>NC_142339.1:2777500-3087500 GCF_054954075.1 Amborella trichopoda | reverse complement strand
TCCAACAAACGCCATGTTTCCTGCTATGTGCTCATTTTTAAGTCCCTTCTAAAACTTGCGCACCAAGTCACCTCATGGAGATTGGATTTTGCAGATCTTCCACTTTACACCAAGCATCAACCCTTAATCTATTTCAACTGCCATCCCCCATTCTAAGTAAGTGAGCTGTACAATGTATTTGCATTGCACTTGTCAACTTTTCCCCTTTTTTACCTGTCAAGAAATGTGAGCTATAGAAATGGGAACATGACATATTGGAACTTTTTTTCTTTTCATATGATGTCTTCAAATATTGAAATTGGAACCTGCTTTTCCTGATGATGTTATGACGATCTTATTAGATGAATACTAGACACACATTTATCGAAGAGGCAAAAACATACTTGTTCTTCATTTCATGTTCATTTATGCTTCTTCAAGTATGGTTAATATTTCCACGATCTCCATCTGCAGATTAGAAAAAAAAAATAGTATATCGGTGTTTTTCACATTTTTGGAGATACTGAAGGCAAGGATTACGTCATCTAAGTTCCTTTTTATTGTGAAAATCAGTTTAGGTCACTTTTACTAGTAGACATAAACTTGAGCTTGGGTCCAGCGTAAAGACGCATGGAACATTAGGGAAAACGACCGTGTCAATATCCCATAAGTGCCATCAATGTTACATTGGTACTTTTGCAATCAAACATAAAAAATCAAAAGACAAAAATGTTATTGCCCCAGGAATTCCTGACCTATTGGCAGACTTGTGTGGATAGGAAACCTCCTAGCCACTTACATGAATGGATATTCCCCTCTTGCCTTGTGAGAACTAATCATTCCTAATACTGAATACTCAAAAGCAGGGATGTTGCCTATAGGACCTTTAGCTTGGTGCATTTAGTCATTTTTCCATCAGTAAATGGTGGGAGAGATTTTTGCGGAGCTCAATAGCACTAGGCACTCCTAGAGCTCATTTAAAAACTCACTCAGGCACACACTCACACTCACATGCTGACTGAAATCATCTATTGAAGAAATGGAAGCCTTTCTAACATTGATCTGGACTTGGTTAATTGGGTTAATGTTCGTAAACCACTTACTTCAAATGAATGGAACTAGTAGGTTTGGCATTGAGGGGGGGGCAATTTGACTTGATTATGCCCCGGATTCGACCTAGTCCCAAGCCTAGCTCAATCAGGCTAACTCATCAGAAGTGACACAGAGAAAATAAGACTTGGTCAAGTCTCTTGGTAACTCACTGATTTTCCGATCCTAGTCAATTTGGGTGAGTCTTGAGGAAACTCTCTTTGCTCTTGTAATTGTCTTTCAGATGGATATTTAGGCCTTTCTAGAGCTGGGCCAAATACGAGATCATCATAGGAACTTGCTAGATGTGGAAAGAATATGAATGCAAAGAGGTGGGTTCATTCCTCCTTTGCCTAGATTCCTTGCTTATGTAGTTGTTGAGCCTTAGCAAAATCGTTTGGTGAACTAATTACGGCATTGGAGATTTTGAAGCCCTCACAGATGATTTATGTGCTGTGACGATGCTGAGTCCATGGTGATGTATAGAACACTATCCTAAGCACCCATTTTTGTCATGTACAGAGCTCCTGTCTTGTGGGATGCCATTTTGCATACTGTAACTACTTCATTACTTTACCATCTAAAAAAAAAAAGGAAGAAGAAGGAGAAGAAGTCAAGAAGACGAAGATGCTAAGTCAATGGGCTATCTACTCACCCCTTATGTCCAGGTCAGTTGGTCATTCATATCAAATTTGTTTGGTTTTTCATTGGATGATGCTGGTGTCTTACAATTTTCCTACTAGCTAGTTGGGTTTCTACCCCTTGGGTTTCAATTTTCCTACTAGCTAGTTGCATGTTCTAAGGATGAGTCTGCTTTTGTAGAACATATGAAAAGAGGGGCAATTTTTTTTGCTGGGATGTATTTCCTATCCGATAGAAGATCCATGGCTTGGTCATTACTCAAGAGAGCCATTGGGTCACTCTGTTTGTTAACCTTGTTAGCAATGAAATTTTGGTTGCTAGCATCTCTACTCTTCCAATCCTAGACATGCTGAAGTTGAGCTCCGCCCCACACCTACTCTCCCAATCTAGATGAGCTGTAGGTGATCTCAGCCCCCAGTGGGTGTAAGTTTAGCTATTAATTCCAGCCCCACTTGGATGGTTGTTCTTGAGGAGATCTGTAAATTGCCATGCAGACAGAATAAAGTATGAAAAGAGCGGTTCATTGATTAAGTCTTTTCAGGGACATTGGGAACATGTGATGCAACAGAGAGGGAGCCGCGAGACCTCCTCCTTGGCCTTAAAGATGAACCTGTTTCATCTCCCCCCCCCCCCCCCCCCCCTCCCCCAATTAGGGGAGGGAGACTTAGTATAATTAAGTGGGAATGCCTTGAGCTGTGATTCACGGATAGAGCTTTAAGCACAGCTACAACATTTTTGTGATTTTGCATTTTTTACTCGTGTTTTCAAGTGTTTAACATGGACACTGCACCCGTTATGAAGTATGTGTGCATCCACGCAGTTTGTCCGTCATCACGAGGGGAGACATTGGATGAGGACCTTCACCATTTTGATAGCTTTATCTCTTTCAACCACATTTTGCATTAGGCTGACATTTTACACAACTCCTCAGTGAAGGACGGTGTAGGGTGCAGCAAGGCTAAGGGATGGTGGAATGTCCATAGGGAGCGAGCCTCAGAGGAAGAAAAGAGAGGGGAGATGGGGAATCATTGCGCACCAGAAGCTCCCTAGTTATGTTCATTAAAAAAAATAAAAAATAAAAATATAAAAAAAAATAAAAATAAAAATAAAAAAGAAGCTCCTCAGTATGGCAGTGCCAAGGGGAGTTCCCATATAACAACTGTTAATAAACAAATAGGTATTAAAAATACGATAAACTTCATGAAAAAATATTGATATTGTTGCTTGAGTTCTTTTTTAGCTTATTTCTAGAATAAAAAATGTTGCCCTCTCCTCAAACCCAAATTTTACGTTGTGATGCATTTTGTAGATCCCACAATAGAGCCCTCCAAAGGAGATATCAGGCTCTTCCTTAAGAACGTGAGTAGAAAGATTTCCCAAGAAAATATGGAACAAGTTCTGCCTCCCGAACTGCAGATCTGCATTTCGGGAGCAGGACGTCCTCCCTAGTTTGTCAAGTGGGCGGGCTTTATAACTGAAAAGCTCAAGAGATGTCCTGAGTTTGTATATAAATAATTTTTTTATGCTGATTTCGCTTATAAATTATATATTGTTGAAGAACTGGGTACAATGTAGACTGTTCCATTTTTATCATTTTTTTTTTTATAATGATTCCATTTTTATCAAATTCTTGATCAATTTGTAATTGTTCCCCTTTTATCAAATTCTTGATAAATACTTAAAGGGTGCGGTTTGTATAAGGCCCAGACTCTAAAAAATCAAATTAGAGCCTACCTTCAAATAGTGTCGAGCAATGTGGTTTCAATACTACAAATCTTTGTAATAGCCTTAAAATATATTTTCATCTTTATTTATAAAGTTTAAAGCTTCAAAAATAGTGTAGATCGACAGATTTATGAAAACTTGAAAATCTTGAAAATCGACGGTCCAAAAATGCGTTACAAATTACTCTATTTTCAAAACTTGAAATCTAATTTTTTCTTATGCCCATGCATCTTGATATCGAGATGATCAATTTGAGGATATTTGGGCATCAAAGCAACCTCTTCTAGTGAAATTTTTGAGGTGGGCTCTAATTTGATTGTTTAGAGCTTCGGTTCTACATAAACTTTTTCCATTTGTAAATCTGGTCATATTTGTTAACTATTTGACTCAGCAAGTTGACTAGGGTTGTTGGTGACTGTGTCGGTCGTCAAGTACCAGTTTTTGAACGCTGTGAGATGGATATATATTAGTTATGGTTGCATGGACATGTCCAGCTCAATGAAGCCCTGAAGTAGCGCTTTTTATTCTCGTGAAAGAGCTCATGCTAACCTTTACCTTTGTTTCCTAAGAAGGGTTGCTTCAGAAATTACTGCTTCATTTTTTGATGCTCAATTTAATTTTTTTTTTTTTTTTGGGTAGGTTGGTTAGGTATATTGGTGACTGACAAATTATACCGGTGCTGATAGATTTTGTGATGTATTGGTATGTCTTAAATGTTGATTTTGTTCCATTTCATATTGAAATGGAATTTTCAGGCTTCCAGCTTTCTGTCATGATAATCAAGTTGTGAATTCTTTCCTAAAATTTGATTTCTTTTATAAAATTGGTTTTTAATGTTAAACCGCCTTCTTTGGAGTTCAGTTTAAAAGCTATTCTGATGTTTTATGAATTTGAAAACACATGGATCAGATGAAACTCATAGACATTTTACCCTGTTTGTTTTACATTTGTTTTTTGACTTTGATTTCTGTGAACAATTCACACTTGAGAGAACAATTCCACTGTATCCATAGTCGTTACCATTGTTCAAGTTAACCTCTTCTATGTAGTAAACTCCATTGCCAATGTTACCCAACTCATGAGACCCGATTGATGGTTTGGTATCAATGGACCATGAAGAAATTTTGTAGAAGCAAGCAGGTATAAGGCCCTCAAATTTATTATGGGAAAGATCCATGATGGCCAATTTTTGTAACTTACATAGGGTACATGGAATCTGACCCTCAAAATTGTTTCTTCACAAGATCAAAACCTGCAAATTCGAGAGTTTGTCTAGTTCTTTTGGGATGGTGCTAGATATATTGTTATTGCCAATGTGCACCTTCAGACTTGAACGATGGGGCACTGGGTTTCGGGGTATGGTACCTTGGAATGCATTGCCATCTAAATGTAGAGATTGCAAGGTTGATGTATGTGAGTTCTTGAAAATTATGGGTCCTTCCAAGTAGTTATTAGATTGCCTGAAAGCCATTAGCTTGTTTCCAACCGCCATATATTTTGGTAGTTTTCCTCTTATTTTGTTATTGGATTAGTCGAAATTCACCATTCTAAATAGCTTACTTCCTTCGAGATGCTGAGATGAAAACCAATTTGTCCACTGAAGGCATTCCCTGGCATATTTAGATCATACAAATATGGAAAGTGGATAGAGAATTCTGGTGGTAGTTCTCCCTTGATTTATTATTTGAGATGTCTAGCTTTAGAAGATCGGAATGATTGGGAGGTAAATCAAGTGGGCTGAACGCATATTTCCAACCAAGTTCACTTCTATGTGCATGGACAAAGTAACCAAGTGGGCATGCTCCCTACCAAATGTGCGTGAGAGAAATCAACAGTAGTTAAATAGTTTTGAGTGAGAAAGAACCCAGGCTCGTTAAGGTTGAAGTTGCTCATGTCGCAGTATGACATGTCGAGCATGGAAAGCTGAAATCTCAGGATTCATTGGCAAAACAATCTACTCTTTGTTGTTATACAGAAATAGGCGTGAAAGTTTATGAAGCTTTGATAGGATAGAAATTGAGAAATTCCCTGATAAATCATTGTTGAAAAACCCATAAGTATAGAGAGAGAAGCTCGGAAAACTCTTGGGGAATGGCTCCTTGAAGGTTATTGTCATTCAGGTTTGAGAAGTTGTAGGTTTGAGAGGTTGCCTATAGATGAAGGGATGGCTCCTTGAAGCTGATTGAAGCCTAGATTGAGGACCTTAAGATGGGTAAGGTTGCCCAGGGATGAAGGTACACTTCCCTGTAGATGATTGCTGGCCCTTAAGAAAATAAAGGCTGCCCCAAAGTTTTGGAGTACTCCCTTGAAGTTGAGTTTTACTTAAATTAAGCTCCCCTCAAGTAAGGATAGGTTGCAAAAAGACATGGATATGGTTCCTTTGAGTGGATTCACGGATAAATCAAGCTTTCGAAGAGATGAAAGTGAACCTATCTCTTTTGGAATCCCTCCCTCAAATGCATTATCAGATATGTCCAACTTATGCAAATGTTTCAGCCTGGAAACTTTCAGCAAACCCTACAAACACAAGAAACACAAGTTCCACTTAAAATAGTTTTATATAAAAGAACCAGATAGTGCCTTTAGTAGTAGAATTACTTTGGCGAAGAGAGAGAGAGAGAGAGAGAGAGAGAGAGAGAGAGAGAGAGAGAACAGTTCCTCAAAGATGCATCGAGTAGAGCTATTTGTGTGAGAAATTGAGTTTGCACACCTTTAATGGGCAAGGCAACTGCAAGATTGTTACTCTTCAATGTGAAGATCCTCAACTGGTCAAGGTGAGGCAATGAAGTGGCATTGTGATTTACTCTCTACAATTTGGCAGTTTTCGGGACACTCTCCAACACATGACCGACCACATGAGATCTGGCTTTGTTGTATTTCACTCCTTTCCAGTTGCAGCAATTCTTCCCTTCTATGAATCCAGAGACTTCACTCTGTTTGAGTCATTTGGATGAATCAGGCAGGCTTTCAGTTCAAGTAGAGTTACTCTTTCTTGCTCCCGACGCAAAGGCAAACCAAGAATCATTGGGAAGCTTAGAGACAAGCTAAGTGTAATTGGTATTAGCCACCATAGACAGAAAATCAATGAATCTATCTTATAAATTGGGGCCATGGCTCATAAACTAACTGATGAACTACTCATAAAGGGCTTTGGCTGATACACTTACTGAAGAATTGCTCAAAAAGGCCTTAGCATAAAGTTATTTATGAAATATTTAAATGTCTTTGGCTAGAAGTCGTATTTATGAAATGGATGGAATTCAGTCATTTATGGATTGAGGACTTTTACTTCTATTCCTTTACTTTCCAGTGTGAAGACTCATTGCTTTCTTTCACCATATCATTCTCTCAGTATACTCACATTAACTTTCACTTGGAAGATGAGAAACAGTTCAGGAAGAACACTACATAGAGAGAGAGAGAGAGAGAGAGAGAGAGAGAGTTGCTTGTTAGAGGGGTAGAAAGATGGGAGGGAGGATAACGGGTCATTGGCTCTGGCCAATGATGTCTCAATCCACATTTTATTCAATGTACTACCAACAAACAAAGCCACATCCTACTTGCTCTCAATTCATTCATTGCGCTACGCGGGAGTGGTTTGCTGACCGTACCTTGACCTTCGAATGAAAAACAAGGCCATGTGATGCGTGGCTAACAATCAATGACATGTCGTCAGCCCTGGAAATCCGGTCCTGGTCCCTATAGGATCTGTCAAGCCCAACCTGGTCCAAACTTTGGCAAACAGCCCTTTACCTACTCTGCAGCTCTGCCCGACTAGTACTTTTGGTGTCCAAAAGTCTTAGGATGGTGGGAGAATCTATTTTTATCTTTAATTATAAAATTTTAAACTCTAAAAATGCTTCAAACCAATCATATTATAAATGCATGAAAATATTTAAAATGAATGGTTTAAATAATGTGTTGCAGGATGGACTATTTTTAATATTAAATCGGGTGTAGCTTGAACTTTAAACAATCAAAGCAAAGTGCACCTCGAAACTTCATCAAGGGATGGAATTTTGGTGTCTAGAATTATTTAGATGGTACAATTATTAGTTCCCTGATCACTACAATCCTTAGATATATTCACAGCTCCGCCTCGAATCTCACCTTGCCCCAATAGATAATCAAATACGTATATGTAAAATAGATAAACAATGCAGTAATTTCTAACCATTTTATTGATCAATTTAGAAACAAAGAAATTTGATTTTGAATCTTAAAATTTAAGTGTGGCATCATTAGGCGATAAGATGAAAGCGAGTAGACTTAAGTGGGTTGGCCTGTAGCACAGGTGCAATATAACACATGTGAGGATGTATGAGTTAGTTCAAGTAGAAGGCTAAAAAAGGGCAAAGGGTAGGATCAAAAAGACATGATTGGAACTAGTGAGAAAAGATTCGGGAATTTATTCTCACTGAAAGTATGATCTTTAATATAACATAATGGCAGATCAGAATTCGTGTAGTCAACTTTAATTACTTAGAATAAGACTTTGACAATGATGATGGCGAACGGCTTTGAATATTAACATCTCTACCCGAAGATTCATAAAGGTAGTCCATGCTAAATAATCACGAATGCCTTCTTCTCTTTTGAGAAAAATCGTGGCATTTTAATAAGAGACTTGCTGAGTGTGCCAAGAATAACATAATTGCGCCATTAGTTCCATGTGCAAGCCTGGAAAGCATTTTGTTGATGAAAGAAAAAAACCAAAATAAGTAAGGAAAAGGTTAGCCTCATGCTTTAATCTTTGAGATAAAAAGTAAAGTTGAAACCTCACTTTTTCAAGCGCCTACCGGAATAGAAAATATTCAAATTTATCATAACGATCTTGCCGGTTATGGTTCCGGAAAAAAAAAAAAAAAGATTTCAAGCCCTAATATTAATAGTATATCTTGTATCATATATTCTGAATTATTAAATTTTAAGTGTTTGCAAATCCGTAAGATCAGCACTCTCTTTAGAACTTCAAATTTATCATGATCATAAATAAATTTTGAGGCCCTCGTAAAAAAATTTAGTGCGATAATCAAATTCTATAGTTTTTATATTACTTTTTGTCATGAAGCCGGATCCTCTACCATAAAACAAAAGAAAAGCAACTATTCCCTGCTATCAAGCAAAATTCAATGGAGATCTATCATTTGTGGAAGACTGGAACAACACATGAGAACCTGTCTCAACTCTTTCGTTTATTCCTTTACAATATTTCTTGATAATTGTAAGACCTTTTGGACATTTAGGTACGTATTGTGAACTTCAAATATTTTTATTGCCATCAGTATCACCAATTAGGTTTCGAACAGGTTTGGATGGACTACTAAATGAGATTTGTGTTATTGCCTTATGTTTTGTACGTCGGAACATACTGCAATTCATTTATGTGCGTTGCTTTTAAAACCCTCCTTTTCTTGCCTCTACTACCAAATAGTAGCTATTTGGTAGTAGAGGCAAGAAAACATAGAATTTACATTATAAAAAGTTTATATAAGGTTGCAATCTTAATTGTAGAAGTAAGATTAAAGTGATTTACACCATCCATTCTATTTGAAAGGTGTGGTTTGTATAAGGCTGATGCTCCAAACAATCGAAGGCGCACCTTAAAATAGTGTCTAAATATGTTTTTCAGTATTAGAAATCTTTGTGATGGCTTGAAACTTTATTTGCATAATTAATTATAAAATGTAAACTTTAAAAATAGTGTAGATCGAGCAGATCTGTGAACACCTAAAAAATATTGAAAATTAATGGTCCCTTTTTTCTCGTGTCCATACATCATGGATCAAAATGATTGATTTCATGATTTTTGAGCATCTAAATAACCTTTTCTAGTTGTATTTTGAGGTGTGCCTTAATTTAATTGTTCATAGCCTCACCTTTACAGAAACTTTTTCCTTATTTGAATGACCGTTTTCCTTATTCGCAAATAGGGCATTTGGAAATGCGCGTAAAATCTAAATTTCGTCGGGGCCAATGCTCCATAATTTATTGAGAATAAAGAAGAAAAAAATGGGGATAAAGTAGCAATGCTTCTGGTACATATCCAAGTATGGTGGTGTTGCATGTACTTGACTGTGTCTACACATCGAGTGCGAGTTTTCCTTATCTGCTGTGCCTGTGCTGAGTGAGAGAGAGAGAGAGAGGGTTCTTGTAATGTAGAGAGAGAAAGCGTCCAAGACAGTGAGAGAGATCCGAGGGGAAAAGCCGGGTTCTGAAAATAAGGAATCTTGACTGTGCTGGCATCCCAGGTTGCTTTGCAGTGGTTAAGTGTTATTTAAAAATAGAGAATTTATCAAAATATTTATGAGAGATTTACTATTTAATATTTGGAGAAGACCTTTTACTTTTGGTACAAAGTGGCTCCAATAAATCTTGATGATTGAATGCAATATTGGATGGCTGTATTTATTTCATTGATTTGGCTTAAAGTTCAAAATAAATTTTTTCGAACTGTGTGACATACTTAAGTTATCCACATAAGCTATCAAATTTCACATCGGATGGTTGTAAATAATGGTGACCTATCTATTCCAAAGATAAATGATGTCATATTCTAAAGATAAATGATGTCATTGTATATAATTTCTTGATATTTGATGCATAGCTATGATATATTCCCCTAGCAAAAACTATGATTATATTATGGAAGGGATTGGGTCGTGGTGGTAGTACACCCATACGTAGTCACCGTATTGTGGGTTCCAATTTTGCTGATATCACCTAATGACACCTTCAACAAAGCTAACTCCCAAAAACAAGTAGGGGCTGTCTTGTCCAATGAATTATCCAAAAAAAAAAAAGAAAAAAATAGAATACTACGCGTACTATAGCACATAATTTTTGACGAATATTGTTCACCTGGTTCATTTCGTATTATTTTTTCTAGGCACACAAAATGTGGTTTTTTGAAATTTGGTAGTTGGTCACTCAGTTGAAGAAATTATATGCCCAAAATTTTTGGTCCTACAAATGTTCTTAAAAGAGAGTTTTAACCGATGCAGCAAAAATATAAAATATGCTCTCGGGGGATATACACAACCCGTTGTCAAAAAATATTGACCATGCATACTATACTCCAGTGGAGCATCGATACACTTACTCAGTTGTATGGATGATCCCTTCAGGATGATTTTTTTACTCTGATTTTTTAGAACCAACCAAAAAACACCATATGATTATTTTCAAAAGAGATAAATTGAGTTTAAAGTTTTATAACACCCAGACAGCACCCTTAAACAATTGGGCAATTTCTATTTAATCGTGAGACATAATTTTTTCAAGTGCATAGAGATTGCTAACTGGAAATTTTTTTTAGTGAAGTTGGTCTATGCGTTGAGGATGTTAATTCCTAAAAAATTGTGTGATCCTACTAGTACTCCTTGACTAAGTTTTACCACTGGACAGTATACTCTCGCGAGACCATAAAATCTTTTGGCAAAATGTCAATTAGTACCTATAGTAGGTAAAACCATTTCTCAATTGTAGCTCCAAGATTTCGCTTGCTCCACGTGCCGTTACTTCATTTTATTCAAAAGTAAAGGACGATATTGACATTTTAAGACGTCAATGGCAATCCAGAAAACTTATTCAAAAGATCAGAGGACCTTTCTGTCATTTTACCATCATAAAGTCCCCAATTTTGGCAAAATCCGCTCTATTAGTCTACCCTAGATCCAAACCCTAGTCCCATAATTACGAAAATACCCACGAAAAGCACGGACCTGTACTTCTATCCAACCCGATTAACATCTGTCCCGTTACCTTTTTTGCTCTCTCTCTCTCTCAAAAATAGCAATGTTTCTCTCTCTACAACTCTCTTTATAAAATAACAATAACACTCTCTCTCTAAAATAGCATTAACTCTCTCTCTCTCTCTCTCTCTCTAACTCTCTCTAATAAGAAAATCTCCCACTCTCCTCCATGATAAGTTCCTCTCTTTGCGGTCAAATATTTTGGCCTTTCCCTCCCTTTCTCTCTCATCTCTCTTTCTCTCTCTCTGCAATTTGCTTGAATAAATTTCCATTCTCTCTCCATAAACTCCTTTCTCTCTCCTATTTCCCTCCACTCTCTCTCTCTCTCTCAGGCTCTCTCTGGTCTGCCTTCTTGCTACAACATGTAGTAGAGCCCTAGCCTTTTAATGCACTGATTTTGATTTCTTAGTCTCTCTCTCTCTACAATCTTTTCATTTTTTGCTTCAGTTTCTGGTCGGAGTTATTGTTGCCATGGATGCTGCAGCTGGTCCGTACAACCCTAGGACTGTGGAGGAAGTGTTCAAGGATTTTAAGGGGAGGAGAAACGGGATGATTAAGGCTCTCACCACTGGTGAGTTTTCCCTCAGGAAGTTTTTGTATTCTCTTATTTCTTGTGTTGGCTTTTTGTTCTGATTTTGTTTTGGTTTTTGGTGTTCCTTTACAGATGTTGAAGAATTTTATCAGCAGTGTGATCCAGGTTAGGGTTTTGTTTCATATGGTTCCTATGTATTTGTTTCCTTTTTCAAAATTTTCAAATTTGTATGCTTTTTAGTTTGTGCATGCATGTTTGTTGGGAGATATTAATCAGTTTCTAATTGAAAATGTACTCGGGGATTTTGTGTGCTTTGAATTTCAAAATAAACGTTATGAGTTGAACCAATTATAATTGTATTATGTACTAGAAATTGGAGGTATAATCAATTATATACTGCGCATTATTTGTGATGGAGTAATTTTTTGTCTTTTTTTTTTTTATGTTTGTTAAAGGTTTGTTTCTTATTCAACCTAAATTGATACTTCTGTGGTTATAACCCCACAATAGTCCAATTATACTGTTACAATATTCAATTTGTTACAATGTTCAGTATTGGATTTACTATTCAAATTGTTTTATGTTGATGGCAAAATACTAATTTGTTTTTGCAAATTCAAATTTAGCTTGTGTTAGGTTTTTGGGTTTGTGAATTTCTGTAATTTTTTCACAGTGTTATGTGTGTTATGGCAGATTTCGATGGACTTTTTTAGGTTGGTTTATGTTTCTTTAGGCTATTTCTTTCATGGTTTGGATTTTGACCATTGTGGTCTAATTTTTTGTTATTTGTTGACTTACAAGTAATTCGGTAATTAGTATTGCATGATATATATTGCATGATATATCGTTGTAAGTAATATATATTATAAAAAGGTCATAAGTGATGCCTGATTTTGCTGAAGGAACAATTGATATAGAATGAGATGAACCATACAGTTTTGTGCACATAAACTTCTTGCATTTATTTTCCTTTTTTGCCTTTTACTTGTTTTGCATTTTTTGCCTTTTAATCTTTCTGTATATGTGTTTTGCTTAGAATATTTGGTAAGAAAATTTACTTAACTGAAAACAAGAGTTAGGGTTACTAGAAGTGTTACAAAGAATAAAAGAGAGTTTGGTTAGTGGAATTTTTTCTCAAACATGGCATAGGCTCAAATGGTCTTTCCAGCATTTCAATTCTACTTTGAAAAGTTCTGCTTTATTATGGAGGTTACTACACTGAGACTGTGTGTTCAAGACTCCAATTGGTAAGTGCCAATCACAAATATAATGCTGAAGTGTATTAGGTTTGACATTTCTGGGCAAGCTTTCTCTATTTTCCCTACGGCATAAAGTTATATACTTCCCCGTATCCAAGAATGGACGGCTGAGATGGCGCCAATCACAATGTCACATATGTATACTATTTTATTTTTAATTTTTTTCTACAAATATTTTTACCCCAAATTTAGGGCATCCACTGTATCTTAAACTCACACTTGTAAAAAATACAAAAAAATTATTCCCAATAAAATAAAATAACCAAAATACCCCTGAAAGTTTCAAGGGGTATTTTGGTCTTATTTTTTATCAAAAATTCTTTTTGGTATTTTTTTTAAGTTGCGCCCCATTGTTGAGATGGCACGTACCAAATTTCATATTCATACATTTTGTAGAAAAAACTAAAAATAAAATACACTGAGGCATCGGATCTAGATCAAACAGTCAGTGGCTCACTTGATCTAAATTGGACGGCTGGATGGAGGGGGAAGTCTATATTTTCCATGCTATAGAGGAAGTATAGAAACCTTTCCCAAAAAAGAAAAAGAGAGAAAAAAGAAAAAGAGAGAAAAAAAGAAAAAGAGAGTTCTCAAGGCTTGTGGTCTTTCTAACAATGAATTTTTTTTTTTGAATTTGTTTTGATTTTCTTGTTTCATTGAGACATGCATTTCTAGTTGTTAGTTATTTCCTATACTCTAGAGGGCATAGATGAATGGGTAGTTCTGTTTTATAATACTAACTGTTCTATTGTGGCTTGCCTTCAGAAATTCATCTTAAATGAGGCACTTATGTAGGATGCATTAGTGAAGGTCCCCAGTGATCCATAGTCATGCTCATAAAATCCATTTTCTTATTTTCTCAGACATAGTAATTTTTGGTAATTCTAGAAGAATTTCAGAAGAGCACATGGAATTTCATGGAAAACACAATGGAAAGAATGCCTTGCAAAGGCTTTGAAATGTGTTCGACCTGAAATACCATACAGAATGAAGGGATCACATTTGAATTGCTTGATATGCCTGTCCAACGACATGTAGGAGTATGTAAATCTTGGGGGGCTGTGGGAGAACACGAGGCAAAAACATTTCCCATAGTAATTGGGAAATGGCATGATCCCATTTCACTTAATATGTCTTTTCAGGGGACTGGTTTTCTGAACTACTTTCGAGTTCGACATCTATGATTTAAACATCAATTTTTTGATTGTTATGTTTTAAAGAGCTTTGTAGATCATTGGCAATATTAGTGACACCCACTTTAATTTTCTTTGTTCCCCTCTCAAGGAAATGTCCCTTTTTTTGAAGTTATTAAAACCATAGTATTTGTATTGTTGCAATGTGCCACTTCATGCGTCTCTATTGTATTGACTAGTGCAGTCCATTTCGATCAATGATGTTGTCTTCTACCTGAATTTTGTTAACCTACTACAGTTGTAAGTCTTCCATTTTGTTAACCATTTCAGAGAAAGAGAATTTGTGCCTCTATGGATACCCAAATGAGTCATGGGAAGTTAATTTACCTGCTGAAGAGGTTCCACCAGAGCTCCCTGAACCTGCACTAGGAATCAACTTTGCAAGAGATGGGATGCAAGAAAAGGACTGGCTATCATTGGTTGCTGTTCATAGTGATGCATGGCTTCTTTCAGTGGCATTCTATTTTGGTGCTAGATTTGGATTTGACAAAAATGACAGGTATTACATATTTGAAGTCTAAAGGAATATTGCTTTATATTTAAAGCTTAACTTTTATTTCCATTTTTATTTATTTATTTATCTGTTTCATCATTGGATGTGTAGTCCAATTTTTTTTGCTGTTGTCCTATGGTTATTGCTTTTAACTGCATATTTTACTAGAATTCATATAATAGTTGTAAATATGTCTATGACTCTCTATGTTGCTGATTTCCTATATCTTACTTCTGTATTTCATGTCATAGACTTCTTGAAATAATTGTTGCATGAAGATTTGGAATTGAATAGCGAGGTAGACACATTTAAAATATTTGTATCATAATAGTAAAGCATGGTAGGGTAGAACAATGTTAAACATTTGTAAGCATATTCAGTTTGTCACCATCTCATATTTATGTATTTGAACCCCCGACTAATTTTTTCTCATAGTTTTTATCCAAATGTGGTTATGAATGTTTGAGAGCACCTTTGAATAATGAAAAGCGAATTTGTTATTTTGTTCTCCTTATTTCAATCTTGGCAATGATCTCCTCAATTGTGTTGGGTTACAGTCATTGAACTTAATTGACCTGTAGCTTTGGATATGTTACATAGGAAGCTTTTGAAGGCAAATTTCAACTTTTAATGCCTTAGATTATGTAATGAGAGAGTGCTGATGAACTTAGATATGTTTTAGATTAAGATATGATTTTTTGTTACACATGGACAGATTTTCAAAGGAATTGAATATGATGAATATCAAAAGAGATATACACTGGATTGTTCCTTGAAATGCTGCATGCGGACATACTGACATTGTGTGTGATCTCTATTTTTTTTGTATAATTTGCAAAATTGTTATCTTCTGTCCCCTATACTGGAAGTGCTCTCTTGTTCAATTGTTGTATGGATGCATATTTGAAATTTGTTTTTAGCATTTATTCATTTTTTTTACCTTTGGGCTTTGAGTGGTTCACTATTTCAAACTATATTTTGCTTCCTATGTTTTCCTAATTTTTCCCAGTATACTTTTCTATAGTTGCTATTACAATTTGAATGTGTGTACATGTTCCATCACTGCAGAGCCAAAAACCATGCCAGAGATTCCTGGCCTTGAAGTAGCGAATAGTATGAGGGGTCTAGACAGATACCCTTGATACCATTCCCTGAGAACTATGTGCTGTACCTTAAAGGAAAACCTGAGAACCTTACAGTAAAGCTCCATAATGGATCCCTATTCTCTGCTCAACTGTTACCTGAGACCCAAACTTATGCCAGAATTATTCTGTTCTTAGATTTACCCTTTTGACATCCCAAATCTTTATAGTTATCCTAGCTTGCAACTGTTACTTACCTGATTTTTCTTCAAGGATGAACCCTTATGTCTCTTCCTTGGTGTTTCTCAGGTAGTTTCTATTCAAATAGTGTTTTGAAAAAGGGTGACTTGGGCATGAACTCGAGCGAGTTACTTGTGCCTGGTCTGGGAGACTAAACCTAAAATCGGGGTATATCTTACCTGAATCCAAGAATTCTATGTATTTTTTATGTAGAGAATCACCTGAGGCAGGTGCTCTGACTTGGCCTCTAAATTGGGCTAGGGACCCTGGTGAATCTGAGCCTGAGTACAGGCCTTTAAACACTGTGTGGAATGGTCTTGTAACCCTTCAAAAGCTCCCAATTCCTCCACGCATCTAGCTTCTAGTCTGCAGCCCAAAATTTATTTCCTGAAGCCCTGAACATATTTCCCAGTGCGCTTCTCATTACCATATACATATGATGCCCTAAAAAATTTCTGCCCTCTACTAGACAAGGAATATGAATTAAAGCTTCTTAGAAGCTCCTATTAACCTGAAATGGCTGCTTTTGGACGATCACTGTGTTATAATAGATGTGGTGTAATTGTTAATTTTTGCAGTGTCCAAATTTTCTTTTATTAGCTTACACCTAGGGGTGTCTTTAATATTTCTTCATATTTGAAAAGGTAACTTATGTTACATTTTATGGATCTTCTATAAGTTTCTAAGAGGTGTGGAGCTCTATTTAGTGTTTACAAAGGATTATTATTTTTTAAAGCTTGCACTATTCCCAGCCTTAGATAGTGTTTGGAAAGGATTACGTTTTTAGACCATGCTCTACCCCCATCTTCTCTGTGTGTTTGTATGTGTATGCTGGCACCCCCTTTTGTGCGTATGCATGTGTGGGTGTGGGTTTGTGCATGTGTGCGCACACTTGTGCGTGCATGTGCATGTGCTTGTGTTGGGATCTTGATTGAGAAGGGAGTTGTGTGTTTGCTGCAATGCTCTTGTATGTTATAAAATACATATATACTATGTACATGCATCATATGTATGCACGCAAACTTGTGTTCGAGGAATACTTGTATATGCTTAACGTGCTGGTGTTATGTCTTGTCGACACTGTTATTGATCCCAATGCTCTTGTATGTTATAAAATACATACATATTGCATACATGCATCATATATATGCATGCAAACTTATGTTTCTTGCATATTTGTATATGCGTAACATGCTGGTGTTATGTCGCGTTGACACTGGTATTGATCCCGGACACTGTTGGGATACTTTTAATCATCAAACGACAAAGCTATAAATAATAAATAGGCAAAGTGAAGTAGTCCCTTCTCCCTGGATTTGTGGTCCACATAGACCCTCGGGTTTACATAAACCCCCTCCCACTTTGATAGATGGGACCATTACCCCCTCACATTTTTCACGCATCAAATGCACGCTAACGTTCCTGTCTTTTTATGAATACTAATCCTGTCTATTCCCTCATTCTCTCATGAACTCTCTCTGTCTCTCTCCCACTTTCCCTCTCCCTCTCTCTCTCTCTCTCTCTCTCCACCATTTCCCCCAAACTAATATCTCTCTCCACTCATTTGTATACTCTCTCTCTACCCTTCATGCACTCTCTCTACCCCTTCATGTACTCTCTCTCTTATCCCAAAACCGAATCAGGGTGAGGGAGTGCTTCATGAAGGAGTAAAGAGAGGGCATGAAGGGGTAGAGAGAGAAAATCTCAAAATCTGTTTTTGGGCTAGGGTAGAGAGAGATCCTGAGATCATGGGAGGTGTTGACTTACGACCAGTGTTCAAAACAGCGGACCGCTCAGCGCCTAGGTGGTATAGAATTTGCCTAGGCGGCTGCCCAACGCCTAGCCCTTGGCGGGTCGCTCACGGCCTGCGCCCCGCCTATGGGCGAACCTTTTTTTTTTGTTTCTTTTTATTTCTTTTTTAAATATAAAGGGTTCCAAAGGATGGGTTGTAGGTTCATTTGAAACCTAAACCCACAAGAACCCATTTTAGAGAGAAATAAACTTCAAGAAAACATCATTTTCTAACTTTTATTGGATCAAAGTGTTTCTCAAAGTTACAGAAAACGGATCCAAACATCACCCAGGTAGATTTGATTTAGTTTTGGAGTTTTATAATCCTATTAGAGGGTGTTTTTGATTATTTTAGCACCAGAAAACATCTAAGAGGTAGGAGTTTGGAGTTCGAGCAATCAAAGTAAGTGCAAAACTTTAATTTTTAGATTGCTTGTTTTATTTTGAGATGTTTTTTTCAGGATCTAGTCAAAGTGGAGATCCGGGTTGGAAATATGGATATAACCTGAATCTAAGACGCAATTTTTGTTAAAAAGATACAAAAGGGGGCGGTTTAAGAAACATCTTGTCGGTATTAAGGGGAATGTTGCCCCTTGTATAAATGTTCCTGAGCTATCAGAGAAGAGATTATGCAATATATGAGTTTTGTAAAACAAAAACAGGAACAAAATCTTGGTCATTTGAATAGATCTATGTTTGCTACTTCTAGAAGAAGTGATCTGGGTTGGAAGTATGGTTATAACCCAAAACTAACTTATAAAAATTGAATAAGGTGTAATTTTTTTTAAAAAGATACCAATGGGGGTATTAACCGATTCAAGAAATACCTTGTTGGTATTAAAGGGATTATTGCTTCTTGTAAAAAGGTTCTTGAAGTTATTCGGGATGAGATTAGACGACATTTGAATTTTAAAGAACCAGAAAATGATGAAAATGAGCCTTGTTCTTTGGGAATATCTTCTCCAGGTTCTTCTAGAAGTGGTAATCCGGGTTGGAAGTATGGTTATAACCCAAATCCGAATGACAAAAATCGTATTAAATGTAATTATTGTGGAAAGGATACTAATGTGGGCATTTACTGGTTTAAAAACCACCTTGCCGGGGGATGTTGCCCCGTGTAAAAATATTATTGACGCTACCAGGGAGGAAATTATACAATATTGGAGTTCAAGAAATCACAAAAAGATAGAAAAGGGTAGAGCAACCAAGACTTCTAAGGCCTCATTTGCACATACTAGTAAGAGGGAGGTAGAAAAAGAGGAGGACAAAGAGGCAGATTCAGAAGAAACAGAGGAAAACGAGCGTTATATTGAAGAGGGAGATGACTCTGATGATGATGGCCTTGATTCTGATGCATATGATGAAGCTTACTCTATTCCTTCTGATGATGATGATGACTGAAGAGTCTTGTTGTTGAGTGTTAACTAATGTGTCATAGTCTCATAGACTGTATATTTTTTGAATTTCTGTATATTTTCTCTTTCTTATTTTTCGTTTCTACTTTCTAGTTTCTAGTTCTACTATCTAATTTTTGTGTATACAGTCTACAGTGTATCAGACTATCAGTGTATGCTTGTATGGTTTTACAATTTTAGCATTGTATGAAAATATGGATTATCAAAAATTCAAAATTCTCTTCCTGACTTTTATCTTCTTTTTTTTTAACTGGGATCATGGTCTTATGGATTATCAAAATGCTTATGGATTAATCATTATTAGTCATCAGTTTTTTTTTTTTCAATTGGGCCTTAGCCCTCAGTTTTTTTTTTTCAATTGGGCCGCTCAGGTTTTGGGCGTTCGCCTAGGCGGCCGGGACCCCCATGGCCGCCTCAGTGCCGCCTAGCGCTTTTTGAAACACTGCTTGCAATAACAACTTGATGTTGTAGTGTTCGGGTGACACCGCTCATTGTCCATGCCAGTACTGCTCATAGCCCATTCCACCACCCTTCACAGCTCCACTTGGCCCCTTCTCCGAATGGGGGAACTAGGCACTCTCTCTTTCTCTCTCTCCCCACACCCCCTCCCCCCCTTCCCCCCAACCAAAAAACAAAATCCCATTTCCTGTCCCTTTCCAGCCCTTTTGGACTGTCCTCTCTCTCACTCTCTTGCATATTTTATGATGATACGCTGACCATTCAAACCCTGGTTTGCTTGCTACATCTGCACGTAACCAGGTTTGTGATTGATTGGAAGCTTTTAATATATTGATTTCCTCCTTTGCAAGATTTTTCTATGAATGTTTTTTTGTACGAATTTAAAGGTTCTTGATCTCAGGGGATTTCAACAAAAGCTTCGTTTTCCCTTTGTTTTGGGGATTTCATTGCATAAGTCAAAATGTTTTGCCATATTGCTAGGTTTTCACTATTTCTCTTCTAAGTGGTTTTCCATTTTTTTAAATATTAATTTACTTTTTTATGGGATCAAAATGTAGCTCATTTTTTTTTTAATTATTTTTGGGTAGTTTGGTGATAGGATTCAAACTTGAGACATCGTATGCGATAGTCTGCACTTCAGCTAACAGCTCATGCCCAATTCTAATTAAATACATATAGCACTTATGGATTTGATTTTCCTTAGAGAAATTACTCTTTGATATTATATTTGTGTCCTCATTTATTATTTGAGAAGCTGGCTTTGCTACAAATAGTTCTTTCCTTTCTTTGTGGTTTTTTACCCTGAGTGGCTGAGTCTGTCTAATAAGGGGTAAGAAGATATTTCAAGCAAATAAAAGTTACTTCTGATATTTTATATGCTCAACTAAACAATTGTGACACACTAGAAAATGAACATCTATGATTTTTCTAGCACACTTTGTTGATGATTGCAAGTTTTTAGAAGGACAAGTTTTTAAAATCCCACATCCTAATGAAGCCTTGTGTATGTAAGTGAATAGATGATGTATAAGATTATGATCCAAGGTTGTGGTTGGGTTCGTGATGCTTGTTCTTATTCTTTGTTTTTATTGAACTTTAAAGGATGTATATTAGAGTTTGCTTTTAGGGCTTATTTCTTAGGTTTTTAGTTTTTTAGGGATTCTAGGGTTTTTATTTATTTATTGTTTATTTGATAGTAACTATTCACAAGTACTATTCAAGAGTACTATTCACGGGTACTATTCACAGGTAAATTTGCCATTACAAAATTTAAGTTATGGAGTTTAGTTTCACGTTATGCTTAAGTTAGGACCTTTGGTCAAAAGTTGATTGTATGGACAAATATTGTCCAAAACAATAATTTTCTATTATAAATAAGGGCCCAAATGGGTTGGAGAGGCATTCATGTATTCCTCTTTAAGAAAAAAAAGACTTTGTCTTGTAAAAGAAGCCTAAGGCTTGAGTCGTCAGTGGGAGAAAGCCATAGGGTTTCTCCAAAATTGCTTGTGTTTGGTTCTTGCTAATTTTATTGTTCCCTCAATTTTTCCTACATCAGTGTGGCACATCACTCATCAATTTTCCCTACATCAGTGCGGCACATCACTCCCTGCACCAAATCTCTCTACTTGATTGCGAAATGCCTTTTTCAAGTTTTGCCTTCATGCCTAAAAGCGAAACTGACCATATAAGCAGGCTGATGTGTTATAGATATCAGCCCTGCACCAACCACCGGCTTGTATTGCCGTAAATTGTTTTGAAGCGTTGATCTTCTAGCCGTTCGATTGGCCTTTAAATAGAGGACATGTGGATTTCATTTATGTATCGCGGATCTGCTTCTCCATTTGGAATGTGCTATTTTAAACTGTTTGCTGCTCTAATGCTCCATGTTGTGAATCCTTCTTGAAGCCCTAATCTTAACATGTTTCTTCCTTAGCCAAGCATATGGATTATCAGTTCTGTGATTGAAATAATACCAAAAATTGAATAACCACTCAAAGTTTTAGTTGGTACTTGTGCTGAGTAATGGATGGCGACTTATACTGAGTAATGGATGGCACATATACATAAAAATGGACAAGGGATGACCTATAACCCATCTTTGTGGGTGACCAACATGTCTAGTGGTGAACTTTTCAATCAGCTCTCTGTGAAATTTATTAAATGCTTGATTACTGCAATTTTGGTTTATTTGAACCTAAAATCTAACAACTCCAGATTAAATGTTTGATAGATTTAGCAGATATTAACGACTAAGAAGAAGATATCCAGTGGCTACTTTGGCTAGAGATGGCTACTAATGGCTCCTTCCCCACTCGATCTACTCCTATAAAATGAGTATTGTGCCTCTTCTTGCAGCTAACCTCATTGTATGGACCAATCCCTCCTCTAAACCATATTTCTTTAAAATTTGGTCAAATGAGTTTTGGCCAAATTTATCAGTAATTTTTGGCTAAAGTTAATTCAAACTTTGACCATTGGATGGATGGGTCATTTTTTGTTTTTATAAATATGTGTTGTTAATTGTTGGTTATGGGGCCTTGCTAAAACTTGAGTGGCTTTTATTTCTATTACGTGGGCGACACTCGATATCTTTGACCATTCGGGAAACATGTTAATGATAGGGCCATAATAAGGAATATTAGAGCATATGACAAACTAAAGAGCGCATTCTGAATGGAGTAGCAAAGTTTGTATCGTGTAAATTAAATCCACGAGTGGCCCATGTAAGAAAAATAATATGCCAATTAAACTACTGAGAGATCAACACTCTGAAACAACATATATTGTAATATTAAAGATTATTTTTTCATGTTTATACGTATATTATAGATTATAAATAGATATTCACATCACACATTTTCATAAGTTGTCTTTGTGTGTGTGAGTACGTGCTTGTGTGCATGTTTGTGCATGTGTGCATGGATGCTCCTGCATGTTTGTGGACGTATCTTATAAAATCAAGGGTTTGGAGGATGGCCCTTTCACCATTGATAGGATCCATGTTGTTAAATTGGATTGGGTGTTGAATTTGTTTTCTATACTTATGGAGTTATGCTACTCGAATATTTATTTGTAATCTATAATTCATGTATGAAGATGTATTTTTTATTTTTAAAATTATAATAAGTCAATTCAGAGTGTTGATCTTCTACTTCAATGGGAAGCATAATTTTCATAGATTTAGGACTGATGGATTTTGTTTACGTAATACAGACTTTGTGACTCCATTCAGAAGTGCCCCTTAAATTAACAATGGTGCTGCACAATTCGATAATAATACACGAGTTTCTAGGGGAAACGTTGTGACCACTTCATGTTTAGGTAGTTTTGTTGAAATTATTGTAGGGATATAATGTCATGTTTCAACGCACTTCTTCCCTTTAGTGTAGACTTCCTTTTCCCATTAACCGGTGGCTTGGTTAGAACTGACCAGTTCTTTACCAACAAGGTGAATTGGCCACGTGAGGGTTACAGACCCACTTATGTTCCCCATTTGGTTGACAGATTAGCTAAGGGGTTACTCTGCCAAATCCTGATCGAGGGGGTTGATGTGTTTCAGATTAATATTGTAATGGTATATGTAGGTATATATGGGTACAGACTCACGCTCCCTGTGTTCAACCAGACTTTCCGCCGCTCACACGAGTGGATATGTGTGGGTACAGGGCATAGCCCCTAGGTTCTTAACCAGACCATCCTTTCTCTTGCATGCGTAAACGTTTGTGGGCATCTTGCAATACATTGCTCTACTCACATGAAATATTGAGAAGACAAAAACTTAAATAATGAAAACTATGAGACTGCGCTTGTAATCTTGTCATTAGGGAATGACACCACTTTAGATTTCTTTGCTGTCTCTCATGTGGATTGTCCTTCTATGCTATTAAAGTGATCCTCTTACAAGACTGTCCTTTTGAGATGCTGTCTTGTAAAAACAACTGTATGAGCTTGTATCAAATATTGAATGATTACACTGTTATTCATGTATTGTGTGAAAGTTGGAAGTACTGTTATGTGATGATTATACTGTTATCCAGGAAAAAAGTGATGATGGTGCTGTGCTATTATACATATATTGTGCTCTTGCTAGGTTTTCTACTTATGCTTTTGGTATTGCAAATGCATAGTTATAAAATTCGGAAGGCAGTAATAATATAAATATATAAATATATAAATATATAAATATATAAATATATAAATATATAAATATATAAATATATAAATATATAAATATATAAATATATAAATATATAAATATTCCCACAATTATTCAAAAATAAAAAAGATCTATACATCTGCCGATTGTCATATTTGTTTTACATGTTAATATGGTAGGCTTAAGTGCTATAAGAGCTACTAGATCTTGTTAATAATCAATTGTGGTAGTTTGTGATCATACTGTAACTTTGTTATTTTCTGTCAAAAGCAAAATTCATATACAATGTTATTTTGAAAGAAAAAATAGGGGAAATTATAGATACCCCCCCAAATTCAACTTTCTAGACATCCTACCCCCAAAACGTTTTGTATCCCACCCTAAACCCCAATACCGTTTTTCCTTATATTTATCCCCCAAGTCAAAAAGTCAATGGATTTAGACAAAAAAATGCCCTTATTTTCTCTCTTCTCCTCTATATTGGGGTCATGTGACTCTCTCTCTCTCCCCACACTCTCTCCCAAAGTAAAAACCCATTATCTCTTTCTCTTTGTCTCATTCTCTCTCCCTTTCTTTCTCCCTTTCATTCTCTCTCGTTCTCTCTCTCTCTCTCTCTCTCATTCTTTGGTAATGTGGTCCGGCTGTACCAGACCGAAATCTTTTTGTGGTCTAGCACAAAAACATGCCAGACTGCAAAAAAAATTGAGTTATAGTAACGTAACTTGTAATGCGGTCCGGTACCCAGTGTGCTGGACCGGTTAGAATTTGAGTTAAGGTTGGTAATGCGGTACGACACACTCTGTGCCGGACCAAAATTTTTTTGCGGTCCGGCACAAATTGCATGGCCAGTCTTAACTCAAATTCTAACCGGTTTAGTGCTCTGGGTGCCGCACTGCAAAAATCTTAGTCCATAGCTAGACAGAGAAAGTGAGAGGGCGCCAAGACGGGTAGAGAGAGAGAAGAGAAATACAAAGAATGAGAGACAGTGAATGAGAGAGCATGAGAGACAAAGAAAGAGAGAGAATGGGTTTTTACTTTGGGAGAGAGAGTGTGGGCAAAGAGAGTGAGTCATGTGACCCCAAAATAGAAGAGAAGAGAGAGTATAAGGGCATTTTTGTCCCAAATTCATTGACTTTTTGACTTGGGGGTTAAATATAAAGGAAAACAATATGGGGTTTAGGGTGGGATGCAAAACGTTTTGGAGGTTAGGATGTCTAGAAAGTTTAATTTCAGGGGCTATCTATAATTTTCCCGAAAAGATATTTATAGTCTTTGGGGATAGTGGGTGTAATTAATGATTATTGGTCATTCGGATCTGGGTATGCGGTTTCGGGAATGTTCTTGAATAGCTGGCTCTTCTTGTTCTCTACCGTTTTCAAAGATCAGGGAATGGTGAAGTTTAAGGTTAGGCTGTTGTGAGCAAGGTAGTTTGACTAACTCCTGGTGAGAGGTTTCCTTGGATTTAGATTTCTTCAGGTGGTTTGTATTTCATTAAGGTCCTAGAAATTGGTAGGAAAGTAAGCAAGAAAAAGACCGTTCTTCTCTCTCACCCTTTTTTTGTTGATTTATTTATTTATATGCTGGAATTGAAGGTATCAAAAGATGTGGATCATAGCTGGTTCTTCGAGCTTGAGAATCGGATCTATTTTTTATCAAAAGATGCATGGGAGCAAGTTTTTTGGCTTCATGGATAAGGCTTCTCTCTCTTTTTTTGCTTATTTTTATTGTCAATAGGTGATCATTGGAGTTGTTTTGGATGGATCTGTTATGTTTTATAAAGATAATTTATTTTTGCTTCATTGGAGTTGTTTTGGATTGTCTACAGGGTTTATGTAGAAGCAAGGGTCTAAATGAACTGAAATTCAATAGTGGGGGTAACTCTGTGTCCTCCTCCCTTAATTTTTCTACAAATTTAGATCTTTTGCCTCAAATAATGGGATTTTTTAGTGGTTGGTGAGGGCGGTGTTGAGCTCATTACTAAATGTGGTTCAATCCAATGTTGGGAGACTCAGCCAAGTTGGCCGAGGCACCTTGTTGAGCCGGAAACCCCTATGGTACTTAGGCAAGTTACTGTGGCAACTCGCCCGAGTATGTTATACTTGGTGAGTTCCTGACAGACTCGTGAAGTCGTTGAAATAGTCATGCAACTGTAGCAACTCGCCCATGTATGTCAAAGACTTGGCAAGTTCCTGACCAACTCGCAGAGTTTGTCTGGACTTTCTGAGTTTGCCAAATTTTTGGAAATTAGAGGGGGGTGTTTTTTTTTTGGTGCCGGGGGGGGCGGGGTTAAGTTTTGAACCCCCTTTTCCCTCTTTTCTTTTCAACAACACATTTGATTCAGCTTGAATTTCGGCCGTATGGTCATTTTTGAATGATCTAACCATTGAGATCAAATTTGATAAAAAATGGATTTTATGGATTTAATAGATGAAATTTTCGACCAACATTTTTGGGTGAATTTGGAATGTTGCGACTTCTTTGTAATTGTTACTCACTCTTGGATGAAATTTGTTACCTAAGCCTATTATTGGAGTTCTTTGTTGAATCATAGTCTTATTTCTAGTAAAACACCACTTAAGAGTCTTGGATTTCTGAGATTTGTATTTCGGAAATATTATTGACCCAAAGTTTCTATAGCTTGGATCAAGTAGATCCAAACATGAATCCCAAATTTTATTTTGGGGGTTTAGATTTGAGGTGTTGGAATACCTTTTGACAATGATTGGATAGGATCGATTCACACTTAACACAAAATATTGGAACGTCGGCTTTGAAATTATTGATAGTTTGTAATTTTTGGATTTGATTTATGTGATTGATTTTATTTTTTAGTGATGTCACTCTATGGGAAAGTATCCCGTCCTTATGATATAGACGGGTGGAAGGGTGCACAAGCACCTTTCCAATGGTTAGATTTCGTAAGGCCATATCTAATGGAAAAAAAATTAATTTCAGTATTTTATTTTTTGTTTCTATATAAATAATTTTTGTTTTTCTGAATTTTGGGCTGAGATTCATATTTTACAATTATAATTAAATAAAAATAATTAACAATATTTAAATAAAAAATGACTAAAATACTCTTTAAGTTTATTTTGATCGATATTTTTTATTTTTAAAAGTTTTTTAAATTCTACTTATAAAATTAAAACCAAAACCAAAATTTAATATTAGTATCATTTTTTAAATAAAAAATTGTTTTGACCTTCAGATGGGGCTAGTTCAATCTGAACCATTAAAAGGCTGTGGATGCAATATCATCCGTTTCCATAAATCTCTTATGATTTTTCCTGTTATTTCCTTATTTTGATAGAATTTTCTTATTTTTTCAGGGTTTTACTGTCCATATCAACGAAATGGGGGAACTATTCAATTTTTTACTTATGATTCTTTCTTTTTCTTTTCTTTTTTTTCCCCTAACTTTCACTTTTTTCGGGATTTTCCAGCCATCTTGGCCAATGAGGGGAAATACAGTGAGTGCTGAGTGGACTCCCTGAGCTGACTTGCTCTGGACTCTCAGTTTCAGAGCAAGTCCTATTTTGCTAGTATTGGTTCAATCTTTAAGGAGAAAGCATTGATTTCTGTGCTACTCATGTTTGGAGGTGGCTAAGTTGGTCTTTTCTTCCATCATACGCAAGAATTGCACAATGTTTGAATATTATAGAAGCATCATTAGCAATATTCTGGTTTGTTATATTTTGAATTTTGGTTGACTTCTGCGTGATATGATATTGAGGATATGCAATATGTCCTTGATGGTGCTTGCCCCAACCCCCCCCCCCCCCCACTCCACCAAAAAAAAAAAACGGGAAAGAATGTTTTGATGGTTATTGCATCCTGTGTACCCTTGGTCTTGGTGTTGCTATTGGGAGGGGGTGGGAACTTCATCCACAATTTGAGGAATGAGGTTTGAGTTCAATTGTGTTGTAAACTGAGCAATGGAAAATGTTTCCTCTTTTGTGAGCTTCTTATACCTTTTAATGACTGATTTTGATACTCTTGGCATTCATTTTATTTCTCATGAGGACATGCATATTAGGAATTAATGTACACCTTTATTTGCTATGGGCTGTCATTGTAATGCATCAAACAATCCAGGAACATATGCTGCTGCTCAGTTTTGGAATTGTAAATTAGTGGGTCTTAAGGTTGCAATTAGAATCGTAGGCTTCATGCGTACAACAATGGTATGAATTATAGTTTCTGAAGCACATTTGAGTAGAAAGTTTGCAAAGTCACTAGACATTTTAGCACCAAGGGGATATTGAAAGAGACTTTGAAAAGCCATTATCTAAATATCTAGGGACAAGTTTCCTGAGTTAGGTTTCAAGAAACTTGTTAGTAGAAAATTTTGAATTATGTCAAATTATCTTTTTGTTACTCAAAAGGCATGGATGTGTTGGGTTCGCCTATTGTAGCTTTAGGAGTGTCACCTTAGTGTGTGATAATTGAGCATGCCAGATTGTCGCCTAAGTGAGCAAAAATGAAAGGCTGCAGTTGAGATGCTCTTTTTGCCTCCTAACGTGCTTTACATTTCTTTGAAATATTAGTCTTGAAAGAAGAAAAGGAGCATGCCATAGGTTTTGAATAGTTACTCATGTGCTCTGTGACATTGGCTTTTGCTTAACAATTAATCAGAAATTTAAGTTGTTAACTTTCATAAAAAAATTGGTGGCGGTGTTGATGTTCTTCCTTCAGGGAATCTAATATGTTTTATGAGGAACTGCAATATTATGTTTTTGAGTACATGTAGTTTTTGTTGTACTTCATTTAAGGTACATCATGTCATCTGTAACAGGAAACGGCTCTTTAATATGACGAATGAGCTTCCCACGATATTTGAGGTTGTTACTGGCAATGTAAAGAAGCAATCAAAGGAGAAGTCATCGGGTGGAAACCACAGCAGTAATAAATCTAAACCGAACTCCAAATTGGTAAATAATGCCCATAATCTCCTCTTTTCATTTCATTTTTGGCTTTTTAAATTTTTTGCTGTTTAGGGAAAACTATAAAAATGCTCATGGTTTTGAAGATCTTTTCTAGAAAGCCTAGAAAGTATCCATCTACGAAATTTGATTGACATGCTTCCGCATTTCTAACTTATGCAACAATTGAATGGTGAAGCTACCCTTGCAGATGAACTACTATTTTTATGTATGCCTGTCTCTCTCTCAATGTATGTATGTATGTAATCTAGTATTAACACCCCATGAAATCCTACAGGCTATATAGAGAAAGGGGTGTGAACTAACAAAATTACTTCAGTTGCCCCTTTTTATATTTTGTTACTATAAAATGAGTAAGGGTATTTTTGTCATTAGAAAAGGTAATAGTGATATTTGCACTAAAGGACAAAGGGTATGTCATCTCGAGAATGGCATGTTTGAAATATTTATTAATAAAGACAAAAAAGCCATTACTCATTTTATGAACATTGAATAATTAAAAAGGTAACTGTGGTAATTTTAACAATTCACACCCCTTTATAAATGTAATCTATAGGATTTTGTAGGATGTTAGCAATATATATATATATATATATATATATATATATATATATATATATATATATATATATATATATATGGGTGAGGTTTGTATAAGGTTGCCTCTTTATACTGTAGAAGTTAGGTGCACCTATAAAATTTACTTAGTGATGTCGTTTTGGCATCGAAAATCTTATGATGGGTTGAAAATCTCTTTGAGCTTCAGTTAGAAAATTTAAAATTTAAACAATGCTACAAATCGAGCAGATCAATAAACACTTGAAAATCTTGGAAACAGACGGTCCATATGACTTTTTACAAGATGTACTATTTTTTGAACTTGGAATTCTTTTTTTTCTTCTTGTCCATTTATCTCAAGGTCGAGATGATCAGTCGGAGGGTTCTCCTATGTGGAAACACTCTCCACTGTAGGATTTCTGAGATGCACCTTTCCTCAACAGTATAAGTTTGCAACGTTATACAAACTTTTTCCTATATATATATATATATATATATATATATATATATATATATATATATATATATATATATGGAAAAATTTTATAAAAGGCATCAATGTAGAAGTAAGGTGCACCTTAAAAATTCATCGAAAAAGGTTGGTTAGATTTTAAAAAACTCTCCAATTGATTGATCAATGCGATAGTGGTATGTATGACAATGAAAAAAAAAGGACTTCAAGTTCTAAAAATAGTGTTCCTTGTAATATATTATATAGACTGTCCATTTATATGATTTTGAGGAGTTGATATATCTACTTTCTCAATACCATATTTGAAGCTTTAAATTTCAGAATTAGTAGTGAAATACATTTTCATGCCATCATAAGAAATTCTGGCATCGAAACTGCATATTCGAACAAGATTTGGCGGTGCGCCTTACCTTGGTTGTTAAGGTTGACACCTTATACATACCAGACCCTATATATTAGAGTAAATGACTAGATCTTTTGGAACTGGGACTATACTATGGAATATGGGATCAGGAGTGACTCTACTTCAAACAAGCACTTGTATATGTGGGAACATCCTTAGTAGGGAAAAGCAGCAAGTGTCATGGCGTATCAAATAGAAAAATGCCTCTTCTATTGGACCATAACCCCTAGGTGGGGATATGGGATGGATCACCCAGTAAGTAATCTGTTCCATCCTCTCATTCCTGGCAGCATTTGGGAGGTCTTGCCACCATGCTCGCTTTGGTGACATCATGAGTCTCCAACTCCCGAGGACCTGACCTTGGCCACCACCTCTCTCATGTGCCACTCCCTTGGGGTGCGGGTGCATCATTAGCTCGAGAACCAGATGCTTTGCCTGCTTAAGTGCTTCCAACTTGTCCATTAGTGGGTCTAGAATTCCTTCCCTCTTGCCAGTCTCCTCTCAGTCTAGAGTCTACAATCCCTGTCCCTTTGGTTAACAATGAACAAAGTGACGGAACTACTATTAAAGCAGGTAGGTTAGGTCCCTGTCTTGTGACTTGTTTATATATATATATATATATATATATATATATATATATATATATATATATATATATATATATATATATATGTATATATTTAATGTTGATATTAGCCCACTAGCTCATAGCTCATATGAACATATGAGCCCAACGGCCAAGATTGAATCTGGGGCGATCTGACGATCACGATCTCATTTTGTTCATATGAGCTATGAGCTATGAGCTAGTGGGCTAATATCAAAATTTTATATATATATATATATATATATATATATATATATATATATATAGAAAGACACTACGCAGCACCTATGAGCGAAAATGAACAGTTTTTTCGCATATATATATATATATATATATATATATATATATATATATATATATATATATATATATATATATATATATATATATATAGGAAGACACTACGCAGCACCTATGAGCGAAAATGAACAGTTTTTTCGCCTATAGGCTCAAGTCTGAAAAAATTGGGCGGCGTGCGTTTTTGGATTGCATGTCCATAGCGGTATCGTCACGGACTATGTCTGTGACCGTCAAAAAATCATGCGGAACCGCAACAGACGACGTGTTGCCCGTTGCAAGTCCGTTCAATAAATCGCCATCGACTTAGCAAGTCTGTGGCGGTGGTGAAACATTGTAGCGCTTCGCTAATAGGTGTTTTTTCCATAGCGCTTCGCTAATAGGCGTTTTTTCTATATATATATATATATATATATATATATATATATATATATATAAATAATATGGTTTTGTTAGGGTATTCCTACACATGGAGTATTTCTTTATTGTACTCAACTTTTTGGACACTCGTTACCTTGCTTTGTGGATTCTCAATTTATGGAAAGTTGTGGAAAAAATTTGTGTTGGCTGCGTACCTAATATAATCCTCTTCCCTTAGAACTTTGCAGGGATGCTTTAGAATCCAAGGTCCTGTTTGGGTACTTGGATTGGACTTTCCGGGATAAGGCTATTTAGGTATTGGGCCCTTATCCCTTATTTGGGTAACACGTTCACTCGTGGATATCTGAATCCCGGAGAGTGGCTAATCCACATTTTTGGGCAAAAAGCATGGATAATGTTATTCTACCAAAATAGGTGGAATAGGGCTATCCACGGTTTTCTGGATTGGCCAATCCATGTCGGACCCAAAATTTTACAATATATTTAAGTTAATTTGAGACATTGAGTTCTGCAAATCGCAAAGACATCTTAGTTAAATATATACTATATATTACATATAATATATAATAAATGTTTATATTATCTATAATAAATATATATTAATAACATAAATATATAAATATGTAATATGTATGCCATAATAAATATGTACAATAATGTATTTTATATTTATTTTATTAATGTATATTTCTCCACCCCCTAAAGAGAAAGTAGCTTTGTTGCATAATATAATATAATATTTTTAGAATATAATATATAATATATAATTTAATATATGATTATATGATATTTTTATATCATATATGATACAAATAATATATAGATTATATATAATGTATATAATATGTATATATTATATGATATATATATATATATATATATATATATATATATATATATATATATATATATATATATATATATATATATATATATATATATATATAATATAATATAATATAATATAATATATGATTATATGATATTTTTATATCATATATGATACAAATAATATATAGATTATATATAATGTATAATATATATATATATATATATATATATATATATGTATAAATTTCATATAATATTACATTATATATTATATAACACATACACACACACACACACACACACACACATATATATATATATATATATATATATATATATATATATATATATTAATTGGGTGCGGTTTCTATAAGGTTGCAACCTTAAACAATCCAATTAAGGTCCTCTTCCAAATTTTATCATGATGTGTAATTTTGGTAAAAATTTTTTTAGGATTATCTCAAAATCTATTTTTATATCTAATTATATAATTTTAAACTTCAAAAATGTTTAAAATCAAGTAGATCTATAAAAGCATGAAAATCTTGAAAACGGATGGTCTAGATAATGCATTGCAAGATGCACTATTTCTAGGACTCAAAATATATATATATATTTTTTCATATTCATACATCTCAATGTCGAGATGATCAATTAGTTGTTTTTTCAACATTAAAGCAACCTTTTCCGATGGATTTTTGCGGTGTATCTGTAATTCTACATTTTAAAGTTGCAACCTTATATAAACTTTATCCATATTAATTATATAACATATAGTAGTATATAAATATCATATATTATAATAATACAATTACATTAATAAAATAAATATAAATATAAATATATAATACATATAATAAAATATAACATAATACAAATTATATTATATATAATTTATACTATTATATATATATATTATAATAATATTATATACATCATATTTTTTTATATATTTATATACTATGTATAATATATTTATGTAATGTACTATAATATTATATATTTCCTCTAATGTTATATACTATAGTATAATATAAAATGACATTATTTATATAAAATATTATTGAGATATTATATATTAATTATTATTGCAATATAATTTATCTATTAAGGATACAATGGAAAAGAATAATAATAAAAAAAGGATTTCATCTTAGTTAAGAAATAATATTGAAGTTTGGAATGAATGGTCGAAGTTAATCAGTATAAAATTAAATGTAGGGTAATAATATAAAACCTTCAACTGAATATCCATGGATTCACATCTTCCGGGCAATCCAAATAGTGGACATGCATATTTCATTTTTTTTATTTGGTGCTATCCAAACAGTAGACACCCCTATCCAAGAACAAACGAATTCCAAAATAACCCAATTCCAGGAGAAGCTTATTCCTAGGATAGGCTTCTCCAAGTACCCAAATGGGCCTTAAAGGTTTTAAAATTATCCAGACTAAGATAGAATATATGGAATCCAGGTTTATTAATATTAGGAGTAAAAATGAGGTAATAGTTAAGATTAGTGGCCAATAAATACCTAAAGGAGAGTATTTTTGATATCTTGGGTCAATAATCCCAGAAAATAAAGAGATTGAGTAAAATGTCGCACATAGAATTAGACCTGGATGTACGAAGTGTAGATGTGCAGTTGGAGTTTTATATGAACGTCGCATACTAATGAAGCTGAAGGGGAATTTCTTATAGGACAGCTTTAAGACCAGCTTTATATGATAGGGCAGAATGTTAGAAACAACCTACCTATAGGATGAGTGTAGCAGCGATGAGAATGTTGAGATGGATGAATGGCAAGATATAATTTGGAATGAAAATATTCAAGAGAACTTAAGGGTGGCTCCAATAGGCGACAAGATGAGGGAAAGTAGATTTAGGAGGGCTAGCTATGTGCAACGTAGACCCAATACAATACCAGTTAAGAGGTACGATTTGGTCTAAGTGGAAGGCTCTAAAAAGTCAAGGGGAAGACCTAAACGGGCATAGATAGAAATAATGTGAAAAGATATAGATACTTATGGTCGTACTAAGGCTATGACCCTTGATAGAGGAGAATGGTGGAATAGGATTCATATAGTCGACCCCAAATAGTTGGGGTAAGGCTCTAATGATGATGATTGCTTTGCTTTGTAATGCAAAATGTTTTGAGCAAGGGTATTTTTTGTCATTAGGAGGCATGGAATAGATATTTTTATAGAAAATTAGTGACATTCTACTAGTAGTTAGGAAGTATTAATGCTCTATGTAGGTGATGCCATACCTCACGTGGATGATGTCATTCTCCACTATAGTTAATAAATGTTTTCATTCTTAACTATAGTTATATCAAGTATCCATTTGGATATTTGATACCTTTACTCCATAATATAGTAACTTTTTTGTATAGGGATATTTTAGGCAATTAATCAAGAATAAAGTAAATATTCTTGAAAGGAAAAAAACATTTAGTAACTATAATAGAGAATGACATCATCTAACATCTCCCACCTAGAGTATTAATTGCATTTTAACCACTAATTGAATGCCGCTAGATTTTTTTATAGAAATATCTATTCTACCCTTCTTAACGATGAAAAATGCCCTTGCTTGAACTATCTTATGTTACAAAGTAACGGTAATGAGTATCCAAAGAATGTTGATCCCTCCTAATGACGAAAAATGTCCTTGCTTGAACAATCTTGTGTTACAAACTAAAGGTAATTGTCTAATAAATGTTGAGTATGTTAAGGAAATGCTTCATGTGTAGGAGTACCGTAACAAAGAATCAATTACAAACATTTATGGGCTAATTTCTACAAGATTTTGCTCATGGCTTGTGACCATCCAAAGTCCATCAAATGGTCATGATCGTCTGATAGTGTTTAAATTTTAATAATTTTCTAGAAATCAGATTGATTTGAAATTTGGAGTATGTATACATCTAACCAACTTGCACCTAAATAAAGTAATTCTCAAAAAGTAAAATGATGAAAATACCCTTGAAATATTGATTGGGTTAATTTGGTCATTTTTATTCTTTGAAAATAATGTTTTTTTTATTTAGGTGCACCTTACAAAGGTAGACACACCCAAAAAATTTCAAGTTAGTCTAATTCGTAGAAATATTATTAAAATTCAAAACTATCAGACAATGGTGTCAGATAGGCTTTAGGTGGTGATAAGCCATTCGCAAAATATTGTGTGCTCATGAGTGTTTTTAAGTGTTTTATATATATATATATATATATATAGGAAAAGTCTTCTTAACGCCTATAGGCGAAAATGAACAGTGATTTCGCGTACTCTCATCAACGTTAAAGTTTCATCGTATGGTCAAGATTGTCCGATAGTGTTTTATTTTTCATTTGTTTTCTATAAATCAGGGGTATGTACATCTTACTGAGGCGCTTCTAACAAAAATATAAAAAATTTATCTGTAAAAATAAAATTGACCAAAATACCCTTGAAAAGTTTAGGGGTATTTTGGTCAATTTTTTTCATGTAAAATATTTTTTGTTATGTTTTTCTAAGATTCTCCTATTTTTGATGAATACACGCTTCAAATTTAAGGTCATTCTGATTTGTAGAAAAAAAAATGAAAAATGAAACACTACTAGACAATCGTGACCGCGCGATGAATTTTGGACGGTGATGGGGGTAGGCGAAATCATTGTTTATTTTCGCCTATAGGCATTGCGTAGTGTTTTTCATATATATATATATATATATATATATATATATATATATATATATATATATATATATATATATAGAGAGAGAGAGAGAGAGAGAGAGAGAGAGAGAGAGAGAGAGATAGGGGGGGGAAAGTATACGTAAGGACCATTTACTTTTAATACAAGGAGGTCACGATCATTCTTTTCTGTTAGATTTCAAATGGGGTGGTCGTGAGTATGTAATTGACTAGACTCAAAATTCAAAAAAAAGTTTCTCAAACTTTGTGATACACCCCAAGCACTCTAATTTTTCATTAAATGGATAGGAGCAATTATGGTTTCTTGTAGTAAACAATCCCATATATATACATATATATAAAACTGCGGCCCCTAGGCAATCTTGTTAAGCTTTTCCAAATCCCTCAAAATAGACATAGTATCTGTAACTTAAAACGCTAAAAGGCTTTGTTCCTTAGCCTTGTGCCATAATCGGCTAAGTAACCTGCATATATATAGGGATTGTATATTATATGACCGTTTATCTTAATTGTGATCATTAGATGTCTAGTTGGATGGCTTGGGCTTATCACGAAGTTCATGAAATTTTTTTTTGGACTTTGAGTCTTGTCAAAGACACAACTATGTGATTTGAAATATGATGGACAAGATTGATTGTGATCTCCTTGTACTAAAAGTAAGTGGTCTCATTGTATACTCCCTTCCCCGTCTCCCGCTCGCTTCGTTATATATATATAGTAGGCTAGTGGGCCTGCAGCTACATATGAGCTCAACGGCTCAGATTCAATTTGGGCCGATCTAATGATCACGATTGCGTTTCGTATTTGAATTTTAAATATTTTTCTATAAATTCAAATCATTTGAAATTTTGGACGTGTTCTTTAAAAATAAGAGAATCCAATAAAAATATCAAAAGAATATTTCGTGAGAAATAAATTGATCAAAATATTTCTGAATTTTTTAGGGGTATTTTGGTCAATTTATATATTACGAATTAGTTTTTTAATATTTTTATTAAGTTAGCCTTGATGAGAAAAATAGACGCCTAAAATTTCACGTGATTTGGATTTGTAGAAAAAAAATTCAAATTCAAATACAAAACGAGGTTGTGCCTATCAGATCAGCCTAGATTGAATTTGGGTCAATGGGCTCATATGTAGCTGTAGGGCCACTAGCCTACGCTAGTATGGAAGATGCTAGGGTCAGCTCACTTGTAGAAAAAAAATTCAAATTCAAATACAAAATGAAGTCGTGCTCATCAGATCAGCTCAGATTGAATTTGGGTCGTTGGGCTCATATGTAGCTGTAGAGCCACTGGCCTACGCTAGTATGGAAGATACTAGGGTTAGCCCACTAACTGATGGAATAGTATAAGTCCAACGACCCAGATTGCATCTGGGTCAATCTGACGTTCAGGACTGTATTTTGATAGTATAATATTTTTTATATTAATCCAAATAACATGAAATTTGGAGCATCAACTCTTTTCATTAAGGCACACCTAATAAAAATAATTTGCATAAAAGTTTTTGACCAAAATACCCTTGAAACTTTTCAAGGGTATTTTGGTTAATTTATTTTATGCGAATTATTTGTTTGAAGAATAGACGTTAAAAATTTCATGTGATTTGGATTTGTAAAAAAAAAATTAAATTCAATTACGATCATTGGATTGACCGTATTTTGGTTAATTTATTTTATGCGAATTATTTGTTTGAAGAATAGACGCTAAAAATTTCAAGTGATTTGGATTTGTAGAAAAAAAATTAAAATTCAATTACGAAATACAATTGTGATCATTGGATCAGCCCAAATTTAATCTGAGCCGTTGGGCTTATACTGTTCCATCAACCCATGGGCTGACAGGAGTTTTCCTTATATATATATATATATTTATATTTATATAATATAACCATGTTGTGTACGGTTTGTATTAGGTGGCCACCATATAGTATAAAGGTAAGGCACTCCTCTAAATTTTTTCGGAGGATGTAGTTTCAGTGTTGGAAACGTTACAATGACTTGAAAATCCATATTTAATCCTCGTTATAAAATTTTAAAAACTCTAGTGACATTGCAAATCGAGCAAATCTATACATACTTAAAAATAGATGGTCCAGATAACTTGTTACAATATATACTAGTTTTAGGATTCGAAATTTGTTTTTTCTTTATATTGTTACATCTCGAGGTTGGGATGATTAATAGGAAGGTTTTTTAACTTCAGAACACTTGTTCTTATTGGATTTTTGAGGTGCACTTCTATTCTATAGTATAAGGTTGCAACCATATATAATTTTTCTCTTCTATATATATATAGGGATTGTCTACAAAGAGATTATTTACCTTTTGTATAAGGAGGTCACAATTATTTCCACTCATTAGATGTCAAATTGGATGACTTGGGGTGAGTCATGAAGTCTGATAATTTTTTATTGGCACTTTGTGTGTAATCAATGACACTCTTACAATCACCCATTTTGAAATCTAAGGAGCAAGAATGATTGTGACCTCCTTGTACAAAAAGGAATTGGTCTCTTTGTAGACAATATATATATATATATATATATATATATATATATATATATATATATATATATATATATATATATATATATATATGGGAAAATATCCTGTCAGCCTATGAGCTTACATCTACAGTGTCAGTCAACGGCCTAGATTGAATCTGGACCCAATCCAATGGTCACGATCTTATTTCATATTTGAATTTTCATTTATTTTATACAAATCCAAATCACTTGAAATTTTGAGCGTCGATTCTTAAAAAATATTAGAATCTAATAAAAATATTTAAAAATAATTCAAAAAATATAAATTGTCCAAAGTACCTCTGAAACTTTTCGGAGATATTTTGGTCATTTTATATCTTGCGATTTATTTTATTTTTTATATTTTTATTAGGTGCACCTAGATGAGTAGAATGTACGTCTAAATTTTAAAGTAATTTAGATTTGTAAAAATGAAAATTCAAATACGAAAAAAAGTCATGACTGTCTAATCGGTTCAGATTCATCCATTCCATATATATATATATATATATATATATATATATATATATATATATATATATATATATATATATATATATATATATCCTGCATCTCCGCCACAACAGCGAGAGTTTTTCTTTAGAATTGATGGAATATAAATTGAACCGGTGGCATTTTTTGTCCCTTACTTTACATGCATCACCCCCTCATTGAATGTAGCAACAGCGTGGGCCTGAGTCTCAGAGCAAGTTCACAAAGGTGCCGCAGCCAAAGGATGAAGAAGAGGGCTATGACGAGGAAGACGAGGAAGAGCATGGTGAGACATTGTGTGGAGCATGTGGAGAGAACTATGCCTCCGATGAATTCTGGATATGCTGCGATATTTGTGAGAAGTGGTTCCATGGAAAGTGCGTCAAGATCACTCCAGCTAGGGCCGAGCATATCAAGCAATACAAGTGCCCAACATGTAGTAGCAACAAGAGATCGCGGCCCTAAACACTCTCAGGATCTGTCCAAAACTCACACTAACACTTTGTTTAGGTTTTGTTGCTTTCTTGTTTTAGGATCACTAGGGGTCTGTAGTTCACTTTGGGGCCTTTGTATGAATGCTTGGTTTCCCTTTTATGCTATCACTCTAGGACAATAATGTTTTGCTTTCATGTTGTGTATGCTTTTTCTTTAATCCATCTGTTTCTGTTAATCTTCTAATCCATCTGCTAGAACTTTGGGCTTCTCCATTACCCATTCTGTGTTCACCAAGGGACAGAATCAGTATTTTGATGCTAACCCTTCCAAGTTGATACCCTTCTGTTGCATATGGTGCCTTTCCTTTTCAGTATCTGTTTTAAAAAGATCCTTGATGGTGTGTTTTTCAAGGCGTTATGGACCAAGCTCTAGGGCCTTAGCCTTAAAGCCCCGTCTAATATGGGTATGTGGGTTGCACGTGTGCTGATGGACGTGTTTCTTAAAGTTGATTTTTTGAATCCTGCTCAAGATATCTCTATATTTTAAGGGCACGATTGACTGTGGAAGATGCGGCTTCCAAAACCCATCTTCCACCAACTGTAGCGCTCCCATATTTGAAAATGGGAGTGTTATGCTATTTTGGAAGGCATAGATTCCCGTGGCTTTCAGAATAGCATTAAATTCTAGATGTAAATACTTCCATAGCTCACTCTGGAAGTTGATGGACCATGTGGCGGCATACAAAGCCATGTCTCTAAGTACTTTGCCCTCGAGCGTGATTACTTTTAGATTGGGGTAGTCTTAATTTTAAAGTGTTTATGGCCAAAAGCCTCTTGGAGGGTATATCTGCATTGGGTTCGTACACATGAAATGTCTGTTGTTGAAACTGCATAAAGCTCTATTTTCAATCAAGTATTTTCAAGTTTACCAGTAGAAATGTGAGAATTACCCCCTCTGGGGTGATTTATGCTCGACAGCATTGGAATTTTTGGTCCATCAAAATCAGAATTGCATGAACAAATTTCTTCATGATCAAATAGTTTGATTAGTTTCATTTGACCTTTGGTGCAAGGTCACAATTATTTGTAGTCATATGATAGTTTGGGTGTGTCATAAAGTTTGAGAAAATTTATTTTAAACTTTTAGCTTGTTCAATGAAATAAACACAACCACTCAATATTTTACATTCAAAGGTCAAGATTAATTATGGTCATTTTGTAACAAAGATAAATAGTCTCATTGTATATCTTTTTCATATAATTCCAAGGAAGTGGCCGTACCTTGTTGAATGGTTTGGCCGTACCTTGTTGAATGGTTTCTTTTGGTTTTAGCTTACAAAGAATATGAATATCATATAATATGCACATCTATATTAGGTAATAGATTTGGTCCTCACTTGGTTAGTATCCTTTTTGGGTTGTTGCGTGTTACTAAAAAGGAGAGAGAGAAGTTTCAGTTCTTTTACTTATGGGGTTGTTGAATTTTATAAAATAAACAGGAAAGTTAAAAGAAAGAAAAATTGTTGTACGTTTACTTATATTTGAATGTTGTAATGGTATGTATCTTTTTTTTACTGGGTTAAGTTTCTTGTCTCTTTGGTATAGAGAGAGAGAGAGAGGCATATCTTCTTGGTTTTGTTTTTTGTCTCATACGTGGGGTTGTTGGATTCATAAAATAATTGGTAAGATAATGAGAGGGAAATGTCTGGCTTCCTGCAGTTTTCTATGTTGGATTACATGAAGAAATTGACGAGATCTATCTATCTTATATTGACTGGGTTAAGCCTCAGTTATTTGCCAAACAGTATTAAGGACAGCCATTCGTGCATCATCAGAATACAATTTTCTCCTTAAGTAGGTGAAATGCATCTTTTCTTTTAGACTCTTTAGCTCGTCACCAACCTTTCCCGTTATCCCTTCTCTGTCAATTGCATGGCCGAGTCAGCCTTTGGCCGGTCGAGGTGACAATGCATGGAGAGAGAAAGAGAGAGAGGGGGTGGCAGCAATGGTCTCGGACCTGGACTTGAGAAGTGGACCCCGATTTGGGTCCGGGTATGTGTCCAAAAAATTGGAACCGGCGTGTCGGATTGGGTAATGTTTTTTGGGGCTCAATTTATTAAACATATTTAAATATAGTTAAATATATAAATATCTTAATTTTAGGTCAAATCCAATGACGTATGGACCTGGACCTGTTGCCGCCACTGTGTATGTGAGAGAGAGATAGAGAGAGAGAGAGAGAGAGAGAGAGAGAGAGAGAGAGAGAGAGAGATTATGAACCAAAATTGTTTTTAAGTTATGATTAGAATAGGTCAGGGGAATGGATAAAAATTAAGAATTAATACTGTACAAGGAAAATGCACTTTTTTCTTCAGGATGTGACATTTTAATAAACTACACTACGAAAATCTTTTTTTTTTCAATTTGGATGTTTGTAGTACGTTAAATAAAAAGCTTGTCTAGATGTACTTGTTATTATTGATAATTTATTATTCAATAAAATTGGTCCGAATAATAGACTGTTTCACAGTGTCTATTATAATGTTATTTGAAACAAACTTGCTGGTAGTTTTACGCGTAAGCTTATCTTTTAAAAGTCTTCTTTTTCTCTATTCAATGTAGTTTATTAAAACTCACATATTTTTTAATTAAAATTGTTGAGAATAGTTAGAAATAATCAAAATTTAAATAATTAGATGATATTATATACAATATAAGATATACACCAAACAATTAATAAAAATAATACCATCCAAAGTACATTAATTTAAGAAACATTAATTTAAGATAAGAATTTTTGTATCAGTATATTATCATCCAAACAGCCTCTCCTTTTCAAAACTTAGCGTAAATATCTCTCTCTCTCAATGTAGCTTAAATCTCTATCTCTCTCTGACACATACACACAAACACAAATATGGTTACGTACACGCATACGTTCTCGTGTTTTCAACAATAATATAAAAAATTGTACGTAGAAAGATTTTCCCATGGCTGTAGCCTTGAGTTCTGCTGCTCACCCGAGTCTGATCGTGGAAATTTTGATTTGAATTTATTTTTGAAATTATTAAAATTCGATAAAAAGGGCAGTTGCGCAATTTTTAAGCTTGGAATCGCCTGGCTCTAGGTCTTTTTTGGCTCAGGCTCAACTTGATTCGTATTTAGGCCAGACTTGAATCGAATGGTGTTGAATCGATCTAGACCAGAGATTTTTGAAACATGGGTTTTAAGATATCGTGCTGTCTCTTGTGAGGAAAACGTTCATATAAAGGTCAGGACTTAATCAATCAAATTTAGGTGCACTTCAAAATATCATTAAAAAATGTTGTTTTAATGTCGAAAAATCTTCAAATCGATTATCTCAATATCAAAATGTATGGACAAGAGAAAAAATAAATTTCAAGTTTTAAAAATAGTATATCTTGTAATACATTTTCTCGATCGTCAATTTTCACTATTTTCAATTGTTCATACATTTATTTGATTTACACTATTTTTTAAGCTTTAAATTCTATAATTAAAGATGAAAAACCATCACAATGATTTTCATTAGTAATGAAAGAAAACATTGTAGACAGAATTTGAAGGTGCACCTTACTTTGATTTAGAGCCTCAGTCTTATACAAACCCTAACCGCCTGCAGTTAAATACCGTACTCTAACTTGGCAATTTCTTCTCCCTATTTTTTCCTTGGCATGAATTAGTAGTGGTTCCATGTGATGTACGAACCCACGCTCTTCACGCACAAGTAGGGGTCACGATGATGGCCCGATCACTATCGAATCAACTTACAAATAAATTCAATTATTAATACTGTAGATCGATATTTTACAAAGGAACCAAGTACTCGAAGATAACGAAAATGCCCCCAAACTATCTTTACAAGTTTGGTGCAAACAAAAAACAGTGTGTTCGCGTTAACTCTAGATATCTGGTCTAATCAAAATCGGTAAAGAGTTTGAAAGAGTTAGAGTTTGTCTTGGTGGTCAAGCGAGCTGCAGCCAACTAATTTGACAATTTTTTACCTGATCTAAATTTTGCTTTGGACTAGACCGACTAATATACTAATTTGTAATCCTACTATCAAAATAGCCAATCCAATCTTGATAACTGTGATCTATTCATTTAATCTAATCTTGATAAGTGTGATCTATTCATTTAATCTGTGAAGAACACGAATATCACCACATGTTGCTTTCACACAAAAACGTGTAATATGGAAGAGAGAGGGACAGTTGCAGAGAAGAACAAACGGTGTCTCCATCCCAACGAGTTCACATTAAGAGAGTAACAGTCAAGAATAAAGAGTGATGTACGAGATATATTTGTGTGGTTCATAGTTCTCCCAACGAGACAGAGAGAGGAGAGAGAGATTTCAAGAGAGAGAGATATTGATTTTTTTTTTTTGTGGTTTGTGCATATGTATTTTTATTTTTGAAAAATTAATTCAAGGTTGCGGAGGTTATACCACAAGGTTTGGATGAGTCCATGTAGAAATGAGCCCCTCATAAAAATTTATTTTTAAGATGGGTTTTTGGACTCAATTTTTAAGGACATATAATGTCTAACATGGAGACCAAAAATATGAGAAAATTAATAAATTTTAAAAATAATAATTTTATAAAAACTTATATTAGTTACTAACACTATAGAATATTTTATAATAGTACTTAATGAATTTTGGAAACTTATATACCCTTATTTTGTACATAGAACAATTTTTTAGTAAGGGTATTTTTTGTCATCAGAAGGATATTTGATAATGGTACTCAACAAATTTTGGACATTTATATCTCCTCGTTTTGTATGAATAGCATATTTTTAGTAGGGGTATTTTTGGTCATCAAAAGGGATGTGACATCCCACATAGCTATGTGGTGGATGATGTCACACCCCTCTTAATGACAAAAAATATTATCATTAAAAAAAATATTGTATTACAAAACAAGAGTATATAAGTGTCTAAAATTTGTTGAGTACACTTATAAAATGCTCTATAGCTTGAACACCCTAACATAACCCATATTTAAATAGACCACCCATTTGCATCAATCTCTAAGATGGATACTTTATACCTTGGGGGACACAAATGAAAATGCGTCCCTTGATTCATGGAACAATTTTCCTTGTCTAGAACATTGTTAGCAATTCGCAGATATAATCGCGTTCTTTTAAAAAAAGCGGCGCTTTTTTGAAAAACGATTTAATTTGCGACTTTTTCAATAGATTGGTAAAAATACTCGATTTTTTCAGGAATAAGTCTAAAACACGACTTTTTCAAAATTTGAAAAAATCGTTTCAAAAAATCTTTCCTATTAATATACTCTGATTTCTTTTTTTGGAAAGTTCAATTTTTTTTCCCTGTTTTATGAAATTTTTATTTCTATTCTCCTGAAACTTTATCTGGTTCTGTGCTGTGGATATGATGCGTAATTTTTCGGGTGGTTATGGGTAGACTATAGTTAGCAAGTATGGGGTTGATAATTTCTTCTAGAAAGATGAAAATTGAATTCACCTACGTAATACTTATATTGACGAATAGAATAGATAATCATCTTATGATTTATACTGAGTGATTTATAGAGTGAAAGCATTAGTCCTCACTACTATTAATTTTTTCTATTATGAGTGATATATATATATATTTAGAGTTTTAAAATTTCTATTATTTTAAATATATCAGCCTTTTTTACTCTGGTTTTTTTAGCCTAGTCTGATATATTCGCGATCGCTTTACATAAAGTATTTTTTCCGATCCATATTTTTTACCCAATTTTTTTATCCAACTTTCAAAAATAAAAAAGATTAGTTTCTAATTTCATGATGAGCTGATTTATTGATAATCCCCGACTTGCTAACTATGGTCTAGAAACATACTATTTATCATTTGTACATGGAGGTCACAATCATTCTTGTCCCTTAAATTTTCAAAAGAAAAATGGTTTGATAGAGTTGCAGCCCTATTAAAATAAGTAAAGCCTCAGCTCATAACTCGTCAAAAATTGTAATTCAAGCATTAGAAAACTTTTATATAAATCATATTGGCTTGAACTTTCTAGTTGTGAAAAAAATAGGATTTCAACCTGTAAAAATAATATATATTGTAACAAATTGTCTCGACCATCCATTTCACCCTAAAAATGAGATCTACAAGATCTGTACCATTTTTTAAGTTTTGAATTTTATTATGAGTGAGTGTTGGAAATTGATTTTAGAACCATTATGGAGATTTTCGATGCTGAAAGTGCTTTTTGAACAAGGATTTGAGATGAGGATTTATTTTGTTTTCATAAGCCTAGGCTTTATAGAAACCTCTTCCATTTCAAAATGGGTGGTTATAAAGGTGTCATTGAATAGACATAAACTTCCAAATAAAAAAATTCGAAGCTCCCAAGGGCATCCAATTTGACATAGGGTGAGTGAAAAGTAATTGTGACATCCATGTACAAAAAATAAAAGGTGAGGTTTGTAAAAAGTTGCCGCCTTATACCACATAAGTTAGGTGCATATATAAAATTTACTTAGATATGTCGTCTCGGCATCAAAAACCTTATGATAGCTTCAAAATTTATTTTTATTCTTAGTTTTAAAATTTTAAAATTCAAAAAAGATAAAGATTGAGCAGATCAAATAATATTTAAAAATATTAAATATAGGTGGTCCAGATAACTTATTTCAAAAAACATTATGTTTTGGACTTGAAAATCCTTTTTTTTTTTTTTCGTGTCCATTCAAACCTTGTATAAACTTTTTCAATGGTAAAAGGTCTTTTTGTAGATAATGCAAGTACAATCTTTTCTCCTTTTGAAATTAAATAAATTGAAGGTTATACCCCAAAAGTTTGGTGGTCATGGAGATATGGTCTTGCGGGCCTTTTTAAAATCAGAGAGCACAAGCAGCATGCGTTTTCCTCGTTACCCGGTCAAAAAACTCGGTATGAAAGAGCAAGATGACTACGGGGAAGGGTGAACCTCATTTCATTTAATCATTTTCACATGTCCTGTGCCTTCCCAGCAAAAACTCAAGAAAACACACACACCAACCCCACTCTCTCTCTCTCTCTCTCTCTCTCCAAAATAGACCATGACCCTTGACCCGGCCACCCCACCAACTCCCCTTACCCACCACCTATAAGACCCCCCCTCAACCCCCAAAATATTCAGTGCAGACCTCACTTTCTCTCACTCAATTCATTTTAAAGTATTACTCTTCTCTCTCTCTCTAAGCTCATTTCAAAGTAATACTCCTGCCCTTTCTTTCAAGATTGCCAACCGTCTCCAAGATCACCCCTTTATCTTACCAGACTCTCCCCCCCCCTCTCTCTCTCTCTCTCACTTTCTAGCTTATTAACTGTAAGTGTTTCCATCTCTATTCCTCTAAAATGGCTGAGAATGGTCCTCAAGCAATTGAGTCATGCAGGCCTGCAACTCTCCCTCTACCCATCAAAAGCACATCAACCATTTGCTCAAATGGCTTCCATTCCACTGTAACACCCCCTCCTCACTGGAAAAAGGCCTCTGAGGCCTTGGAAATCAGCCATTTCCAAGAAGTCTCGAAAATGATCTCCCAATTCAACCAAGCCCAAACTGTGACCCTCCAAGGCACCTCCTTCACTGTTGCCCAAGTAACTGCCATCACCCGCCGAGCCCATGTGTCGGTCGACCTTGACGAGCACACCGCTCGAGCCAGGGTGGCCGAGAGTGCCAATTGGGTTCGTGAGAACATCGCGAGGGGCACCGACACCTATGGTGTCACCACTGGCTTTGGTGCCACCTCTCATCGCCGAACCACTAAGACCTCTGAACTCCAAACCGAGCTCATTCGGTTCCTCAATGCGGGAGTCATAGGAAAAGAGCATTTGCCTGTGACTTACGCCAGAGCAGCCATGGCAGTTAGGACCAATACACTTATGCAGGGGTATTCGGGTATTCGATGGGAGATCCTCGAAGCCATGGCTAAGCTCATAAGCCTCAATCTCATTCCCAAAATTCCCCTTCGTGGGACGATTACTGCCTCTGGTGACCTTGTCCCTCTCTCCTACATTGCAGGCCTTCTCACTAACCGACCCAATTCTCGAGTTTTGACAGAAGGTGGAGAGGAGATAGCAGCTTTGGAGGCGTTGAGGAGAGCGGGTATCGAAAACCCATTTGAGTTGCAGGCCAAAGAAGGGCTCGCACTCGTTAATGGCACAGCTGTGGGTGCAGCGGTGGCTTCTTCGGTTTGTTTTGACGCGAATTTGCTCGCTCTTTTGGCCGAGGTTCTCTCTGCTCTCTTCTGTGAGGTTATGCAGGGGAAGCCTGAGTTCACTGACCCTCTCACTCATCAATTGAAGCACCATCCAGGCCAGATTGAAGCTGCTGCTGTAATGGAGTTTCTTCTTGACCAGAGTGATTACATGAATGAAGCTAAGATCAAGCACGAGAAGGACCCACTCTCTAAGCCTAAACAGGATCGCTACGCTCTGAGGACTTCACCCCAATGGCTTGGCCCTCAGATCGAAGTGATTCGAATGGCTACGCACTCCATAGAGAGGGAAATAAACTCGGTGAATGATAACCCATTGATCGATGTAGCGAGAGACATGGCTCTCCATGGAGGAAACTTTCAAGGGACCCCAATTGGGGTATCCATGGATAATCTGAGGATTGCCATTGCTGCAATTGGTAAGCTCATGTTTGCTCAATTCTCTGAATTAGTTTGTGATTATTATAACAATGGGTTGCCCTCGAATTTGAGCGGCGGGCCAAACCCAAGTCTTGATTATGGCATGAAAGGAGCAGAGATAGCCATGGCTGCTTACACATCAGAGCTTCAATATCTGGCAAACCCAGTCACCACCCATGTCCAGAGTGCTGAGCAGCATAACCAAGATGTGAACTCTTTGGGCCTCATATCGGCTCGAAAGAGTGCCGAGGCCATAGAGATACTCAAGCTCATGTCTGCAACTTTCTTGGTCGCTCTTTGCCAAGCTGTTGATCTCAGGCATTTGGAGGAAAACATGAGAGAAATTGTTAAGCATGTGGTTATGCAAACCGCTAGGAAGACTTTGTACATGGAAGAGGACAGTGGGTCTCTGTTGGATACGAGATTTTACGAGAAGGAGCTTCTACAAGTGGTTGATCACCAGCCGGTTTTCTCTTACTTAGACGACCCGGCAAACCCTTCCTACGCTCTTTTGCTCCAGCTTCGCGAAGTCTTGGTTGAGAAATCTCTCGAAAGTGAAAAAGAAGGTGATGGGTTCTCCATATTCAAGAGAATTGGCGTCTTTCAAGAAGAACTAAAGGCCAGACTCAGAGAGGAGATACCAAAGGCCAGAGAGAGATTTGATGCAGGGGATTTTCCAGTCCCGAACCGGATTAAGGGGTGCCGGACTTATCCTGTTTACAAATTTGTGAGGAGTGAGATGGGAACTGCTCTTCTCAGTGGGACTACGAAGGTTAGTCCTGGTGAAGAGATTGAAAAGGTTTATGAGGGGATTAGTGAGGGAAAATTGGGGAATGTTTTGTTGCAGTGCTTGAGCTTTTGGAATGGATTAGCAGGTCCATTTACCCCTCACTCAGTGCCAGCTTCACCTGCACAGGGCAACCCAACATACTGGGCCTGGTTTGAGAACACAAGATCTCCCTCTGCTATAAGTGGGAGGGGCTTTTGGAACATGTAAAGCTCCATGTTACAGATTGGTTCCCTCACTCATTCTTGTTCTTCTTCTTCTTCTCTCTTATTTGTTCTTTCCTTCTTGGTGTCTGCAACAGAATAGGTTCTTCATTTCTGTCTCTTAATTGTACTTGAGGTTTGTAGCTGACCAAGTTGCTCTGTTTAGTTTCTTCTCTTTGTAATTCTTTTCATATACTTTCGAGTCATTGTACTTCAATTGTAAGTTATTTCCATTTGAAGAAACATGAATGGAAATTAAAAGTTTCTGTGTATTAAACATGTTCTAGTATGTCACCCACTGTTTGAAAACGCGCCGAGTTGACTTGGCCTCCACTGAGTAATTCGGCCTCGGTCGCAGAGTCAAGTTTTTTTTGTACAAATCAGAGCTAAGAATTACGAGCAATTCAGTTTATTAAGATTTGATCTTCATATGATTTACCAGCAATTCAATTAAATACGATAACATTTTCAATATTCATTGGGACTACTAAATACACATTTTAGTTTTGTTATTCAGTAAACTACCTTTGCTTTAAATTATGGAAAATAAATCCTAAGATATAAAATGTGGTGGTGGTGCTTAAATCAGTCAACTTCTAACAAACTGGCTAATTTTTTAAAATCAATTCTCTGCGATACCACCTTAATTATTTTAGAGATATTTATCAAATTACATATAAGTTCATAATATTAAGGACCCGTTTTTTATGCGGCCAAGCCCGCATATGTACAAATGCGGGCGTATTAATAAATCTATTTTTGAGATAGATTTTTTGACTTAATTTTTTAAGACATGTAATATCTAACATGGAGATAATGAATATGAAAAAACAAGTACATTTTAAAAACTAAAAATAATAATTCTAGTAAGGAAACATTGGGACCGTTAGTTTCCATTGTTTTTAGATAGAACACTTTATTGCATCCATATTTAAGATGGATGCTTTACACTTTTTGGACCTCATATGTAGTCATGAGGCTCAGCCCGCATGAAACAATTTTTTTAATATTAATTATCAAAAAAAAAAAAAAAATTACAATATCAAATCGCATACCCCTTTACCCTAGCATATAGGATTGGAGCCCATGATTTAATGCTGCGAACATATGATGTGGAGGTTGGTTCAATCCCTCTCAACCCCCACCCTGATCTTTTGGTATGGATTCACTCGTCAACCCCCACCCTGATCTTTTGGTATGGATTCACTCGTCAACCTCCACCCTGATCTTTTGGTATGGATTCACTCGTCAAATGTAATGTTTTCTGTTAAAAAGACATAAAATTTCATTTGTCATAAAGGCTATTCTCCACCGGTCTTCGGGGCACGGCACTATGGTCTTCTAAGTGTCATCCAAATGCTAAATGGTTCTCGTGGTTGAGCTTTCATCATCGTCTTCCAATTTTTTCTTTAATGCAGTGGAGGAATCACCTTTCTTTTGTGTGCCCTTTCTGTCATCTTAATTGATGTAAAAAGAGTCTGGGAAATTAAATCCAAATCTTCTTTCGATCTTAAACAAATTATACCAATAAGAGAAAAATCTATCTTTTTTCATTCATATACAAATTCTCAATAAAAATATTCCAGTCCCAGGAAAGTTCCATATTAAATACAAGCCAATTAAAAATGTTAATATCTTTCTCTCTCTCCCACAATTTTCTCTCTCTAGAAATCTTTTTCTAAATCTTCAATCCCATAAAAATCTCTCTTTTAAATCTTTAACACCCCATCCATATCTCACATAAATCTCCCTACCTCGTAAAATTTTCCTTTAAATATTCACTCTATCAAAATCTCCCGTAAAAATCTTTCTTTTAAATCTTTAACTCCCCATCCATATCTATATAAATCTCAATCATAAATTTCTCACCCGCTTCCATTATTATCTTTATAATTATTTAACAATACTCCCCATCAATATCTCACATAAATCTCTCTAGATCACCCAAATTACAATCATAAATTTCTCCATCATTATCTTTCTAATTATCTAACAATACTTCCCATCCATATCTCACATAAATCTCTCTATATCTCACATAAATCTCTCTAGATCACCCAAATCACAATCATAAATATCTCCCCCCCTTCCATCATTATCTTTCTAATTATCTAACAATACTCCCCATCCATATCTCACATAAATCTCTCTAGATCACCCAAATTAGAAATTTCTCTACCCCACATGTCATCAACCTCACCCATTATTATCTTTCTAATTATCTAACAATCCTACCAAAATAAGATCATGGAATCCCACGAACTAAGAAATCTATCCAAGCCCATAAAACTCAGATGCTAAAGTTGAGCCCCCTTCCATCATTATCTTTTTAGCCTCTATATGAATATCTCTAAAACTCAGTTCCAATAATAAATATAAAAATAAAAATAAAAAATTTTAATATCTTGGATGCGATTTGCATAATTAATGATGATAATATTTGTCATATTTTGTTTCATTGTGTTTTTTCGTAAAGGGGTTTGAAGGCCAATAGTATGGCGATGTAGAAAACGCTTCATTATAGAGTGTTCAAAATTTGGCATTCTCTCTTCTTCGAATCTATATGGAAGATTTGGTAGGAGCGAAACCACCATATGTTTCAAGAAAGGACACTCACTCTTGAGAAGCTGATTCGTAGGATCACCAGCCATGTTTGTGATTCGGCAGATGCTAATGCATGGATTTCCCACATCTTAGAAAATGGAATTACTGAGCATTTACGAGTAACGTTGTAGCAACAAAAGATCAAGTTACCCATAACAATGGCATGGGATTTCTACATTCACAATTATTTAAACTAAATATTGATGGGTCTTCTATTCATAATCTAGGTTGAGCTGGTTGAAAGGGCACCTTGAGACAAGAAATGGATTTTTTGTTGCCGCATTTTTAGTTCTTGAAATTGCTTCCAATAATTATGCAGAATTTTGAGGTTTACAAGAGGTTGTTGACTTAGGCACTCAAATGGAATGCTTCTCCCTACAATTTGAGAGTGAATATTCCTTCATTGTCTAGGTCATACAAGTTAGGAGTATAGCTCCATGGGCTCTTCATACCATAGCTGTTAATTGCAACTCTAGACTTAAGAATCATTCATGGTCCATTTGCCATGTTTACTGTGAGGCACTATTGCCACTGATGTTCTTGCCAAAAAGCTACAGTTTTTACGTAGGCCACCATTTGGCGCTCTAGGCCTCCAAAATTTTTTAACTTTCCTTTACTTCATGATGTTGTGCAAATATCCTATTGTAAAGTTATAAGAGAGTACCATATAATTTTTTCTATCTTTTATTAATAAAAAACAGGTAGAAGGCATTTTCCCTCTACCCAAAAAAAAAACAACACATATAAGAATTACAGTATTTCACATCTCACTGGGCCCTTGTTTTTAATCTAATTTCTAGCTTATCATTCCTTGGATCTAATTTCAAATAGTCCACAAAAGGGAAATTGTTTCATGCGGGTTGCACTGCATTTCTATATATGCGATCAAGAAAGAGTTATAGTCCAAATCAGTTCTCAAGAAAAAGTAACAGTCCAAATCTTAAAGATGGATGCAAGTCGGTGTTCCACCTAAAAACAATGGAAACTAACAGTCCAAATCAGTTCTCACACATTGCCAGAAATTCTATACTCAATGCATTTACTCCATACAATAAAAACTAAATGTAGGAGTTAGGATCCCAAATTTTGGGGATGTCACCTCTTCAAGAACATAAACCATCCAATTTTTCAAGGGCAAGATCTAAGTGTTAAAAAGATCATGTTATGGGTTATAAAAAAAGAAAATATCTCCATATCCCCTATGTTTAAGTTTCATTTCTTGATAAACTCAATGTTTCAAAAGATATCTTCTACCCCGGGATACTTTAAACCTATTTGTTAACCTAAACAAATGTAAAAAAAACTTGCTCTTTCTCTCTTCACTTATATACGCCAAATTTCTCTCTCTTTTCCTACGTCTCTCACCGTCTCTCCTCTGGTATTTCTCCAAACACTTCTTTCATCCCGATAACTCTCCTCCGGTATTTCTCTAAACACCTCTCTCGTCCCGATAACCTCTCACCTCTGTGAAATCCAACCCAATCCTTTTTTTCTTTTCACTTATATACCTCAAACTTCTCTATTTCTTTGTCTTCTTATGCCTTTCACTCTTTGTGGAAATGTGAAGAGAGAGAGAGTGGGAGGAGAGAGAGTGAGAGAAGAGAGATAGGAAAGACGAAGAAAGAGAGAAGGGGTGTAGGGAGAGAGAAATTTGGGAGGATGGCTTTTAAAAATAGCATGTATTTTTAGATTTGTTTGGCCTAAAAACACATGTTTAAATTAATTTAGGGGGTTAGAAGAAATAAAATCTATAATTTTTATGCCTCAAGATATCTTTTAAAACCTTGGGTCTATTGTAAAATGAAACCTAAAAATAAGTATTATGGAGATATTTTCTCTTATAAAATATATTTTTATTTTAAAATTTTTTATTATAAAAAACCGAAGTTTTCCCTTGAGTCAATCGAAACATCGAATTGCTTCATTTTTCAGACCAAACCAAAATAGACTCTGAAGCGAATTTGACAACGTGGACATGGAGTATGTGATTTTTTAAGTCTTAAAAATAGTACATCTTGTACCACATTATCTGAACTGTCAATTTCAAGATTTTCATTCATTTATAGATGGGCTTGATTTGAAGTATTTTTTAGTTAAAAATTTTATAATTAAAATAAAAATAGATTCTGGCACTATCCTAAAATTTTCGAAACCAAAATTTCATCTCATGACAAAGTTTGGAGATGTACCTTAATTTGATTGTTTAAGGTTGCAACCTTATGCAAACGATACCCTTTTTCAAATGTGTTTATGACCAGGTATACGAGATAATTAAATTTAAGATGGATGCAAATAGGTAATCCATCTAAAAACAATTGAAACTAACGGTTCAAATGTTTTTCTAATAGAATTATTATTTCAAAAATTTTATATTTATATTTTGTTTCATATTCATGATCACCATGTTAGAGATTGCATGTCCTTAAAAATTAAGTAAAATAGATATTTAAAAGGCGGCTCATTTCTATATGAACTCATAGAAAACGTGTCCATTGAATATTGATTTCAACCGTTCATGACTAAACTTAGATTTTGCTTTGGATTAGACCGACTGAAGCAACAATTGTTGCTTCATAATCCTATGGTTTAACACAAATATCCCCACAATTTCGCATATTTTGACATGGTGCTTTCAAACAAAACGAGTAACATGAAAAAGAAAGACATGGTGCTTTCAAACAAAACGAATAACATGATAGAGAAAGGGAGAGGGGCAAACAGAAAGAGAGAGATACAAAAGAGATTTGCGTGGTTCATGGTTCTCCCAACGAGAGAGAGATTGATTTAGTGGGTTAAGTAGGGTAGCCGGCGTAAAATTTCGATAAATCTTATCATGAATTCTGAACTTTGGAGTTAAATGGAGAAAATAATATATATATATATATATATATATATATTGAAATTAATTCAAGGTTACGAAGGTTCGTATGTCATGGAAATATAGTCTCGCTTTAACATACAGTATAGAGCGCATATGCATTCTTTTCTCCTATTGAAGATAAATCCATTGAAGGTTATACCCCAAAGTTTGGAGGTCATGGAGATATGCTCCCGCCCGGACCATATAATCTTTTCGCCTTGTTAAAATGCGAGAACAAAACAGCATCCATTTTCCTCGTTCCCCGGTCAAAAAACTCACCGGAGGAAGGGTCATAGTCAGTAAGTCTCCGTTTAAATCACGATTGATTTTTTCCACAAGCTCTCATTTTTTTAAATCTGTTGAGAGGTCAGACTTTTTCAAAAGATCTTAAAAAAAACACATGCTTTTTTAGTAGAACCGATACAAATATTTATTTTACATATCTTTAAAAGAACTTCTTTCCTATGACTTTTATTTCTTTCTTAAATAATATTATTAAATTTCACTTTTAATTAAGTACGTTAATAGGGAGAGTAAATTCAAAATCAAGATTTAACAAAAGATTCTATAAAAAATTTCACCATTGAATTTCTTAAAAAAAAAAGTGTACGAAAAAATACAAGCATTATTTTTCCCGAAAAGAAGTATTCAAATTCGAAAAAGAGTAACCCAATGAAAAATCTTTTTTTTTTTTTACACCTATAGTAATCTTATAAAGAGCGAGCGAGAGATTCGATGATACTAACGATTTAGGTAGTTAGAAATTCAATGTGAGATTCAAATTTGCTTAAACATTTTGTTGTTGCTTTTTTTTTAATGCACAGAGAAGTTTGATTAATTTTTTATTTTATTTTATTTTTGTATATAACTTAATATTTTAGATGGACTCCTATTTTATATATACGAATTTTTCTATTTTCTTTTAATTAACTGGAATCCTATATTTAGGGTATTTTTTGTTTTTGTTTTTTTGAAAAATAATCATATACCTTAGTTCACAATTCTTGTTATTTATTAATTAGTTCTTGTGTTTAATATTGTTGTTGTTGCTTTATCTATGCTCCTAATAAATTTACTTTATGTTTTGTGCTATGACAACAAAGTAAGCATTGTTGATAGATTTATTGAAAAATTCAACACAAAATTGTCAAGTATTACTTTACTAATACTAGTTAGATTATAAAAGTATTGTTTAATAACTTTAACATATCTATAGAATAGCTGCAAATCATAATCCTATATTGTGCCATTTATATACATCCAATTTTTTCAGTACATATTTTTTAACCAAATCGAAAACATTCACAATTTTATAACTAACCTTATGTTTTGACGATCCGGTTTTTTTATCGATTTTTAGCTCGGCCTTTTTAAATTAAGACTGATTCAACCTCACTTAATTTTCACAATATAACCGATTCAGCATCACTTCATTTTCACCTGCCCTGTGCCTTCCAAGCAAAAACTCACCAACCCCTCACTCTCACTCTCACTCTCTCTCTCTAAAAAGACTCTCTCTCTACAAAACAGAGCACGTCTCTTGATCTGGCTTCCCCACCAACTCCCCTTTATAAAACCCTCCCTCAACCCCCAAAAATATTCAGTGCAAACTTCACTTCATCTCTCTACAAATTATGCACTCTCTCTCTAAAATACTCATGTCCCTTCTCTCTCTCTCTCTAAAATACTCATGTCCCTTCTCTCTCTCTCTCTAAATTCAATTTAAATTAATACTGCTGCCCTTTCTTTCAAGATTGCCAACCATCTCCAAAAGACGACCCCTTCATCTTACCAGTGTCTCTCTCTCTCTAAGTTGAATTTAAATTAATACTGCTGCCCTTTCTTTCAAGATTGCCAACCATCTCCAAAAGACAACCCCTTCATCTTACCAGTCTCTCTCTCTCTCTCTCTAAATTCATTTCAAGGAATACTCGTGAGTCGAGTCCTCCCCTTTCTTTGAAGTGTGCCTGCCAACCATCTCCAAGACATCTCTCTCACTCACTTTCTAGCTCATTAACTGTAAGTGTTTCCATCTCTATTCCTCTAAAATGGCTGAGACTGCTGAGTCATGCAGGCCTCCATCTCTTCTTCTACCCATGAAAACCACATCAATCATCTGCTCAAATGGCCTCCATTCCAATGTAACACCACCTCCTCACTGGAAAAAGGCCTCTGAAGCCTTGGAAACCAGCCATTTTCATGAAGTCTCTGAAATGATCTCCCAATTCAACCAAGCCCACACTGTGACCCTCCAAGGAACCTCCCTTACTGTGGCCCAAGTAACTGCCATCACCCGCCGAGCCAACATCTCGGTCCACCTTGACGAGCCCACTGCTAGAGCCAGGGTGGCCGAGAGCTCCAACTGGGTTCGCGAAAATATAGCGAGGGGCACCCACATCAATGGTGTCACCAGTGGCTTTGGTGCCACCTCTCATAGCCGAACCAATAAGACCACTGAGCTCCAGGCCGAGCTCATTCGCTTCCTCAATGTGGGGGTTATGGGAAAAGAGCATTTATCTGTGACCTATGCGAGAGCGGCCATGGCGGTTAGGACCAATACGCTCATGCAAGGGTATTCGGGTATCCGGTGGGAGATCCTCGAAGCCATGGCTAAGCTCACAAGCCTCAATCTCATTCCCAAAATTCCCCTTCGTGGGACTATTACGGCCTCTGGTGACCTTGTCCCTCTCTCCTACATCGCAGGCCTTCTCACTAACCGACCGAATTCTCGAGTTTTGACAGAAGGTGGAGAGGAGATAGCAGCTTTGGAGGCGTTGAGGAGGGCGGGGATCGAAAACCCATTTGACTTGCAGGCCAAAGAAGGGCTCGCGCTTGTTAATGGCACAGCTGTGGGTGCAGCAGTGGCTTCTTCGGTTTGTTTTGACGCGAATTTGCTCGCTCTTTTGGCTGAGGTTCTCTCTGCGCTCTTCTGTGAGGTTATGCAGGGGAAGCCTGAGTTCACTGACCCTCTCACGCATCAATTGAAGCACCATCCAGGCCAGATTGAAGCTGCTGCTGTAATGGAGTTTCTTCTTGATCAGAGTGATTACATGAATGAAGCTAAGATCAAGCACAAGAAGGACCCGCTCTCTAAGCCTAAACAAGATCGCTACGCTCTGAGGACTTCACCCCAATGGCTTGGCCCTCAGATCGAAGTGATTCGAATGGCTACGCACTCCATAGAGAGGGAAATAAACTCGGTGAATGATAACCCATTGATCGATGTAGCTAGAGACATGGCTCTCCATGGAGGAAACTTTCAGGGGACCCCAATTGGGGTATCCATGGATAATCTGAGGATTGCCATTGCTGCAATTGGTAAGCTCATGTTTGCTCAATTCTCTGAATTAGTTTGTGATTATTATAACAATGGGTTGCCCTCGCATTTGAGCGGCGGGCCAAACCCAAGTCTTGATTATGGCATGAAAGGAGCAGAGATAGCCATGGCTGCTTACACATCAGAGCTTCAATATCTGGCAAACCCAGTCACCACCCATGTCCAGAGTGCTGAGCAGCATAACCAAGATGTGAACTCTTTGGGCCTCATATCGGCTCGAAAGAGTGCCGAGGCCATAGAGATACTCAAGCTCATGTCTGCAACTTTCTTGGTCGCTCTTTGCCAAGCTGTTGATCTCAGGCATTTGGAGGAAAACATGAGAGAAATTGTGAAGCATGTGGTCATGCAAACCGCTAGGAAGACTTTGTACATGGAAGAGGACAGTGGGTCTCTGTTGGATACGAGATTTGACGAGAAGGAGCTTCTACAAGTGGTTGATCACCAGCCGGTTTTCTCTTACTTAGACGACCCGGCAAACCCTTCCTATGCTCTTTTGCTCCAGCTTCGCGAAGTCTTGGTCGAGAAATCTCTCAAAAGTGAAAAAGAAGGTGATGGGTTCTCCATATTTAAGAGAATTGGCGTCTTTCAAGAAGAACTAAAGGCCAGACTCACAGAGGAGATACCAAAGGCCAGAGAGAGATTCGATGCAGGGGATTTTCCAGTCCCGAACCGGATTAAGAGGTGCCGGACTTATCCTGTTTACAAATTTGTGAGGAGTGAGATGGGAACTGCTCTTCTCCGTGGGACTAAGAAGGTTAGTCCTGGTGAAGAGATTGAAAAGGTTTATGAGGGGATTAGTGAGGGAAAATTGGGGAATGTTTTGTTGCAGTGCTTGAGCTTTTGGAATGGATTAGCAGGTCCATTTACCCCTCACTCAGTGCCAGCTTCACCTGCACAGTGCAATCCAACATACTGGACCTGGTTTGAGAACACAAGATCTCCCTCTGCTACAAGTGGGAGGGGCTATTGGAACATGTAAAGCTCCATGTAACAGATTGATTCTCTCGCTCTTTCTTCTTCTTCTTCGCTCTTATTTGTTCTTGCTTTCTTGGTGTCTACAACAGTATAGGTTCTTCGTTTCTGTCTCTTAGTTGTACTGTTGGTTTGTAGCAGAACCAGTTGCTCTGTTTAGTTTATTCTCTTTGTATTTCTTTTCATACACTTCTCAGTCATTGTACTTCAATTGTAAGTTAGTCCCATTCGAAGAAAGATTAATGGAAATTAAGAGCGTCAGTCTATTGAGCATGTTCTAATGTATCAGAGAGTGTTCGAAAACTTGCCGAGTTGACTCGGACTCCACTGGGTAAGCCTGCCTCGGCCGGGTGCGGAGGCAAGTTTTTTATACAAACCGATTGTAAGAATTACCAGCAATTCAGTTTATTAAGATTTCATCTTCATATGATTTAGCCGCAATTCAATTGAATAAGATAAGATTTTCAATTTTCATTGCGACTAAATACGCATTTCAGTTTGTTATTGAGTAAACGAGCTTTCCTTTAAAATAGAGAAAATAAATCCTAAGAAAATCAGATGTGATGGTGGTGCTTAAATCAGTTAACTTCTAACAAAGTGCCTAATTTTTAAAATCAATTCACTACGGTACTACCTTTATTATTTTAGAGAAATTTATCAAATTACATATAAGTTCATAGTATCAAATCACATATAAGAATTGCAGTATTTCACATGTCACTGGGCCTTTTTTTTTAATCTAATTTCAAATAGCTTACCATTCTTTGGATCTAATTTCAAATTGTCCTTCAATCATTATGGGAAATTTTTTTCAAATGGGATTGTATACAATGAGACGATTTATCTTTGATGCAAGGTGTTCACAATTCCTTGCAACCATTTGATGTGAAATTTGATAGCTTGGATGCGTTACAAATTTTGAGAAAAGTTCTTTTGAAGTTTGAGCTTAGTCAATGTAATATTTGCTGCCATGCAATTACACATCCAATGGTCAAGATTAATGTGAGCACATTTTCTATACTTTTTCATTTCAAATACCCATGTATAAATTTCAAATTGCCCAACAAAAATACACATTAAAGTGTTGAGAAGCTTACCGCATCACACATTGCTAGAAATTCTATACTCCCATCGGAAGTATACTGTGCATTTACTCCATCGAGTAAAAACTAAATGTATGAGTAATTTTAGGATCCCAAATTTTGGGATGTCACCTCTTCAACCCACTAATTTTAGGAAAAAAAAAATTCATAATTGAACATTTTATGTTCTAAAAAACAAAATAGTGTCCAAAATTTCAAGGGTGATATATAAGTGTTAACAAATCCAAAAATTAAATTCTTTTTTTTGAAAATAATTATTTATTGATTCTTAAATGGTTTCCAAAGTTACAGAAACAATACTTCCAAGTAGGTCTTTAGTGTGAGCGAGTAGATGAAAAATATGCTATTGTATGAGTACAGCATACGCGCTCGTATTAAATAGTCGATTTCTCGGTCCATTTGAAAACATCGAAACTGCCCCTATTCCAGGAGTGCCTGGAATTTATTTTTTATTGAAAAACTTAGGATAGTCACATCTTTTTGACTCGGGCGATTTAATTTGGAAAAAGTTATCAAAATGGGTACAGTTTGCATACGGATGCATCTGTAGGTGTAAAGGTAAGGTGCATCTTCAAATTTTATTATGATATATAATTTTGATGTAAAATGTTTTTAAGATTATCTCAAAATCTATTTTTATATCTAATTATAAAATTTTAAATTTTAAAAATGGTCAAAATCAATTAGATCTTATATCTAATTATAAAATTTTAAATTTTAAAAATAGTCAAAATTAAGAAGATCTAAAAACATATGAAAATCTTGAAAATGGACATGTAAATAATATGTTGTAAAATGCACTATTTTGGAAACTTAAAATCTTTTTATTTTTCATGGTCATACATCTCGATGTCGAGATGATCAATCAAAGGGTTTTTCAACATTAAAACTACCTTTTCCGATGGAATTTTGAGGGGCATCCGTATTTCTACATTATAAGGTAGCATCCTTATATAAACTTTTTCCTTAATTCATAAAACAGTTTGAGTGTAAATGTGTTGTTTATTTATTTTTCTCTTAAATAAAAATAAGTCTTTTATTTCTCGTATATCCATAGTTTTCCTTTCTTCCAATGAAACTTTGCATTTGATAGACCATAAGTAGATAAAAAAATGTTGGTGCTTAGGGGAGTTTCCTCATTAATAATTATTAGAAGCCATTAATTTTGTTTTAAAAAAATTCATATATAATTTATATGGTTTTTATGTTGATATGGGAAATTGATTATTGCATGATCCATTTTTTTTTTTTTTTAAATATTTTAAAGTATAAATCAAATTTCACAGTAATCCATCTTTTATATATATTTTTTAGGGTTTAATAGACTTTAATGATTTCTGTTAATTTATTTTTCTATTGTGAGTGTGTATGTATATTAAGCTTTTCCTTTTGTCATGTACAGGACTCAGCCAAGTTATTTGGCTGGGGCAAGGTCTGAGGCCGTGGCCCGAGTTGAGTTTGAAAATTTCAGTTCATTATCTTGCTTTTGTTTTGTAATAAGGAACCATATAAGCTTCATTCCATAATATAAAAATCATGGAAGTGATGGGCACCAGGCAAACTTTATCGACGACAATGGGATCTTCACTGACAATGCGATCTGCGATAAATTAAAGGGAAATCCCAAACTTTTTGAGGTGAAACACTGTGGCATCAAAATATCAAGAAAATAAACTATCAAACCCATTCATTCATTCACAATTGGGACACAAAGTAACTAACATGCCAAACATGAAAACACTTATATAGAGATACCCCAATCTTCAAAAGGGGTGCAAGTAAACTGCAATTAATATTAGACATAAGGTTGATTGGTGAGTGAAAACAAGCTTCTAAATCTTACAATTATGAAAGGAAAGAAAAACATGCAACAGAAAACTTGAAAAAGGAAAGATATCAGTTCATGGAATATAGAATAGAGCTCACTTCCCTGGTGTCTAGCTATGTTTCCTTTATAAGGAGATTATTTCCGGTGGATCCAGTTCTTTTTATTTCCCATGTGTGTGTGCGCGCGCAGAGAGAGACAGAGAGAGGGACATTAGAAGACAGTGTTCAAACAAAAAATGAGCTAGTGTTAACTGGCTGCTTGTAAAGATGCTTGATCCATTTTAACTTCTACTTAGATCAAAGTAGACAATAACCCACATACTTCTTTTAGTGGAATTGCATATCATGAGACTGGCGGTCACAAGCGGCTTTAGCCATTGGATGTCAAATCCAATGACTTGCGATGTCACAAAGTTCAAGAAATTTTTATTTAAATTTTGAGCCTGATTCAACGGCACACCCTCAGTCGCTTGCTAAATCTCAAGGCTAAGAGTGGTTAACCTCCTTTTACCAAAGTATACTTTTCCTTTTTTTGGAAATACAAAGGTATATAAAGCAGTATAATTTTCAATTGAAACACATAATAAAAGTTATTTTTCCATGTAGCTTCAGTCTCTCAATCCGTAGCCTATTAAGAAAATAAGTACAAAATGCCCACAAAATAAAAGAAGATTTAATAGTTTGTTAGATATATTTCAACGAACTACATACCAAAATAAAGAGTTCATATTTCAACAAACTACATACCAAAATAAAGAGTTCTATAAGTATTTCATCCAAAATGTTCAACAAATACCCTACCCATAACTAAATGTCTCTTTCTCAGCCTCAGTAATCTTTCCCTAAGAAATAGTAAAAAAATATAAACGTCCCCAAAAAGTGAGATAAATTAATAAAAAGCTGGACGGAAAAAAGTGAGATAAATCAATAAAAAACTGGACGGCAATCAAAATTACGGCACAATGGACATGTATTATTGAGCTGCCACCAACTCATTATACAATCCAAGTGAACCACATGAGAGCAGCACTTTAGCCGGAGCTTATCCATTTCATTGATGTTCGTTTTCTGTAGTTCCTTAAAGCAAATTGCACATGATTTATCGGTTTTATGGCAAATCGAACCCAAACTGGAAGATGCTTCGACACCAAAGGTGGCAAAATGAATAAGGTTCCACGCCTCCCACATTGAATGCTTTCTGGTTGCAATCTGTCTCACCACTTCTATGGTAGTGGTGTAATTGCGAAATTTCATTGCACGAAGATGGTAAAGTTTACTAAGAGCATAGTCAACGTGAGCTCGAAATAAAAGCAATCTAGAATGGATGATGGCCACTTTCTTATCATCCAAAGAATTCTTTTCCCACTCCCCCTTCAACCAATAACAATAACAATTCATAATGGGGACACGAAGAAGAAACCAATGCAATTCTTTCTCGACTAGGTTCAAGGAAGGGTCACCAGGACTGTAGAGGGATAAGGAGGGTAAGACTTCCTCATTCAAATTCATCTCATCAGAAAATAGCTCATCACTTGTATTGGAGCTTTTGAAGTAAACTGCAGGTGCTCGATAGCCATAGACGGCAAAATGAATAAATTTCCAGTCTTCCCATACTTCATGCTGCAAGGCTTTCAATGTGGACCTCACTCGGTGACTCCGAATGGGGTTATGAGGAGTTATCACTCGAACACTGTAAAGGATACTGAGTGCACAGTGCACTTGTGCTCGTCTGGAATCCACTCGAGCAATGGCAGCTTTCAATTCTAGATCATCCCGACCTCCCTCGTTTTTCCATAGGAGCTTGATACACTTTTCAAGAAGCAATCGAATATGATGAAACCACTTCAGTAATCTCCCAACTTCCTCACTGTCACTGGTGAAAAGGTGCATATGATATCCCTCATCATCTTTCCAGGGAAAAATACAGGTAGTACAAGCAAAAGGGCCAAAATTCTGGGCATCAGCTTCAAGTACATGAATGAGAGCAGAATTACATAACTCAATGGGTAGTCCCCGATCACCTTGGCTTGATCCGAAACAGGAGCCCGAATAGCACATAAAGGTATCCATAAGCCCAAGAAGAATCAGAAGAGATAAAGGGTAGTCTCCCAACTTCGTTTGGAGACGCCAAAGTAGAATGAGATGTGCCACCAAACAGAGGAGAACGAAAAAGATCCAACTCCATCAACATATGATTCTTTAACATGTCGATCTTTTGGAGCACCTCTGGATTAAGGGGATGCTCTGGATTGTCGACTCGAGCGCCATAAAGAACGCAAAGAGAATAGTCCACATGCGCTTGAAATGAATCCAACCTATCCTTGATGGTGGCCAAGGTTTCAAAATATGAGCATTCCTTTTCTTCTTCCTCCTTCACCCGATTGTAGTATCCTTCGAGAATGTGCTGATATTGACGAAACCAATCAACTGTTCTCACAAATTTTCCCAGTTGAGGCTGAGGATTCGCATTTGTGCTATGATAACAGAGCATGCATAATTCTTCGCTTTTGTCGCACATTGTGAGGTGAAGAGGCACCGACACTGCATTATCTGTGATCTGAGGATGAATGATGACCCAATCGTGCCACACCGAATGCATCCACGATTTGATGCCGACCCGGACAAGAGCATCAATAAGAGGAGCCCTACGTCCATTCTGTGCATAACAACCATAGAGGGTGTAGAGAGAAGCATCAACACGCTCGCCAATGGATTCCAGCCTCTTATTCACTCTAGTCAATTTATAGTCATCCCAACTGCCTTCATTTTCCCTCGCAATCATTCGAATCTTTTCAAGAAGACATTGAATCTGATGAAACCAGTTCAGCAATCCGCAAACTTCATTTGAGTCACCAGTGAACAAGGCTTCACTTTGACGTTGATAAACTTTAATCAATATTGAAGAAGAAGACGGATCAAAATAAGGTATATAGGAAGTGGAGGATTTGATATAACAGTGCTGAAATGTAAAAGAAGAGTCAAGCATGGAAGAAGTAAACTCCATCACCCAAAGAAAGATCTTGTTACCGCTGCAAATCAATATCACAAGGAGGTGAAGAAGAAGTATTAAAAAGAGTAAAAAAGTACTCAGAGTAATGACTGCAAATGAACATTAAAAGCGAGAATAACGACTGCAAATGAGAGAAAATAGTAATGTTTAGGTATTAAATTTTTTCTTCTTTTACATTCCACACATCTCAAGGTCGAGATGATCAATTTCCTGATCTACGAATATGTCTTTCCAATCGGTTGTCAAGGTACACCTTACTTTTACCATACAAGGTTGATACTTATATAAAATTTTTCCAAGAGCTCAGGGAGCAAGATTTGTAGGTTCAACTATCCCAAACCAATGTGTTTAAAAAAAAGTAAAGCCGCACCTCAAAATCTGGTCACTTTAGGGATGGAAAATCCTGGCTCTAAAATCAATTTTCACTATCGATTATAAATTTGTAGCTCAAAAAAATAGCACACATCTTATGAGGTTTACTTATTTTTTGACACTAGAACTAGTGAGGCTTTACTTTTTTTTTCCATAAAGTAATTGCATTATTTTGGCCTTTTCCTTCTATATATATATATATATATATATATATATATATATATATATATATGATTTCGCCTAATGATTTGTAGAAAATGAATGAAAAATGAAACACTACCGGACACTATTTATTTTCGCCTATAGGTGTTTTGTAGTATCTTCCATATAGTTTTGTAGTATCTTCCATATAGTTTTGTAGTATTTCCATATATATATGGAAGATACTCCAAAATGCCTATAGACGAAAATAAACAGTGATTTAATGAACAGTGATTTCGGCTACCTTCATCACTATTCAAAGTTCATCGCACGGTCACGATTGTCCTGTAGTGTTTTATTTTTTATTTTTTTTCTACAAATCAAAATGACCTGAAATTTAGAGCGTGCGTACACCTAAAAATAGGTGAATCTACTAAAAATATCAAAAAAATATTTTACATGAAAAATTAACCAAAATACCCCCGAAAAGTTTCGGGGGTATTTTGGTTAGTTTTTGTTTTTCTCGAATTAATGTTTTTATATTTTTATTAGGTGCGCATCACTAAGATGTACACATGCTCCAAATTTCAGATCATTCCGATTTGTAGAAAAAAAAATTAAAAAATGAAACACTATTGGACAATCGTAACCGTGCGTTTAATTTTGGACGGTGATGAAGGTATATGAAATCACTGTTCATTTTTGCCTATAAACGTTGGGAAGAATTTTCCATATATATATATATATATATATGTGTGTATGTGTGTGTGTGCGCGCCCAATAATGTTAGAGGCAACAGTGTTAGAGGCAATAGAAAAATAATATACTGCAGATCATCTCATAGAATATTTGATAGAAATTAAAAGATTCATCATTATTTATATGTCCTGGTAAATTGTGTCAAAGTATTATAATCATGATGCACGAAGAATCCATTAGAAAATGAAAATTGATTAATATAATAAAAAGCAGGGAATCAAATGTTCTCATTGATGAAAGCACATAAATCAACAAGTTTTTGAAGAAGTTCTAAATTTGTTGTCCAAAATTTTAAAAATTGGTAAATAAAAAAAGTTCTTAAAAGATCAAAAAGAAAAAAAAAAGATCAAGACAATTTTAATCATTTAAAAGATATAAAAATCAGTTATACAATATTTTGTAGAAATAAAATTTTTATCATAAAATATAACTATCTTATAAATTTTATTTAAAAAGAAGAAGCACAGCTGGATTTTCTATTTCTTATGTTTAGTAAGGACACAATAAATTATTGTTCACCTAAAATTACCCATAAAATTATGGAGGCGTAATTGCTAACAATTAAAAGAGTTTAAAATATTGGCAACCAACTTTTCTGAAAAGCTGTCATAATTTAAAAAACTAAAATTCAATAGTTAAAGGAAAAAGTTTATATAAGGCTGCAACCTTAAAATGTAGAACTACGGATGCACTTCAAAAATCCATAAAAAAAAAAAGTTATTTTAATATTGAAAAAAAACAAAGATTTTGAGTTCCATAAACAACACGTTATCTAGACCATCCATTTTAAAGATTTTCATATGTTTATAGATCTACTTGATTTTAATCATTTTTTAATTTAAAATTTTTATAATTAGATATGAAAGTAGATTTTGAGATAATATTAATAATATTTTAATCAAAATTATATGTTATGATAAAATTTGAAGGTACGCTTTAAATGGATCCTTTAAAGTTGGAAACCACACCCATAGTTAAGAATTATACAATTTTTAGTAAATAGTTTTAAGAAGTATGAAAACTCATAAATACAATGATAAAAATTTGCAAAGAAAACCAAAGTCATGTAAATTCGTACCATGAATGAAGTATTGAGCCTTCCCTTAGGATGCATGTCAATGAGTTTAATATAAATATATAACTAATTACCTATAGAATCCTATAGGTTAGGTTTAAAGATGAGTGTGAATTATTAAAATTACTGTAGTTATTCTTCTAATTATTCAATGTTTTTAAAATAATGAACAAGGGCTGTTTTGTTATTAGAGAGAATATTGTTGATATTTTTCACTAAACAATAAAGATAAATATAGAGTAAGTTTTAGGTACTTTATTATACAAATGCCTTTGTCTTTTAGTGAGTATTTCAAACATGTCCATTCTGAAGATGACAAACGTATCATTTGTTATTTAGTGCTCACCTATTAATTGTGGATGACGTAATATATCATAAATTAATTGGAGTCGGCTATATAAATCTTAGTTCTTCATTCTGCTCTATTAAAAACCATATCTTTAGTCAGGTCATAAGTCCTCATATCTTTTCAGACTACATATAAATATATATTAAAATAGCATAGTAAATATAACAATATCAATGTGATTAATATTATAATTATTGTTACGTAATCATAAATATTAGTAATAAATTTAATTGGATTACAATCTTGTGATATTATAAGTCATTTACAACAACATCAACTATATTAACAACATTCACCAATAATCTAGGAAATCAATTAGTTTGATTATAATAATTGTAAATTATTGGAATTAGTATTAATATACTATATACATGTAATTATAAATATGTAATTATATATTAATAATAAAAAATGGGTTATGTCAAGGTATTCATATATGTGAATATTCCTTAATGTACTTAATGTTTTTGGATATTTAATATTTTATCTCGTAATATAATAACTTTTTTTAAGGCTATTTTAAATAATTATTCAATAAAAATAAAATACATGATAGAAAGAAGAATATCTATTAACTGTAATAGAAAATGACATTATCCACATAGAGTGTGACACTACAACATTAATTGCTTCTTTATCTATTCTACACCTCTTAATAGAAAAAACTCTAATTTTTTTGTATACAAAATATGAGCACGTAGTGTTAAAAAATGTTGAGCATATTTAAAAAAATAGTACCCTAAGATAACCCATAAAAAATTATGCACATTATTTTCGTCTTGCCCAAACTATATCATGAATGCCTTAATATTGATAAATCAAATCTATGGCAGCAACAAATGAAGGAAGGAGCTAAACTTTTCTTGAAACGTTAGCAATCAAATATTGTACAATAAGAAAATTCCCAAAAATCAATATGCTTACAAAGATGCAGTAGCTGTTGGATTAGGATGGGCCATGAGTCCAAAGTTCCAAACTAGATAAGCATAGAGTAAGATTCCATCAAAGCAATCCATCAACGTAAGAAAAGTCTAATGCTTTTCACTTACTCGTTTTTGGGGGTGTCTTTAATCTAGTGATCTTTTTATATTATTTATTAACTGTTTTATTTTTCGTACTTGTTGACGATTTTATATTTTTTTGTATTTTTTGTCAAAAAAATCAACTCATTGGGTTTTAGAGCTTCTACACTAATCAATGGCCAAAAGGCCCAAAACAAATCAATTTTTTACTCTCATACTAATAAGCTAGCAAAATCTTAATTTAAGCCAAATTTAAAATTTATTCTCTCGTAGAAACCCTAGGGCAGTAGCCCATATAAAGGAATTTATTGAACGATCACAAATATAAAGGAATTGATTGAGTGGTTTATAAACAATATTATTGAATGTTATTATAAACAACGAGCAAAAAATTTAAAATTATATTTCGTTATTTTATTATTACTGCAACTGGCTCATACCTTCAAAGAGAAAAGAGATAGCTAGCTTTTTTTTTTTGGTTTCCTCATAAGAGAGGATTTTGGAGAAAGAATGTTGGGGTTTTCTGTGATGGAGAAGCTAATTCAAAACCAGAGAGATAATAACATAACGGATTGTCTACAAAGAAGCCGTTTACCTTTTGTATAATTATATAATAGCAAGAGTTATAAAGATAATAATACACCAACATAATATAATATGATAGCTATTAATTGATGGCTACCATAATATGAGCCATGGAATCTAATATCATAGCTATGAATTGATGGCTATGATAATAACGCATGGAATATAATTGTATTTTAGTTACTCAATAATGAGAATGCAAAAAGTTAGATAGAACCAATTAATTTGGAGAACATATCTATTGTGTGCGTGCTATTTTATTCATAAAAAATCTATTTTAGAATAGATCTTATTAATTTGGATTCTTTATAATAACATAATTAGTTGTATGCTTTTATCTTTTAGGGTGGGAGCATTAATTGATGATGTCATGAGTTTAGAAGATTACGATAATCCAAATGGGAAAGCTTTCTATACTTCAATTGCTTTATAAAAGTTATAGACTTCCTCCATCAAGAGAGTATTTCAGTTTTAATTTTTTTATACTAATTTAGTATGTACCATCATCTCAGTGACGCACATCAAAAACAATTTGATAAAATAAAATAATTAAAATAACCTTAAAAAATTTTAGGGCTATTTTGTTCATTTTATCTTATCGATGCCAGTTTAAGAGAGGAGTGGACACCCAAAATTTAGTCTCAAAATATTTTATAGAAAAATGAAAAAAATAACAATGTAGAGACGTGACATTCCATCTCAGTCGTTCATTCAAATCAATAGGGGGAAGTATATGACTTCTATACTTAATTGGAAGTACAGAAAGCTTGCCCGAAATGAAAATTAAAACCTCTGCAAATAGTACTCATGTGAAATTACATAAAAAAAATAACACTTCGAACAAAAAAAAAAAAAAAAGAGAGAAGAAAATACACCGAGTTTTAGATTTGATTATGAGAAAACCAGTCATGCACAAGAAAGCATACGGCCCATTCATGAGACAAGAACATGCAGAGAGAGTACCTCCAAAACCCAAAAGCAAAGATAAAAGAGAAAGAGAAAGTACCTTGAGAACCCAAAAAGCAGAAAAAGACCTTGGGAACCAAGAGGTTGTCCAGTGTTCTTTTGGTTGAAATTCGTTCAGAGAGAGGATGAGAGATTAAATATTGGATTATATCAAAATTCTCTCTTCCTATAAAAACGTCCTAACATTTCTAAGACGTATATCCTAAACTATATTTTTTTAAGGTCATGGGCTCTATGTTCCCTTTAGAGATAGAATCCTCCTTTATTCTTGTGATATATATCCATCCCTTAATTGTGGGATAATAGTATAGCATTATAGTGTTAACTAATAAGACCTATCTACTTCGTAGGTCTCATCACAGGTTCTTTAGATTATGTTATATTGTTTAAAATATTATGAGAAATAATATATAAAATTAAAAAATGTTAGTGTGTCTCTCTTTATAATAGGTGATTGAATATTATAAATAAGCATAGTGAGGTGAATAAATTTGTTGTGTTGCATTTAAAATAAAAAACAAAAATTTAACATAGCTAATTAACTTAGAGATGATAATATTAGGATTATAATTTGGTTATAAATATATTCATTCCTTATAATAAGGATGACTATGGCTTTCTCATTGATATACTATACTTATTTTTACAAAACTCTGTGTGCATTTTATTTTAATTTTGGAAAATAAAATAAAAATCAAAGCCTTGCTTTCATACGAACCAGATTTTGCAATAGCCCCAAAAAGAGGCATAGACACATTGGTTTCATTGCCTTTTTTTAGGTTGAAAACTTTTATTTTTCTGGAAATCATGAGATCCTTTCTTTCATAAATCATACATGTACCTAATATTTCGTTGTAATATGTAGGCCAATAAATTTTTCCTAAAATTTTGTATTTTTACACCTTCTAGATAGATTCGATTCATTGCCCTATTTTAGGTTTAAGCAGTGTTTTTAAAAATGGCGAGTCGCCCGGGTTTGACTCGGAAACACGCATGTCCGTGCCGGTTCCAACCAAGAACCGGGAACCGCCCAATTCTAGAGTGGAACTGCCCGTTCCCATCCAGTTCTATCCGGTTCAGCCGGTTCACACGTAACACATGACTCACACGTGCGAGCGTGCCCACGCACGCTCCCAAGCGCAAACATGTGTCCAAGCGCACGTGCGCGCGTGTCCAAGCGCACGTGCGAGCGTGCCCCAGCATGCTCACACATGCACACGTGTGTCCAAGCGCACGTGCGAGGGGGCACGCCCGGTTCTAGAGTGGAACCGTCGGTTCCCATCCGGTTCTATCCGGTTCAGCCTGGTTCACACGTAACGCATGACTCGCACGTGCGAGCGTGCCCACACACGCTCCCACGTGCACACGTGTGTCCAAGCGCAAGTGCGAGGGGCACGCCCTGTTCTAGAGTGGAACCGCCGGTTCCCATCCGATTCAGCCCGGTTCACACGTAACGCATGACTCGTACGTGCGAGCGTACCTACGCACGGTCCCACGCGCAAACGTGTGTCCAAGCGCACGTGCAAGCGTGTCCAAGCGCACGTGCGAGCGTGCCCCACACACGCTCACACGTGCACACGTATGTCCAAGTGCACGTGCGAGGGGGCACACCCAGTTCTAGAGTGGAATCGTCGGTTCCCATCCGGTTCAGCCTGGTTCACACGTAACGCATGACTCGCATGTGCGAGCGTGCCCACACATGCTCCCACGTGCACACGTGTGTCCAAGCACACGTGTGAGGGGCACGCCCGGTTTTAGAGTGGAACCACCGGTTCCCATCCGGTTCTATCCTGTTCTAGAGTGGAACCGCCGGTTCCCATCCGGTTCAGCCCGGTTCACACGTAACGCATGACTCGCACGTGCAAGTGTGCCCACGCACGCTCCCACGTGCAAACGTGTGTCCAAGCGCACGGGCGAATGTGTCCAAGCGCACGTGCGAGCGTACCCCACGCACGCTCACACGTGCACACGTGTGTCCAAGCGCAAGTGCGAGGGGCACGCTCGGTTCTAGAGTGGAACCGTCGATTCCCATCCGGTTCAGCCTGGTTCACACGTAACATGACTCGCACGTGCGAGCGTGCCCACGCACGCTCCCACGTGCACATGTGTGTCCAAGCGCACGTGCGAGGGGCACGCCTAGTTCTAGAGTGGAATCGCCGGTTCCCATCCGGTTCTATCCGGTTCATATTGCAAATAGAGCCATTGTGAGGCCCATAAAGGGGGTAGTTCCCCATCCAGGAGCTACTTTACCATATTCTGAATTCAACTGTTTCAATAAATCCCCTACAATAGTCCGTCTTGGACCAGATCTGGAACTATCCTCCACGCTTTGTGTAACCATAAATTCTATTGCATGTCCAAGCGCACGGGCGAGGGTGTCCAAACGCACGTGCGAGCGTGCCCCACGCACGCTCACACGTGCACACGTGTGTCCAAGCACACTTGCGAGGGGGCACGCCCGGTTCTAGAGTGGAACCGCCGGTTCCCATCTGGTTCAGCCTGGTTCACACGTAACGCATGACTCGCACGTGCCAGCGTGCCCATGCACTCTCCCACGTGCACACGTGTGTCCAAGCGCACGTGCGAGGGGCACGCCCGGTTCTAGAGTGGAATTGCCGGTTCCCATCCGGTTCTATCCGGTTCATATTGCAAATAGAGCCATTGTGAGCCCCATAAAGGGGGTAGTTCCCCATTCAAGAGCTACTTTACCATATTCTGAATTCAACTGTTTCAATAAATCCCCTACAATAGTCCGTCTTGGACCAGATCTGGAACTGTCCTCCACGCTTTGTGTAACCATAAATTCTATTGCATTGGTTGAGATCCGTTGATCTTGTATACTATTCCGTTGTAAATAAACTATCTTATCCTATCGTGGTATTGAAATTCTCCGATTCACACATAACCCATGACTCGCACGTGCAAGCGTGCCCACGCACGCTCCCATGCGTAAATGTGTGTCCAAGCACACATGTGAGCGTGTCCAAGCACACGTGCGAGTGTGCCCCACGCACGCTCACACGTGCACACGTGTGTCCAAGCGCACGTGCGAGGGGGCACGCCCAGTTCTAGAGTGGAACCGCCGATTCCCATCACGTTCTATCCGGTTTAGCCTGGTTCACACGTAACGCATGACTCGCACGTGCGAGCGTGCCCACGCATGTTCCCACGTGCACACGTGTGCCTAAGCGCACGTGCGAGGGGCACGCCCGGGTTCTAGAGTGGAACCGTCGGTTCCCATTCGGTTTTATCCGGTTCAACCCGGTTCACACGTAACGCATGACTCGCACGTGCGAGCGTGCCCACGCACGCTCCCACATGCAAACGTGTGTCCAAGCGCACGTGCGAGCGTTTTCCCACATACTCACGCGTGCACACGTGTGTCCAAGCGCACGTGCGAAGGGCACGCGTGCACACGTGTGTCCAAGCGCACGTGCGAAGGGCACGCGTGCACACGTGTGTCCAATTGCACGTGCGAGCGTGCCCCACGCACACTCACGCGTGCACACGTGTATCCAAACACACGTATGATGTTGCCCTAATATTTTTACACATATTTTATAGTTCATATTGCATAGGTATTTATCTACTAACAATCTCTTTTACTAAATTTATTATAGAAACCTAAAAAAATAAATTTTTGAAAAATTGAAGTGTTATTTCCAAAATTTTTACGCATTTTATTAATTTTTACATTGACAACCAAATCTTTTATTTTATTTATGAATTTTTACATTGTAAATCATGTAATATACTATTTTTCTTACAGTTGTCAATAATACATTTTAAATTAGATAATATTATAAAATATTTTTAATTTGTTATTATTTGTCTAATAAAATAATTATAAAATATAAACTAATAATTATAATTTCAGTATATAATATTATAATTAGTGAGGTTGTAATAATTTTGGATTATAGTTAGTTAGGCTGTAATAGTTTGGGTTTTTTTAGCGGGTTAGGGTTTTTTGTCAAAACGAGATTTTAATGGCCATTCTTTCATTGATTAGTCTACTCTTTATAATAGTCCATATATAATTATATATTTTATCCATGATAATTCTATGATTTTTCTTTTATGTGATGTAAATTTAATACTTAAAATAAGTTTATACAGGGAAAGAACATATCAATATTTACAAATTGATAAAAAAATGAAAGTTAATAATATAGTACCCTCATTTTTTATTGGATTCCTAGAAAACAAGATTTATAATAAATTTTAATAATTTTTTCGGATATTTTTGAAGCTTTAATCCGACCGATTTAGCTAATTCTCGATCCGAATTGATTTTTGAGGTGCCCGATCCGGGTCACCGAACCGCTTTTTAAACCATTGGGTTTAAAGCACTTGGAGCACCTTATTCCCACCCTTTTTTATTCTTAGAAAAATAAAAGACATGGTTTCATCTGAAAATCGGATTTTGAAACTCAAGATTCAAACGGTGCCCTAGATATATCATGTTCTTAGACAAGACATAGGCATCATTGTGAATCTCATTCTCCCTCTCTTCTTCACCATCCAATCCATTGATTGGACAATGTGACCCTCACTACCAATACTTTCCCTTTGCACGATGATAAAATTATATTGGATTGTATCAAAGGTAAATGGTCTCATTATATATATATATATATATATATATATATATATATATATATATATATATATATATATATATATATATATATTTTTATTTTTTTTTTTAAAAAAGAAGCAAAATAACTTAAAAAAAAAAAGAGAAAGAAATATTCGGAGCTCAAAATATGCCTCAAATCATCTACAATCCTCAAGATTGGTTGTGAACCTTCCATTTTACATATCAATAGATCAAAAATAGGTTTTAATCATTCAAAAATCTAAAATTATATGCAATCCTCGAGATTGGTTATGAACCTTCCATTTTACATAGCAATAGATCAAAAATAGATTTTAATCATTCAAAAAGCTATTGTTGTTGTTGGTATTGTCATCATCATCATTATCATTTTTGAGTTTGTTTACCAGATGAATCAAGAGATGATTCCAAAAAAAAAAAAAGATCAAGAAAAGTTTGCCGACACATGATACTTTTAACCATGGATCATGGAACCCGCAACCATGGCCGTAGATCATGGAACACATGCACATTTGGATACTACTGAACAGTGTTTGAAAAATCAAACCAGACTCAGAAATTGGCCAAGGGCCAAGTCCGAGTAACCGGTACACTAGCCTAATATGGCAGGTCACTTAACCGAGCGGTCCAAAAAGTGTTGAAAATTTTTAAAACATACATTTTTTCTTTTTTTTAATGAACATTATATTTAAAGCATGATTAAATAAAGCACACTCAAATGAAGATGAAAAGTAGTGAAAAAATTGATTTTAAAAAATAGATTTGTGCCTAAGGGTATCTTTTTTAAAAAAATATGTGAAAATTAAAAAACACGTATTTGTAGCCAAAGCACTTTACAATCTTTGCCCAAATAATAAAAAATCTTTAAAAACATATTACAAACAAATCCCTTGTTTTTTTGGTATTTTTTATAGTTTTTTGAAGTTTTTTAAAATACCCGACCGGACTACTAAAACCGGCCAACGTTCGCCGAATTGGCCAATACCCGTTCCGAGTTGGACCGGCTGAGTTTGCGAACACTGCTGCATAACCATGCTGGTGACACCCAAACCGGAAATTTTCCACCCTCCACATGCATGCATTGTGAGCATGCATGTAACATATTTGCATTTGTTTTTCTTTGTTTGTGGGGGAAGAGAGAAAAAAGAAAAAAAGGTATCTTTTTCTGTAAGAGCCTAGGCTCTAAACAATCAACTCCAAAGCTACCAATTTATGCATGTAAAATTTTATAAAGGGAGCGGTTTGTATAGAGCCTAGGCTCAAAACAATCAACTTAGAATCTACCTTCAAATAGTGTCTAGCAATGAGGTTTTAATACTGAAAATATTTGTGATAGCCTTAAAATATTTCATCTTTATTTATAAAGTTTAAAGCTTCAAAAATAGTGTAGATCGATAGATCTATAAAAACTTGAAAATCTTGAAACTTGATGGTCCAAAAATCCATTATGAAATAGATTATTTTCAGAACTTGAAATCTATTTTTTTCACATGTCCATGCATCTTGATATCGAGATGATCAATTTGAGGATATTTGAGCATCAAAAACAACCTCTTCTAGTGAATTTTTTTGAGGTAGGCTCTAACTTTTCACTTTTATAAATAGAAAAAGTTTATATAGAGCCAAGGCTCTAAACAATCAAATTAGAGCCCATTTCAAAAATTTCATTAGAAGAGATTGTTTTGATGCTCAAATATCCTTAAATTGATCATCTCGACATCAAAATACATGGACAAGAGAAAAACATGGATTTAAAGTTTTGAAAATACTGCATCTTTTAACGCATTTTTGGACCGTCAATTTTCAAGATTTTCAAGTTTTCATAGATGTGCTCGATCAACACTATTTTTTAAACTTTTAAATTTTATAATTAAAGATAAAAATATATTATACATCTATAAAGATTTTTAGTACTAAAACCACAATTCTCGACACTATTTGAAGGTGTGCTTTGCTTTGATTGTTTAGAGCCTCTAAACAAACGGTACCCTTTATGAATACGCCTTTTTGCATTATCTGTTTAGTCATTAGTGTGGTATCTTATGCTTATTCGATTGAAATAGCCCTAATTTATGTCAGAAATTTTGACAAAGCCCACACTTGCTGGAGATGCAACATGCTCTGCAACTCTCCCATGCCAAAGCTACGAAGATATATGTATTTATGCCTCTCACACACATATACACACAAACACGCTCGTATATACGGGTACATACACTAAGAAGTCTCTCTCTCACACATAAACACATATTCACATCATGTACCACGAAAGATTAGTCTTCTGTGTGGAAGAACAGAGCACCTCTGTAGTTGATATATTAAGCTGAAAGATTATATGCTCCCATGGGAGATGTCTGGCATTCACTTCCGTGGTTATAAAGCCTAATTTTTTGAGATATAAGCTCCTCGACCTCGACCTAGAGACGAACCTCAAAATAAAAATTAAAAATAACTAATGATGATAAATAATAAGGCACATCACATGCATCTCATAAGTGCTTGAAATTTTTTTTTCATCAGATTGAAGCAGGGCTATTTAACTTTCAGACGGTTGAATCTTATAATCAAAGAACTCAAAATACTTATTTTCTTATTTCTTAAAAAAAAAAAGGGAAAAATAAAAACCCATAGGGTGATTCTAAAGTGAAATATCAATAATAAACCGAAGAAGTCCTCCTAAGTAGTTATTTTGCTTAGTAAATAGTGCAGTCCTCAGGGAGTAGTTGAATCTTATCATCAAAGGTGTTTTATATTTGGGTTTGGTTTCTACCAATATCAACTTTAAATGTGTTTTATATTTGGGTGCGGTTTGTAGGCTCTAAACAATTAAATTAAATTAGACTCCAGGCTCCAAAAAATTAAATTAGAGCCTACTACACGATCGCGTGCGCCCCCACCAATATCAAATTTAAATGTGTTTTATATTTGAATGCGGCAAACCTACTCAAATTAGAGCCAGCGGCCCGATCAATATCAAATTTAAATGTGTTTTATATTTGGACCAATATCAAATTTAAATGTGTTTTATATTTGGGTGCGGTTTGTATAGAGCCTAGGCTCTAAACAATTAAATTAGAGCCTACCTTCAAAGATCTTTGAATATCTTGAAAAAAAATCAAATTAGAGCCTACCTTAAAATATCTTTGAATATCTTGAAAATATAGTGTCGAGGAATGTGGTTTCAAGTTTCAAGATCTTTGAATATCTTGAAAATTGACGCTCAAAAGATGCATTTCAAAATACACTACAAAATACATTATTTCCAAAACTTGAAATCTATTTTTATTTTTTTCTCTTGTCGGATATTTTGCCATGAAAACAAATCCCTTCTATTGAAATTTATGAGCTAGGCTCTAATTTGATTGTTTAGAGCCTCGGCCCTATATAAACTTCTAACTTTTGCATAATTTATTCTAACTTTTTAATAAAATAATTTGAAATAGCTAAAAGTGAATATTTTGATAGGTCTGTAACCCTACCAAAATAAGTAGTGTCTTGCCTCTGAAAACCCATAAAAAATTGCAATTCTTGTGTTGGAAAAATCTTCAAATCACTTATGTCAGTCTAGACCATTATGGTTTTTAAATTTAAGAATGGATAATTTTGGTTTTGACCATTATGGTTGTAAAAAAATTTAGCATGGCCTTAAAAAATAAGTATTAATAGATGAACAAGATTTGTACTCTTTTTTTTTTAGGTTTAAATTTCATAGTCAGTGTTGGAAATTTATTTTAGAACTATCATAGAGATTTTTGATATCCAAAGTACTTTCTAGATGAAGATTCAAGGTGGGGTTTTACTTTGTTTTTATAATGCCTAGGCTTGATATAAATTGCATCTATAATTAAATTGTGCTTGAGAAATATAATAGTTCCTAATTTGGCACTTATTGGTAAGCATGATAGCCTGATTTTAGGAAAAGAGCTGGGGTTTAATTCGTCAGCGCTTGATAATTTGCAACGCTACATCCTAAGCTCAATTCCTACCAAAGGTAGAGATCCTCTCCCGACTTACTCACCCCAGAAAGATAGCTGATTTTGTCTCAATGATTTTATTTCTTAATTGCAATGCGAATATTTCGTCAAAGAATTTTTTTTTTTTTTTTTTGTCTCATCAGAGGATATCCCTTTGTACTGAATACACCTTTGTATTAGCACATCTTATTTTTATATTAATAAATAAAAATGGGCAAGCCACCAACTTTTCCCATTGATCTAGCAAAAAAAAGGAAAAAAGGAAGAAACAAAACTAATTTGATTCTTCATTAAAATTTTGAAACTCTTAAAGAAATAAGGAAAAAATTTATATAAGGTTGACATCTTATACTGGGCACCCTCAAATCGATCATCTCGACCTTGAGATATATAAACATACAAAAAAGGGATTTCAATCCAAAAATAGTTCATCTTCTAATACATTATCTGAACCGTCCATTTCTAGATTTTTAAGTGTTTATAGATATGTTTGATTGTCACCATTTATGGAACTTTACATTTCATAATTTTAGGTAACAATAGATTTTCATATCATCACAAGGCTTTGTGGTACAGAAACTGCATTTTCAGCACAGTTTTGAGGTGCACCTTACTTTAATAGTATAAGGTTGACTCCTGATACAAATCTCACCCAAGAAATAAATCTATTATTATTTTTTGCAAATAGTATTTCCTTTTTTCTTAAAAAAAAAAAGAGCTATTGTTAAGTTGTTTCATAAAGAGTCAGAAGTAGTCTATGTTTCTTTTAAGGGTGTGGTTTGTATTAGGCTAAAGTCCTATACAATTAAAGTAAGGTACACCTTCAAATAGTATATAGTTTCAATATTGGAAATCTTTGTGATAGCTTAAAAATTTATTTTTATTTATAATTATAAAATTTATAGCTTTCAAAATAGTATAGATCGAGTAGATTTATGAACACTTGAAAAACTAGAAAGTTGATGACCCAAAAATAGATTACAAGATGCACTATTTTCAAGGCTTGAAATTCTTTTTTTTTTCATGTTTATATATCTTGAGCTGGAGATGATCAACTTGAAGATTTTTTAGCATTGAAACGATTTCTTTTAGTGAATTTTTTAGGCGTGCCTTAATTTGAGTGTTTAGGGCATCGCCCTTATATAATCTTTTTCCTTCTTTTAAATGGCTTGGTGTGGATCTCTTCTCAGGTTTAATTAAGGATAAGTATTTGTTATTTTTTCATTTTTCGAACTTACTGTTATTTATAATGTCCCTGATAAATGATAGATATGGGAAAGTATATTAATTATGAACATTTTATGCTCTCACGAGAGTATGTTGTTCATTAACTCCCTTGGATAAAGACCCCATTTAGGATTAATTTAGGACAAAATTTGGGGATGTAACCCAAGGACTCAAATTTTTTGGGATGTGACCTGTTCAACCTATAAACTAACCTCAATAAATAAGATTTCTTAATTGTGCCCCTTATGCACTTTAAGTTTTTGTTTTTTTAGAAAAAAAGTGTGAAGATTGAATAGAGACCATCCAATTTAGTTTTAGAGCGTTACATATAAGTGCTAGAAATCTTAAATTTCAAACTTTTTTCTTTTAAGAATAATCATCTAGGGATTCTTAGTTGAACCAAAATCCAGTGTCTATCCATTTGGAGCAAAACAGGCTCAAATGAAATAATCTTCTATGATTTCCAGAATTTTCCAAGGTTTTATACTCATGTAACAGAAATGATATTTCAAATTTAGGGAGCAAATTTGCCATTTCTATGTTCTATCTATTTTAGATATGCAACTGTTTTAGGGAAATTTATTAAAAAGCCGGAACAAAGCCCTAGGCATTTATTGGTTAAAATGCCCAGCTTTCCATCAAAAGGGGAAACATATCCTCTTCAATTATCAAAATAGTTGCAAAGAAATGCACAAAAACCACTTATAGACTGGTTAAATTTGATCAAGATTGAATTCTTAGCCTTCATTAATCTTTCTCAGAAAGAAAACAATATTCAGAATCCGTGTACAATTAGACCAATCGAAGAAAAAACCAGTAAGAAAAAGAACAAAACAGAGGAACTTATTCTCATACAAGGTTCAGAGAGAGAGAGGGGAGCAGCTCAATGTTATAGAAGGAGCTTTACAGGTTCCAATAGCCCCTACCACTTGTAGCCGAAGGCGACCTCGTGTTCTCGAACCAGGCCCAGTATGTTGGGTTGCAATGTGCAGGCGACGCGGGCACTGGACGTGGCGTAAATGGCCCAGCTAACCCATTCCATAAACTCAAACACTGTAACAAAACCTTCCCTAGTTTCCCCTCACTAATTCCCTCATAAACCTTCTCTATCTCTTCACCAGGACTAATCTGCTTAGTCCCACTAAGCAGAGCAGTCCCCATCTCATTCCTCACAAACTTGTAAATAGGATAAGTTCTGCACTTCTTAATCCTGTTTGGCACTGGAAAGTCCCCTGCATCAAACCTCTCTCTGGCCTTTGGTATCTCCTCACTCAATCTAACCTTCAATTCTTCCTGAAAGACCCCAATTCTCTTGAATATGGAAAACCCATCAGCTTCTGTGTTACTCTTTAGAGATTTCTCAACTAAGACCTCACGAAGTTGAAGCATGAGAGCGTAAGATGGGTTCGATGGGTCATCCAAGTAAGAGAAAACCGGCTGGTGATCCACCACTTGAAGAAGCTCCTTCTCGTAGAATCTCGTATCTAACAAAGATCCGTTGTCCTCTTCCATGTATAGAGTTTTCTTAGCAGTTTGCAGCACCACATGCTTGACAATCTCTCTCATGTTCTCTTCTAAATGTCTCAGATCAACAGCTTGGCAAAGAGCCACCAAGAAAGTTGCAGACATGAGCTTGAGTATCTCTATGGCCTCAGCGCTCTTTCGAGCTGATATGAGGCCCAAAGAGTTCACATCTTGGTTGTGTTGCTCTGCACTTTGGACATGGGTAGTGACGGGGTTCGCCAGATACTGAAGCTCTGAGGTGTAAGCAGCCATGGCTATCTCCGCACCTTTCATCCCATAATCGAGGCTCGGGTTTGGGCCCCCACTCAAATTCGAAGGCAACCCATTGTTGTAATAGTCACATACTAATTCTGAGAATTGTGCAAACATGAGCTTACCAATTGCAGCAATGGCAATCCTCAGATTATCCATGGATACCCCAATTGGGGTGCCCTGAAAATTTCCTCCATGAAGAGCCATGTCTCTGTCTACATCGATCAATGGGTTGTCATTGACCGAGTTTATTTCCCTCTCTATCGAGTGCGTAGCCATCCGAATCACTTCTATCTGAGGGCCAAGCCATTGGGGTGAAGTCCTCAGAGCGTAACGATCCTGTTTAGGCTTAGTGAGCGGGTCCTTCTCGTGCTTGATCTTAGCTTCATTCATGTAATCACTCTGGTCAAGAAGAAACTCCATTACTGCAGCAGCTTCAATCTGGCCTGGATGGTGCTTCAATTGATGAGTGAGCGGGTCAGTGAACTCGGGCTTCCCCTGCATAACTTCACAGAACAGAGCAGAGAGAACCTCGGCCAAAAGAGCAAGCAAATTCGCATCGAAACAAACTGAAGAAGCCACAGCCGCACCCACAGCTGTCCCATTAACAAGCGCAAGCCCTTCCTTGGCCTGCAACTCAAATGGTGTTTCGATCCCTGATCTCTTCAAAGCCTCCAAAGCTGATATCTCCTCCCCATCTTTTGTCAAAACTCGAGAATTCGGCCGGTTTGTGAGAAGGCCGGCTATGTAAGAGAGAGGAACAAGGTCACCAGAGGCCGTAATAGTCCCACGAAGTGGAATTTTGGGAATGAGATTGAGGCTTATGAGCTTAGCAAGGGCTTCAAGGATTTCCCATCGTATACCCGAATAGCCTTGCATAAGTGTATTGGTCCTAACTGCCATGGATGCCCTTGCATAAGCAACAGGCAAATGCTCTTTACTGATGACACCCGCATTGAGGAAGCGAATGAGCTCGGTTTGGAGGTCAGTGGTCTTAGAGGTCCGGCGATGAGAGGTGGCCCCAAAGCCAGTGGTCACACCGTAGGTGTCGGTGCCCCTCGCTATGTTTTCACGCACCCAGTCTGCGCTCCTAGCCACCCTGGCTCGAGCAGTGTGCTCATCAAGGTTGACCGAGACACCAGTTTGGCGTGTGATGGCAGTCACTTGGGCTACAGTGAGAGAGGTTCCTTGGAGGGTTACAGTCTGGGCTTGGTTGAATTGGGAGATCATTCGGAACACTTCTTCAAAATGGCTGGTTTTGAAGGCCTCTGAGGCCTTTTCCCAATGAGGAGGGGGTGTTACAGTGGAATGGAGGCCTTTTGAGCAGATGGGTTCTCTGGTTTTGTTGGGTAAAGGGAGAGTTGGGGGCCTGCATGATTCAATTGATCTTGGAACAGAGTCTGCCATTTGGTTGGAGGAGGGGGAATTTGGTTTTCTTCTTTGAGAATCAAAAGCCTGAAACAGGCCACAGAGAGAGAGTGAGAGAGAGAGAGAGAGTTTGGTCTTCTGCTTGGAGGATCAAAAGCCTGAAACAGGCCAGAGAAAGAGAGAGAGAGAGGCTGATTCAAGATGGGAGTGTGAAGTTTTGAATGTGAAGAAGTGAAGGGCACACCGTGAGACTACACTGTGAAGTTTTGAATGTGGAGGGGGCTGATTTATAGGAAGGGAATGAATGGGGGTGCGTATAATTTTTGCAGAGTTTTTTCATGAGGCGGCTGGTCAATAATTTATGTGACCTATGCGCGGTTGGTGAAGTCATTGTCTTTTGCTACGAAGCAACCCATTTAGACCAAAATAATGCTACTCCTTCAACAGCATATACTATGCTCTTGTGGGAGTATACTGTACATATATTCCGTCAATCAGAAGACCTACTTGGTTGATTTTATCCATCTAAAATTTTGAAGACCACCTATCACTAGATGATTATTGATTGTTTCCAACAGAAAAAAATTTGAAGATTTCGTTTTCTAGCTCTTACATCTAATCCTTCAAAAATCCGACGGTCTATGTTCATTCCTGAGACAAAATTTTCTCAAGTTCATAAAGAGTGCAATTTGAAAATTTTTTTTTTATTAATGTTAATGTATAGGTTGAAGTTATTACATGCCCAAAATTTAAGGTCCTAAAATTTCTCCAAGATTGGTTTTATCTGAGGGAGTAAATAAACAGTATGCTCTTTCAATAGTCTAAAATCGTTTCGCTTCACTAACCCTTTTAATTTTTTTTGTTTTTTTTTTTACGAAGGCTGCCCACCAACCAAATAATTTAGGAGGGTGGCTGCATGGAACTGGGGGGCTGCTCCTTTTCTCTGTTTTTTTTATTCTTTTGTGAGTAGTGCTCTTATCTTGCTATTTCGTGCACAGGCCACAAGTGCCACCCTCTCTCTTATTTTTTTAAGGACATCTCTCTCCAATGCCACCGCACTTATTTCTAACTATGAGGACCTCTCTCTCTAGGGGTGACAACGGGTCAGGTCCGGCCGGACCCGGATCTAGATCGGAATAGTATTCAGGCCTTGGTTTTGGATTCGGACTCTACTTATCGGGTCCAAATGTTGGTATGGTTGGATCCATTGCCACCCTCACTATGACCTTATATTTCCTTCTTCTTTTTTTGCCTTTTTTTTAATGTCATGCACCCTCACTATGAGCTTACATTTCTTTTTGTGTTTTTACCTCTTTTATTTTTAACATCATATACTCATTTAACGGTCGGGTCGTGCCGTTAGATTTCAAATTGTCTAATTTATCGTTTGATAGCTAAAGATCACTACAAGTTCTTATTATATACAATTTTTAATACACCCAAACAAATCGGGCTTGAAGTATTTTATCTCCAACAGCTTACGGGTTGGGTCCAACGGACCCGGACCCAAATAGTGTCGGGTCCAAATATTGGACCTATACTTGGACCCATATTGGGTATACCGGCAGGTTCGGGGTCGGTTCTGGGTCCATTACCACCGGTATCTCTCTCTCTCTTTGTGTCAAAAGAAACGAAAAGGAGATGTATAAGCCCTAGGCCCGGTCCACCCTTAGGGCCATGGTGGCTTATTTCTATCCTATTATATTGAAAGCTCCAAAATTTTTGCATATCCAGGACAAGCATTTAAAGATCTTGAAAATGGATGGTCCAAGTAATGTGGTAAAAGATTATGACTTTAATATCATTTTTTTTTGTGGGTGTGGTTTCTATAAGGTTGCAACTTTAAATAATTCAATTAAGACGCACCTCCAAATTTTACATAACATGTAGTTTTGGTTTAAAAACTTCTTAAGATTATCTAAAAATCAGTTTTCATATCTAATTATAAAATTTTAAACTTCAAATATGCTTAAAAACAAGTAGATCTATAGATATATGAAAATCTTGAAAATGGACTGTCTAGATAATACGTTGCAAGATGTATTATTTCTTGGACTTAATTTTATTTATTTATTTTTTTATATTCGTACATTTCAATGTCAAGATGATCAATTAGAGGGTTTTTCAACACTAAAACAATATTTTTCGATGGATTTTTCAGATGCATCTTTAATTCTACATTTTAAGGTTGCAACCTTACATAAACTTTATCATTTTTTATTTATATACAAACATCTTGAAGTGGAGATAATTAATGCAACAATGCCAGGGCCAAAATAATCAATGTAAGAGTTTTCCAGCACCGAATTAAGCTTTTCCAGTGGATTTTACAGGGTGCCCCTGACAAACTTTTCCCTTAAATGTCAATTTTTATTTATGGCACATGGCATTTTACACAAGAAGACATTTACACGAGTGATATATGGAAGGCTTCATGCCTGACATTACAATGATAACATAATGCAGTGGCCATGACGTGTTGTGCAAATTAGGGTTAGGGTTTTTTTTTTTAACAGCAAATTAATGGTTAGGGGCAAAGGTTGTGATTCCCGGAAGGTGAGCTAACTCCGAAATCCTGTCCCCTGTTAAGATTATTTGTGAATCACAGGTCTGATAAGATCGTCTTATCTCAACCCACATTCACAAAGAGCCCTAAAAAATTACCAGTTGCACCATATCAAAACAGCACACCTCAGGTTGGATGTGGCCCTAATTCCATATTCGGCCTATACTATATCTGAGACCATATAGAGAGATTGGGTGACAATCCAAATATACACGACAGGAGCTTTTCAATTCAATCTAGACTATCGATCGGATCCTAGAATTCTTTCTTGTATCACTCATATGAACCTTACGCCTTCGTGAAATTCAGAGAACAGGAAGATAACAAACATAGATATCACTACTCATTCAAGAGCCTAATGGAAAGAGGTCTTGTACAAAATGAAAAAGATGCCGCATATTCCTTCACAAACCGCTGCATATTCCTTTATCACTGTCTTAAGTCCTCATCTTAGGAGTCAGCTCCATAAACTATCGGTTCAACGGCAAGTCCAACGAAGACTCGCCGGCACAAATGCACCGAAATAGAAGACTTGAATTTCAACTTCAGAGCAGGTCATCCAACAAAGCATCAAAAGCTTCTTTTACCAAAGAGCAACGCGATCGATTTGCTCATGCAGAACGATTAAACACATACCAAAAATGTAACTGCAATTGAACCATGTAAGAACATTTGAGACAGTGTGGTTGCCAATTTAAAACTATGCCACAAATGTTTCTTCTGATCCTTAAAGTAAGAACCGGGTTCTTAAAATACTCCAGCTATCGACATTCTTCTAAGTTGAAATTTATATCCGGTTCCTAAAATACTCCAGCTGTCGACATTTTTCTAAGATGAAATTGCATATCCCCTGATTACTGCTATAGACTATATGTATCTGATTGTAAGAAACTAAAGCTATCATCTAGTTTAACTAGATTAGGACCCAAATTGTGACTACAAACTGCAACACACCCCTCTATTCAAATGGAATCTAAACTTCCACATGTATTCTCTTTACAATTGAGAGACATGCCTCTCTATTCAAATAGGACCAGAACTTACATGCACATACGCATACTCCATTACTATTTTACAATGGAGAGATGCATTAATTCACAATGGATTAATAACACCAAATTACAAAGGAGAATTATTTACACACTTATCCACATGACCTTGCGTATCAGGAAGAAATAACATAGAGAAAGAGGTGCAGGGCTGCAAAACCATCAAGTTGAACATATGGATTATACAAACATCAGTAAAATTAATTTATGAATTCGGTGATTAGTTCGAACATATACAAGGACAAAACGGAAAGCAATACTTTTCACTTTTAAGAAATGTCATTGATGCCAATTCAGAGCTCAAGAAACTTCAATCCCGAACAAACATCATATTTCAATTTCTCAAGTACGAGAACAAAGCCAACAACAAATGGAAGTGCTCTTACCTTACAGAAAAAGACATAAAGCATCTATGAGAAAGCCAAATCAGCACGCATTCATAAGAAGATTTTGACACAGCAATACACACCATTTCGATACTCTCATAAAGATGTTTTAACATAAAACAAAATAAAATAAAATAAAATAAAATAAAATAAAAAAATAAAAACAAAGAAACTTAACATCCCTATATGATAGAAGTCCAATTGAAAACACACTCAACAAAAAAGGAACACCAAACTGGATACCCTGACACATGGAACTCGTCCATGGAGGACAGAATCATTGAGAGCCCAGGTTTAAAATCAAGAAGTTGGCTTTTGAGGTCCTACAAAGTTCTCAGATGCCCTGGTATGTATCTTAGGCCTTCTTAGATATGAAAAAGTAGGCCTACAGGTAAATGCCAAAGAGAAGACTAGGGGCCACTCTGAGGTGAGCTGCGGAACCGATCAACTGCAGTCCTACACTTCAAGAGTGTCGCCGTAAATGGAAAAATTCTAAGTATGGAATTATCAGCAAGTTTGGAATCCCAACGGAATTTCCAGTTAATATCTCTTTTACTACTATTGCTGTCGTACGCTAAGACCTCAATGCAATTCCGCACAATTCGGGCGATTAACAGGGATCTGCAGTGACTGACAATACCCAAATTATAATTGTGAGGATATCTATCTCTTCTATAGAATTTTTTCTCGAGGGACAGTTCCATGACTTTCTCCCACATTGTCTCGGCCAGACCCCATATTATCAATTGGCCTCGTTTCGGGCCTTGAACAAGGCACAACCGTCCCTCCCACTCCAACAAGCTGCACTGAAATCCTGAGACCCCTGAAGGCATGGGAATATGTTTCCATTCTTCAGTCTCCATATTAAAAGAGAGCACATCATACTCTTCCGTCTGGTACAACATGTTGTGTAGAGTCAAGAACCACCCTGAATATGTGACTCCCCACGTTCCTGGGGCAATGGTTGTCCAGTATCCAATTTCCGAGCTGAACATGCAGAGCCATCTGCTGCTAGTACCTACATGCCAGAACCAAACGAAAACCTTGAAGTTGTAGCTTACTGGATCAAAATAAAACCCTTGAATATCAAAGTCATGATTGTTGATCGGTGGGAGGACGATGTATTCTTGGCTAATGGGGTTGCAAACAAAAATATCTTTGAAATCGTCCTCTGTTCTATAACACATCATGCCATGACTACAAACCATTTGCTTCACACATCCCTCCATTCTGTAAAGCTCTAGTTTTCTTAAGGCTACTTTCGCAGTTGGTAGACTGAGGGTACGGAGAAAGTAGCACCCAGATGATAAAGACACAATTGCAAAGGTTTCAGAAGGCATGGGTGGAGATACATGATGTCTTTCACTGAAGCCAGAAGAGGAGAGCTGTAGTTCCCATGACTTGCACACCGGTTTTAGTCGGCAAATGTCTTCTGCTGGGAGTCCCAACAAAATTTTTAATACAGTATCTTCTGGGAGATCAGCGAGAGATCGAAGCATAGTGTTGGCAGCAACAAGAGACGTGTCGTTCGTCATTTCTTCATCAATGGAATAAACTTCCTCGGGAGTGGGAGAGGCATTGTCCTCAGCTTCCGAAGAAGAAGCATCATTCAAGTGCTTTCGCTTTTTCGAGTTTACTAGCTTTTTCACCATACTAAGATGGAAAAGAGTTACTCTCAGAGATGACATATTGAGAGAGAGAGAGAAAGAGAGAGTGAGAGAGGAGCTCTGAAGATACCAAGGCACAAGGGATGAAGCAGAGGATGAGAGCTTGATAAATACATGCAGGGGAGGAGCCCTGTTTAATAACATTTGGAGGCATGGAGTTTGCATGCTTTCTTTGTTTGGCCATCCTCAATTAAGATAGGGGAAAGGGTGGGCCCCCAAGATGCTCAGGCCTGAGAGAGAGGTCCAAAGATAGTTAAAAACAGCCAATAGGAAATTTGTCTCTCTAAGCTGTAAGCTGTTATCTTCCTGCCTCTAGTTAGCTAAAAATATGAAGCACTTTTTTTTTTTTTTTGTAAATATTAGCAGCCCAATGTGTCTCTTAAGCTATTTTCTTCCTGCCTCTAGTTAGATAAAATAGGAATCACTTTTATTTTTGTATATATAAAGAACCCCATCTCACATTAATAGTCAACATGTCAACTAAATCATCTACCTTAATATTAGGATGCTATTAAAGTTATGGGATTTTACAGCGAAAAGAACTAACAGGAGGGAAAGCAAAGAAATCAAAAAAAATTTGTAAAAGAAAAAGTTGAAAAGATAAAGATATAAACTGTAAAGTGCTTTGTTTATAAACTATGGAACTTATATCAGCATCTTAAGCTTAAGACAAACACCTTATTTACCCAGAAAGTTTGAGACAAGACTTGATGAGGGAAACATTTTACTTTTTCTTGTGATTGGATATTAAGTGATCCAAAAATGGTGTTTACATTGTTTCAAATAAGCCAATTCCCAAATGGAATTGAGGCCAGCCAAATGGAGCTTAAAGTGACATGGATGAATGGATATAGGAATGGGTAGGGTTTTGGTGCATCAGCAAGACACCTATTTAAAATTGGAAAAAGTTTATGTAAAACCGAGGTTCTAACCAATCAATTTAGGGTGCAACACAAAAATTCACTAAAAGAGAGGTTGTTTTGAAGCCCAAAAATCCTCAAATTAATCATCTCGACCACAAGATGTATGGACATAAGAAAAAGTGGATCTCACGTCCTAGAAATAGTACATCTTGTAGTGCATTTTTGGACAGTTAGTTTTCAAGCGTTCATAGATTTGCTTGATCTACACTACTTTTGAAGTTTAAAATTTTATAATTATATATGAAAAATAAACTTGCAGGTCATCACAAAGATTTTCAGTATTGAAAGTGCATTTTTCGGCACTATTTAAAGGTGCGCTTTACTTTCATTGTTTAGAGCCTCGACCCTATACAAACCACACCCTTTAAAATTGATCATAGCAATGGCTTTGTAATATAGAATTTCACCTATCGATGATTTTAACAACCAATCTAAAAAATGTTAAATTTTAAAATAATCAATTTTAGTTTTGGGCGGTTCATTTTAATTCTTTGCAAGTCATCAAATCTAAACTATTTTTGGAGCTGCAAATGCCTGAAACTGAAACCAAAATGCATTTGCAGTGATTTACTATGTGTTTCAGATCCTAAATCTACAAAAAAAAATAACGATAGGTTGCATGATAAACTTTTGTACCTAAGTATTTGTTTCCTCAAACAATTGTCACAGTTTTAACGGCATCTATAGCTCTAAATATGACCCACTAGTTGGCAATACTGCCGTTATAACGGCAGGGCGTATTGCCATCTCAATACAAAAAGAAACAGAGAACCAATAAGCCAGATCCGAACCGGCCTAGCAGGTTCTGCTGGCCAGTGACCAACTTGACTCATCTGTACAATGTTTTAAAAGGATTGTCTTGTGTTATATGCTTCATCAATCTTTAATGAACTTCAAACGTTTACAAAGTTAAAGCAATTGAACATTGCATGATTCATCTACCATCCCCTGTAAACATTGAAGCATTGTTTCTACAACACTTTGGATATATCTTTCGTTAAATATATCAATTGTGCAACACCTATTTAGCCATGGTCACTCGTTTGGTTCGCGCGTTCATATTTCCCGAGAAATATTTACATACGTAAATACTTTACTTGGGTAAATATTTGCATATGCATTCTTTGTTTGGTAACAAATTACATCAAACTACAAAGATATGTTTGGTTCGTACGTAAATATTTCCCTAGAAATATTTACATATATAAATACTTTACCTGTGTAAATATTTGCATATACATTCTTTTAACCATGTTTGGTAGCTAATTTAAAAGCACTGTATAAACAGTTTCATATGTTTGGTACTACTTGGTTGGCGTCAAAATATTTACACAAAAACTTGAATGGATATGTGTATTATATATATAATATAATAAATATTATATATATATAATCTAATATAAATATATTTCAATATAATTTATATATTTATAATATATATTATATATTATATATTATAAATATATATTAATATTATAATATAATATTAATATCATATATTATATATAATATAAAACTTAAATACATATAAATACTATATTATAACATGCTATAACTATTATATATTACATATAATAAGATATAAATTTATATATATATATATATATATATCATAATATAATATTTATTGTAATATAATATATATTATTATATAATATAATGTTATTTAATACAATAAAATAAAAAATACTATATTATTTATATAATATATATTATATTAATTATTATTTAAATATAATTTATATATTAAAAACCTATAATTTATATATAAATAAAATATTATAATAATATATTACATTGTAAATAGTAAATAGTGAATAGTGAGTTCGCTTGTGAAAACAAATACACGGCAATGTTTCCCCACCTCAATAGGTGTGGTTTTATTTTACCATGAATTAAACCATTTCATAGTAAAAGCTTTTTCTATGGTATTGTATTTACATATTTATTTACATAAACCAAGCATATGATACACGATTTATTTATGTAAATATTTTCTGGGGAATATTTACATACGAACCAAACATACCCCAAGGGAAAGTTTATGGTAAGTGACAGAATGGACACTCCTAAAATGGCCATCACCCTTCACATAAGTTTGGGGAAGGCCCTAGATACTAATATAAAACTATATAAGAGATTACAATCATTATTAGCCATTAAATGTGGAAATGAGGCCTTGGGGTTCTTGTTATTGGCCGCACTCAATGTCTAAAAGTTCCATTTGTCTCACCGAAATATAATTAGAACATGCTAGAGTCCTCTATGAGATTTCACATAAATATTAGGAGATTGCACATTTTTAATTCCTTTAATCTATACGACATATATTAAATTTTCATCATTTGGCAACAATATCTTTGCATTTCAATTAATTTGATCATAACTATTGAAAATAAAAGAGCTATATCTTATCCTAGTAAATAAGAGATCCTAATGAAAATTGATTTACTGCTATTTGAGAATCTTAATTAAGATGAGCAAAATGGAGATTTGGGACTCTAGAATCCTCTATGAAATTTCATATCAAAATTTTAGACACTAACGGTTTTAGTTCCTTTAAATCTATACTACATAAAAATAAAAAAAAATATGTCATTAAGTTGCAATTATATCCTTCCATTTCAAATGGTTTGATATATAATCATTTGAAAAGAAAAAAAAGACAGATATTATCCTAGATAGGGAGTCCGAATAAAAATCAATTTAATCAGTTTGTGCCATTTGAGCATCCTAATCAAGAGGAGCACATGGAGATTTGGGCTAAGAATATCTCATTGCAGTGTCTTAGAAATTAAGGTTTCCCTACATATATAAGATTAAGAATTTTCTATTTTCTTATATTTTAAAGTTTTACTACTTTCAAAAGAATAAGAAATATGACACATTCTTATTCTTTAATTACGAGATTTATTTTTAAATTTGTTTTTCTAAGGTATATGAAGGGCGTGTAGATCCTACCAGAAGTGGAAGGATCATAACTAATGTTTCCAAAATAAATAAGTTTTCCATACATATATGGAATTTAACTAAAATTTTTATTTTTATATTTTCTTTGCTTTTTTTCATAACAAATATGCGATTTGTCTTAATTTTATTTTTATTATTGTTACAATGTATTAGTAAAACTTTACCAATCTAAAATAAGGATACGGGAAAATAATTTATCTTACACCCTAGAATCCTGATAAATAAGGTTGAATAAAACTTTAAATTTTCGGTAATTCAGTCAAATTTTTTATTTTTTAATGAACTAAACAATATTATGATACTTTCCATTTCATATCTATTTTGTATATTTAATCGCAGTAAAGGTTTGCATAAAAAGAGAACCTATTGCTAGAGTGAACATTGGACAGGTAACATTGATAAATAAAAAAGTATAGAGGAAATCGTGTAGGGTGAACGGAAAGAAGTTTTTAATAGAAGAACACCCAAAAAAACTATTTCTTATTTACTTCAAAGAGATATTTCTTTATTTTCCACCCATTCTAACTATTACACTAGTCTCTCTTTCCAATTCGAAATTGAAAAATCCAAAGAATGGTTTAGGAAATAGGATGGAATGAACGAATTTAGGTGCTAGACCTAGTGACAGAATGGTAGAGAGAGGGAGAATATGTTCGTGATCATTGTGGTGGGCGCCACAATATGACGTGTAGAGTATAATTGTGAATTGGGTGAGGTTGACCTACTGACTTAGCAGGTTGACCTACTGACTTAGCAGGTCGATCCAATACGGATTTAGATATGGGTTATGCTTCTAGACTGGACGTGGGGGAATGAGCAAATACTGAATGTAAGAAATTAGCAGGTCGACCCAATACGGATTTAGATATGGGTTATGCTTCTAGACTGGACGTGGGGGAATGAGCAAATACTGAATGTAAGAAATTTTGAGGATGTTGATATTAAGATATGATTTCCAAAAATAAATCCAAACAATCTTAGGCCATCAAAACCTGGATAAAAAAAGAAGAAGGATTTGCATATCCTAGGGTCCAAAGCAACCCATCAAAGTCTAACATGTCTTCAATAATAAGTATCATCACATGAATCCGGCACACCACTATTCTCTTTTATATTTTGCTATTAGAGTTTTGTGCATTAAACAAATCTACCCGACCCTCACATCCTTGCAAAGATAACATGAATGTTACTTTTGATGTCCTTTTATATTAGCAGTTTGTTTTGTCTCTTATGAATCCTTGGCTTTTGCCTTTTTTTTTTTAGTTTTTTTTGTTATATAGCTAAGGAAAAAGTTTACATAAGGATGAGGCCCTAAACATTTAAATTAAGGCTCAGCTTAAAAATTCACTAGAATAAGTTGTTTTGATGCCCAAAAAATCCTCAAATCGATCATCTAGACCTCAAAATGTATGGACATGAGAAAAAATAGATTTCACGTATTGGAAATAGTGCATCTTGTAATGTATTTTTGGACCGTCAATTTTCAAGATTATCAAGTGTTCATAGGTTTGCTTGATCTACATTATTTTCTAAGCTTTAAATTTTATAGTTAGAGATTAAAATAAATTTTCAGACCATCATAAAGTTTTCCAGTACTGAAACATTATCTTTCGAAACTATTTGAAAGTATGCCTTACTTTGATTGTTTAGAGCCTCAACATTTTACGAACCATACCCTGTAGCTAATCTTTTTTATAATGCGATGTTGCATTTATAGCAAAAACAAAACCTGAAACATATGAATGGTCGAAATTTCAAAGTTATTTTCTCAGTATATTGCAATCAATGATAGTTTACGTTTATGTCGTATGTCTTCTTCACATTTTCTTGAAAAACATTGGAAGTTTGTCGTACATTTACATTTTTTAAATGCTGCATGGATTCATGCTCATCATTGTCATCATCATCAGAACCTGTTTTTAACTATTTGGGGTCGGTTACGTAAATCCTGATCCTCCATTCTGCTCACACTTGAAAAGTAACATTTATTTTCTGTGCAAAATTTGTTACATAGTGCACCATTGTCTTCCCCAAATATATTATTATTAGGTTCCCTTATAAATATTGCTTTTTTTCCCTATCCAGTGAGAAACACTGATTTATTTAATGTCCCCTTAAACACACTCAACAAAGTGACTCACATCCTTGTATCAAGTGCCATACATATTTCCTCACTAAGCTTTTGAGCTTTGCTCAGATGAACCAAACTAATCATGTCCTTTTTCATCTCCTCAAAGCAATGAAAGCCCTTTTCAACGAAGCTTGCATGACTACATGCTATTAAGACTCCATTGTAAGTGAAACCATTAAGTCTCATTGCTGTTAATTCAATTTCTTGGAAAAGAGAGAGCCTCTGTTCTATGCCCATGATTTCCATAACCAGAAATCATCACATACATAAAAAACTCTCTCTCTCTCTCTCTCTCTCTCTCTCTCTCTCTCTCTCTCTCTCTCTCTCTCTCTCTCTCTCTCTCTCTCTCTCTCTCTCTCTCTCTCTCTCTCTCTCTCTCTCTGTGTGGCGTTCAATCAAAGAACCTTTAAGCTTTCTGCATACATATTTAGTTATTTACCATGTTGCTCTCCACAAGTACATCATCACTGAGGTCCCTCTTTACTGCATTGCAATGGACATTTTTTCCGTGTCTGAGAGAGGTCCATTGTGCACAAGATGTGAGGCCACATTCACTTCCTCATACATCTTAGAAAAGGCTTAACATTCTACTAAGAACCTCCATCCTTCCTTTATGCTACCAGATTTTGCATATATTTCTATCATGGAGCTCCCCACAAACACATCACTACTGAGATACTTCTTTAGTGCATTCTAGTGATTATTTTCCCATCTCTAAGAGAATCCCAATGTGCACAAAATGCGAAGCACTCTTATTCGTACATACGCGACGATCCAATGTTACGCACCAGATATGAAGCCACTCTTCCTCATACATATGTGATGATCCAATGGAGTTGCCAAAATTGCAGGATGTCCATGATCAAGCCATTAGTACAAAATGTGGTGCTCTCGATTATGTTGATATTTCATTCGAGGGGACGTATACCAAAATTGTGTTTTCAGAATGCTCTCATATGTGGACAGGCAGAAAATGGTAAAGCAATTACAAATCCATCGCTATGTGTCAAGGAGGCATGAAACTCTGACTTTCATCTTAAGAAGGGATAGTGGCATTGGCAATAACTTACTTCTTTTGTTAGTTACTGTTACTTCAATTTATTATTGGTATAACCATCTGGCCTGAATTACATTGTATCTATAGATATTTTTTGATCTCTCTCTTGTAATCTCATCATTTTTCTCACTTTCTCTGTAATTGTTCTCTCTCCAAAATTCTTGTTTGATGCTAAATATAGATTTTGTGTTTGCTACATAAAAAGATTGTCGCGATAGAAAACTCTTGCTGCAACAGAGGTAAGCTTTTATCTCATTTATCTACACCAGATTATTCATGTTGGGTATTATTAATATTTTTATTGTCTAATACATCAGCTCATTGTTCAAAAAATTGACTCGGCCAAGGTACTTGGCCTCTGGCCAAGGTGATTTACTCAGGCGAGTCCAAGTAACGGGCACGAGTCCAGATCATTCTTTTTTAAAAAAACCATAGAGAAGAGGTCTAGGGCCCAAGTGACCTCAACTCAGGTCACTTAACTTCCATATGTCTTCTATTCAATTTTTTCAGGAAGGATAAGGCAATGACCATTTTAAAAGTAAACTCTGGGCTTTGTGCATACTCCTTGCCTCGCATGATGATTTTTAATCCGCAAGTGAGGCATACTTCAGGCATTTGGTCCCACGTTACAATTCTAGGGCTGCGCAGCCATCAAGCTGAACATATAAATGATACAAACAACAGTAAAATTAACTGATGAATTCGGTGATCATTTCGAACATACACAAGGACAAAAAGGAAGACAATAATTTTCACTTTTAAGAAGTGCCATTGATGGCAATTCAGATCTCAAGAAACTTCAACCAGAAGATCTCAAGAAACTTCAACCAGAACAAAGTAACAAACATCATATTTCAATTCTCAAGTACAAGAACAAAGCCAACAACAAAATGGAAGTGCTCTTGCCTCACAGCTTAAGTCATAAAGCATCTATGAGAAAGCCAAATCAGCATGCATTCATAAGAAGATTTTGACACCAATACACACCATTTCGATATTCTCTCATAAAGATGTTTTAACAAAAAAAATAAAAATAAAATATAAAATAAAAAGAAAGAAACTTAACATCCCTACATGATAAAAGTCCAACTGAAAACACACTCAAATGAATAAACAAGAAAGGAACACCAAAATGGATGCCCCGACACATGGAACTTGTCCATGGAGAACAGAATCATTTGGGATCCCAGGTTTAAAATCATCAAGTTGGCCTTTGAGGTCCTACAAAGTTGTCAGATGCCCTGGTATGTATCTTAGGCCTTCTTAACTATGAAAAAGTAGGCCTACAAGTTAATGCCAAAGAGAAGACTAGGGGCCACTCGGTGGTGAGCTGCAGAACCGATCAACTACAGTCCTACACTTCAAGAGTGTCGGCATAAATGGAAAAATTCTAAGTAAGGAATTATCAGCAAGTTTGGAATCCCAACGGAATTTCCAGTTGATATCTTTTTTATTACTATTGCTGTCGTACGCTGAGACCTCAATGCAATTCCGCACAATTCGGGCAAATAACAGGGATCTGTAGTGACTGATAATACCCAAATCATAATTGTGCGGATATCTATTTCTTCTATAGAATTTTTTCTCGAGGGACAGTTCCATGACTTTCTCCCACATTGTCTCGGCCAGACCCCATATTATCGATTGGCCTCTCTTCGGGCCTTGAACAAGGCACAACCGTCCCTCCCACTCCAACAAGCTGCACTGAAATCCTGAGACCCCTAAAGGCATGGGAATACTTTTCCATTCTTCGGTATCCATATTAAAAGAGAGCAAAACATACTCTTCCATCTGGTACAACATGTTGTGCAGAGCCAAGAACCACCCTGAATATGTGACTCCCCTCGTTCCAGGGGCAATGGTTTTCCAATATCCATCTGCCGAGTTGAACATGCAGAGCCATCTGCTCCTCCTACCTACATGCCAGAACCACACGAAAACCTTGAAGTTATAGCTTACTGGATCAAAATAAAACCCTTGAATATCAAAGTCATGATTATTGAGCGGTGGGAGGATGATGTATTGTTGGCTAATGGGATTGCAAACAACAATATCTTTGAAATCATCCTCAGTTCTATAACACATCATGCCATGACTGCAAGCCATTTGCTTCACACATGCCTCCATTCTGTAAAGCACTAGTTTTCTTAAGGCCACTTTCGCAGTTGGTAGACTGAGGGTGTGGAGAAAGTAGCACCCAGATGATAAAGACACAATTGCAAAGGTTTCAGAAGGCATGGGTGGAGATACATGATGTCTTTCACTGAAGCAGGAAGAGGAGAGTTGTAGTCCCAATGACTTGCACACCGGTTTTAGTCGGCAAATATCTTCTGCTGGGAGTCCCGACAAAATTTTTAATACAGTATCTTCTGGGAGATCAGCGAGGGATCTAAGCATAGTGTTGGCAGCAACAAGAGACGTGTCGGTAGTCATTTCTTCATCAATGGAACAAACTTCCTCAGGAGTGGGAGAGGCATTGTCCTCAGCTTCCAAAGAAGAAGCATCGTCCGAGTGCTTTCGTTTTTTCGAGTTCACTAGCTTTCTCTCCAGACTAAGATGGAAAAGAGTTAGTCTCAGAGATGACATACTGAGAGAGACAGAGAGGAGCTCTGAAGATACTAAGACACAAGTGGTGAAGTAGAGGATGAGAGCTTGATAAATACATGCAGGGGAGGAACCCTGTTTTATAACATTTGGAGGCATGGACTTTGCATGCTTTCTTTTTCTGGCCATCCTCAATTAAGATAGGGGAAAGGGTGGGCCCCCAAGATGCTCAGGCCAGAGACAGAGGTACAAAGATAGTTAAAAACAGCCAATAGGACATTTGTCTCTCTAAGCTGTAAGCAGCTTTCTCCATGCCTCTAATTAGCTAAAATTTGGAATCACCTCTTTTCTTCCCGCCTCTAGTTCGATAAACATAGGAATCATCTACCTTAATATTACTGTATGCTATTAAAGTTCTGGGATTTAACAGCAAAAATGATCTAACAGGAGGGAAAGCAAAGAGTCAAAAAAATTTGTTGAAGGAAAAAGCAGAAAAGATAAAGATATAAATTGTAAACTGCTTAAATTGTGGAACTTGTGTCATCATTTTAAGTTTTAGACAAACACCTTATTTATCCAGAAATTTTGAGACAAGATTTGATGAGGGAGACATTTTATTGTCACTTGGATTGGATATTAAGTGACCCAAAAATGGTGTTTACATGGTTTCAAATAAGCCAATTCCCTAATGGAATTAAGGCCAGCCTAACGGAGCTTAAAGTGACATGGGTGAATGGATATAGTAATGGGTAGGGTTTTGGTACATCAGCAAAACACCTATTTAAAATTTTATCTCAGCAATGGCTTTTGAATACAGAATTTCAATTATCGGTGATCTCAGTGATCTCAACCACCATGATCATTACTCTAAAAAAAGTTAAATTTTAAGGGAAACATTTCTATACTTCTCCTACAGCATGGAACATTTCTACACTTCTCCTGCAGCATGGAAGATCTATGCTTCTCTTATCATCCAGCCGTCCAATTTTGATCAAGACAGCCACTCACCATTTGATCTTAGATCCGACATCTTAAAGTATTTTATTTTTATTTTTATTTTATACAAATTGTATGAATATGAAATTTGGTACGTGTCATCTTCTCAATGGGGCGCATCTAATAAAAATATTAAAAATAATTTTTTAATAAAATATAATGACCAAAATACCCCTTGAAGATTTTAGGGGTATTTTGGTCCTTTTATTTTATTAGAAATATTTTTTTTATATTTTTTTTAGTGCGAGTTTAATAGAGGATTGGACATCCAAAATTTGGTGTCAAAATACTTTATAGAAAAAAAATTAAAAATAAAATAACATAGAGATATGACATTGTGATTGGTGCAACATTAGCCCTCCGTTCAGAATGCACGGTTAGATAAGGGGAAGCATATCAGTTTTATGCGGTAGAAAAAACATAAAAAGCTTGCTCAAATATTAAAATAGTTGATTTCAGTTTTGGGCGGTTCATTTTAATTCTTTGTAAGTCATCAAATCTAAACTATTTTGGAGCTGCAAGCGTGCGAAACTGAGACCAAAATGCATTTGCAGTGATTTACGATGCGTTTCAGATCCTAAATCCACAAAAAAATAAAAATAGACTCGTCCCATGACGGATGATAAACTTTTTGCATATAGGTATTTGTTTCCTCAACCAATTGTCACCGTTTTAACGGCATATATAGCCGTAACTATGTAACTAGATGGCAATACTGCCGTTATAATGGCAATGTCTATTGCCATCTCAATTGAGAAACAAAACAGAGATTTGAGCCTAGAACTTAGTGTAGCAAATCATTAAGCGCTAACCAATGAAGCCTGGGCTCTTTTTCTTTCGATAAGATTTTTTTATTTTAATAAAAAGATGTCACAATCATTATTAGTCATTAAATGTAAAAACACGGTCTTGGGGTTTGCGTCATTGACCGTACTCAAAATCTAAAGTTCCATTTGTCTCACTGAAATATAATTAGAACTTGCTAGAGTCCTTTATAAGGTTTCACATGAATATTAAGAGATTGCATTGCATATTTTTAATCCCTTTAATCTATACTACACGCAATAAATTTTCATCATTTTGCAACAATATCTTTGCATTTCAATTAATTTGATCATAACCATTGAAAATTATATCTTATTGTAGTAAATAAGAAATCCTAATATGAAAATTCATTTACTGTTATTTGAGAATCTTAATTAAGAGGAACGAAATGGAAATTTGGGATTTTAGAATCCTCTATGAAATTTCATGTCAAAATTTTAGAGACTAACGCTTAGTTCCTTTAAATCTATACTACATAAAAATGTTTTTTTTTTTGTCGTCGAGTTGCAATTATATCCTTCCATTTCAAATGATTTGGTTTATAACCATTGAAAAGAAAAAAAGACAGATATTATCGTATTATATAGGGAGTCCTAATAAAAATCAATTTAATCATTTAGTGCTATTTGATAATCCTAATGAAGAGGAACACATGGAAATTTGGGCCAAGGATATCTCCTTGTAGAGTCTTAGCAATTAAGGTTAGGATTAAGAAAATTTCTATTTTTTTATATTTTTAAATTTTTACTTTCAAAAGAATAAGAAGTATGACACATTCCTATTTTTAGATTTTATGTTTAAATTTTTTTCTATGGGATATAAAGTGCATGCAGATCCTAATAGAAGCAGAAGCATCATAAATAACGTTTCCATAATAAATAAAGCTTCCATACATATATAGCATTTAACTAAATTTTACATAACAAATGGAACCCCCCAAGGTTCCATTGCTTTTTAAACCCCACAACCAATCTAGTCATCATTTATTTTTGCAGCTTTAATTCTGAAGAAATATCCCATGTATAAACCTATAATTCTTGCTTTAAAAATTTGAAATTTGAAATTTTAGAGAGCCGAAATAACTTTTAGATATAGAAATTATCTCAAATTTCAAGTTTTTAGTGAGAGAAACTAACTCAAAAAAATTTGGAGAGAAAAATTATTTTAAAATTTGTAGAGAAAAAACTATCTCAAAGTTTAAATTTTCAAAAAAAAAAAACTATGTCAAAATTTTTAGAGAAAAAAAATATCCCACATTTTTCAAAAAAAGAAATGGATTTACATATGGGGATATATTCAAGAGAGAATTGTTAATACAAGAGCAATATACTGAAACTCACATCCACTGTCAGAAGCAAGTAACACGGCCAGACTCGGCCTAGTCCAACAGAGGACGGCCCTTAAAATATAAAAATAAGAAAAATTGAAGACTCGGCCTGGTCTAACAAAGGCCCCTTAAAATATAAAAATAAGAAAAATTGAAAACTAAAAAGTATGTACTAAGGTAAGTTCAAACTCAAAACACGTTTAAAAAGTTAAAACAGTGCTAAAAATTGACAATTTAGATAGTGTATTACAATATGCACTATTTTCAAGATTTGCAGTTTTTTTTTTTTTTTTTTAACGTGCGTGTATCTCAAGGTCAAGATGATCGAATTTGAGGATTTTTTTGGCATAAAAAAAAACTTCTTCTAGTGAATTGACTGAAGGTCAAGATAATCGAATTTGAGGATTTTTTTGGCATAAAAAAAAACTTCTTCTAGTGAATTGACGAGGCGACCGTTAGTTTGGTTGTGTTGGGCATCAACTTTATATCAATTATTTTCATGTTAAAAAGAGAGAAAACATGGATTTAGAAAAGGTCTTGGTTTGCATAAACCTTAAACAATCAAAATAAGGTGCATTTTAAAACGTTGTTATAAGATGTAATTTTGATGTCAACAATTCTTAGGATGTTCCCATAATCTATTTTCATCCCTAATTATAAAATTTTGAATTTCAAAAATAGATCAAATCGAGTAGATCTATAGACGTATAAAAAATGTTGAAAATTAACAGTCTAGATAATGTATTAGAAGATGTACTATTGTTGAGACTTAAAATCTTTTTTTTTTCATATCTATCCATCTCGATGTCGAGAAGATCGGTTAGATGGTTTTCCAATGTCAAAATAGAAGGTGTCAACATTATATTTTTTTCCCTTTTAAAAAAGCCCAATTTAGAGTTTAGGGTATTTTAAATATCCAAAAAATAAAAATATGATTAGGCAATTTATCAATTTTTTCCAAGTACATCTAAATCATGCAAGCAAAATTTTTAATTTTTGTACTTTTTTTTTTTTTTCAAATACCCTGAGGGATTCTCGGCCTTCCCTATGGGGCGAGGCTTAGTTTGAGTGGCCTCTGCCTAGTCCCAACACACTTTGAATGCCATGAGTATCATTGATGCAGTAACAGTTTGAAATTGAATGCTCTGAGTATCATGATATATCATTATTATTTTTTTTGTAAGTATTATATCATTTGTTAATTATACCTATGTTACATGCCGTACTAAGCCATTGATAGAACAGTTTGAAATTGAATGCTCTGAGTATCATGATATATCATTAATTTTTTTTTTTGGTAAGTATTATATCATTTGTTAATTATACCTATGTTACATGCCGTACTAAGCCATTGATAGAAGTTCGGATTAAGCCATGCTATGTCCAACAACAAAAGTTGATGGACCATATTAACAAAGTGAACAGATCTAAAACATATATTTCTGACTTCCTTCAATAAGCTTGGAGAAGGCATAGTACAAGATGTCAACCTTAAACAATCCAAGTAAGGTGTATCTCTAAAGATCCCGAGAGATAGTAATTTTGTTAAGGGAAATTTTAATATTGACATGAAAATCTACTTTAATCTAATTATGAAACTTAAAATAAAAAAGGTACAGATTGAGCAGATCTACAAACAAATAAAAAAACTCGTGAATAGACGGTCTAGATAATACTATAGAGTACGGTTTTTATAGAGCCGAGGCTCTAAACAATCAAAGTAAAGCGCACATTCAAATAATGTTGATAAATGTGGTTTCAATGCTAACTTTCAAAAAACAAATTTGGTTTCAATACTTAAAATATTTATGATAGCCTTAAAATATATTTTCATCTTTAATTATAAATTTTAAAAGCATAAAAAATAGTGTAGCTATGTATGAAATCTTGAAAATTTTGAAAATTGACGGTCCAAAAATGCATTACAAGATGCAATATTTTCTAAACTTGAAATCCATTTTTTTTCTCATGTCCATGCATCTTGATGTTGAGATGATCAATTTGAGGGTATTTGGACATCAAAACAACCTCTTCTAGTGAAATTTTTGAGGTGGGCTCTAATTTGATTGTTTAGAGTCTAGGCTCTATATAAACCTTTTCCTATACTATAAGATATCCTATTTTTGGGACTTCAATTTTATTTTATTTTTTTTTTTAACATTCATATAATTTGAGGTTGAGATAATTGATTAGAGAGTTTTCAAGATTGGAGCAACCTTTTTTATGGATTTTTTAGGCATACCTTTTCTTTTCTATTGCATAAGGTTACGACTTTTTTTTGAAAAAAAATATTTTATAAGGTTACAATTTTGTAGAAACTTTTTTTTTTCTAAATATTAATAAGAATTGTCCATAAAGAAATCATTTATCTTTTGTACATGGAGGTCATAATCATCTAATGATGTATGCATACATAGAGATATTTTCTACTATCTTGGGGAACAGAGAGTCTACTATTTTGGTGAGAGTGGGAGTGAGATTCTATCCAATCAAATGTCTAAGGAGACTTTATCAATCTAGCACTAGCCACAGTTTCTACAAGTCCTAGAATTCATGTAGAGATGAGTCTCCTCTTCAATATCCATTTCTGAGATGGATTAGGATCTAATTTTTAAGGAATATATAATATCTCACATTGAGATCACGAATATGTAAAAAATAAGAATTTTTAGAAACTAAAAATGATAATTTTATAAAAATTATTTAGAGGATTGGTTTTAATTTTCTTGGAGGGGATCACCTAGTCATACACATCTTCAAGATAGATATTTTATGACTCCCCAGATGCAAATGAAGAAATGCGTCCCTGACCCATATAATAATTTTCCTTTTTGAAAAGCTTTACTAATATTTTGTTTATCAAAAGCAATTATGTCAAAATACAATTATTTTTGAAAAATTAGATTCTTTACTAATATTTTGTTTATCAAAAGCAATTATGTAAAAATACAATTATTCTCAAAAAAATGGATTCGGAAAAAAGATAAGGCTTCAAAACACTCTAACTAAAGTCTCTACCCCAATTCCCTCTTTTTTTTGCCAATTCATCAGCCTCGCATTGGCCTCCCTATACACATGCTCAAAACTCACTTCAATTCAAAATCCATAATCTCAATCTCTTATATTCTATAATTATTGACAACCTAAACAATATGATTTTAATAGAAATTGATTTTTTAAAATTCTATAATCTCTATAAATATTGATAACCTTAATATTTTAGGACTTTGAAATCGATTATCGATAACCTTAAAAATTTAGGACTTTGAAATCGATTTTGTTAAGATTTCTATCACTTGAAGTCTTAGGTTTCTTGATTACAGTCTCATGCACATAAGCAGGCCCACCTATCCACAATGAAAAGGGGACAACAAAAAAGGCCCAAGACCGGTTTTGGAGGAATAACACAGGTTTTGTTCATCGGTGATTGATACATGTTTCATGACCGCTCTCTCTCATTGATTCCTTTTCTATTTTCTAGTTCATTGTGGTTTCTTCCAACCTCAGGCGTTTGAGCTCGTTGTGTCTTCTTCCAACCTTCGACATTGAATTCATTTCGAGTTGCAGAGAGCCAAGTCTCAAGTTGTCTTAAGTTCAAAAGGTCTCTCAAGGAGGCAGATCCATCTCTTTGTTTTCTCACCAAGAGGGACAACGAGGTCAAGCTTCCAAGATCCACAAGGGTCAAGAACAAGACCCCTGCACCCATCCAAATCACTGCAGAGCAGATTTTACGAGAGGGTCGTGAGCGTCAGGAGGCCGAAATCAGGCCCCCCAAACAGAAGATCACTGATGCAATTGAGCTTGCATATTATAGCCTAGAGAAAAGCAAGGAATTTGAAGATTTGATCAGAAAGGTCAGGTGGAACACAAGTATGTGGATCAAAAATGATCAATGGGAGGAGAGCCAAAAGGATATTGGTCGAGCCAGGTCAGTTTGGAGCGTGCTCTTGAAGTAAACCATAGGGATCCCACATTATGGTTGAAATATGCAGAGGTGGAGATGAAGAATAGGTTCATAAACCATGCGAAAAATGTGTGGGATCGAGCGGTCACTCTTCTTCCTCGAATCGATCAGCGATGGTGCAATTACATATACATGGAAGAGATGTTGGGTAATGTTGTGGGTACTCGACAGGTTGGATGAGTTGGGAGCCTGACCACAATGGTGGGCTGCCTACAATAAATTTGAACTGAGGTATAATGAGATCAATAGAGCAAGATCAATTTATGAGAGGTACGTACAGTGTCATCCTACTGTTAAGGCTTGGATATGGTATGCGAAGTTCGAGATGAAGAATGGGAAAATTGCTCGAGCTCGGAGTTGCTATGAAAGAGCAGTTGAGAGCTTAGGGGAGGCTCGGCATAATGAGGAGCTCTGTGGTATTGCGGAGTACGAGGAAAGATGCAAAGAGATGGATAGGGCTCGATGCATAGTTCGAGGAAAGATGCAAAGACTATGCTATGCAACAACTCCTTTGGGCAAAATAACTACTTGGTAGGCGTTTTTTATTGTTTTGAAAGAAGAAAAAAAACAGGATTTTTAGATCTTGAACACTATATCTTTCCCTCTAAAAATTGGACAATTCCTATTCAATCTTGAAATGTTATTTTTTTAGGCATGTAGAGTGAGAATTTTGAAATTTTTTTTTTGTTTTTTTCTCCTTCGAGTTTGATAGCTGAGCTCTAGAGATTACATCCCTAAGTCATGTACATGTGGGTGTTTGAGCCTGCAACCTGAGAAAGAGAGATGAAAAAACCATAAAGAACATTTTTGGCTATGCAGAAGAAACAAAAAGCCCACTTCCTGTAAAAAACAGAGAACCAGTGGAGACAGAGGAAGACAGACGGAGAGAAGCAATAAACTAGGGAAAAAAAAAAGACAGTTAATCCAGTAAAAAAGGAAGCGAGACCGAATCCTTACATTACATACCCTTCTACAAACCCCAACATACACAAACAGGGGATATAAAACCCAGAAAAACTCCTCTCTCTAACCGCAAGCTCCTGTGTGGTTTGCTGAAAGCCTCGACAAGAACTCGCAAGTAGTGATCCATAGCCATCGCCAGTAATGAAATCGATCTCCAACAAAGGCCCCAACCCCCTGTGACCCACTGTAATCACTCCTCTTACCCACAAAATGCCAACAAAATCCCAGAAGAAGCAATTTCATCTTTATGTTAATCTAAGGGCATTGTCGGCCGTGCCAAAACAATCCCTGCCATGCCGGGCTCAGACCCTGTTCAGCCACCAACACCCTCGGCCTTGTCTCACACCATTAGTATCCTCGTTGTTGATTTTACCCTCCTCCCCAATGTTTATTTGCCACAAGTGACAAACAAATACGACCCAATCCATCTATTGTGCAATTGAACACAGGTGGAATTCGATGCATAAATCAAAATCAAGATCCCGAATCATCGGTAAAAGCCTAGCAGCACACCATAACATTGAGAGTCCAAAATGTAACCCTATATATAATTCCAATTTGTGCAACCAAACACGAAGCCCAACATACTATATTCAACAGAGCATACATCAAAATTGAGACCCAGGATCTTCGGTAAAAGCCTAGAAGCACACCATAACGTTCAGAATTCAAAATGTAACTCTGTGACTCCAATTCATCAATTTGCACAACATACAAAGAGTCTAAAGTCTGACTCTTGACATGGCAGTCTTGGGTAAATCCAACATTCCCTCAGCATAATTCTATCTCACATATCAGATATTTTGAAGATCTCCTATAAAGTTTAGGAGATTTTGAATTTCAAGTCCTTTCAAATATTTAAAAAAAAAAATCAATAACCTCATGAAACTAGGATTTAAGTAGATAACAACTTTCCTAAGTATGGAACTTCTTTACATCTCGACAACGTCAAGAAATAAGGATTTTAACAAAAGCCAATTTTACTGAAGTCTAGGACTTCTATAAATCTTGATGAACTCAAGAAATTAAGACATCAATTGAGATCAATTTTTCTATTGGAAATTAATTGTACAATTCAAAGCCTGCCTCTCTCTCTCTCTCTCTCTCTCTCTCTCTCTTCACCCTTTCTCCCACACACATACACACAAACTCGCACATACAATACCCATGCATTGCATGGCCATGGGTCAAGAACAAAAAAACAAAAAATAAAGGAGTGTAGAATGAAGCTAACAACAAACTGCAAAAAACTCCTGATATATCTATGACAACCAACTAGCTTCTTTTATGCTTATGGTGAGCACTAATATGGGTTAGGAAAGCCAAACCAGCTCAATCCCATTTCCAGGGCCACATACATGGTGTAGCTCTAGCTCCGATCAAGTTTCACTTCTATTCGGGTTTTCTTGAATAAATGGCGACATCGCATGCAAGAAATGCTACAACATCAACCCAACAAAAATTGAAACAAATAGAGTGGAATCATTTGTCAGAAAATTGTTTAATAAGGGTGAGGACCTTAAACTTTCCCTTAACCTGTCCCAAACCCAGGTAAAAGAAGTACGCTGCGTTAGGTAGGCAGCCAGTGTAAAACTATGACCCATCTTATCATAATTCCTGAACCTCTGTCATGAATCCTTGTGTACGAGAATTCCACCGAAACAAAAAAGAATTAGCCTAAACTACGAGAAGGAAGAAGAAAGGTTTTGTATTTCTTTACGTGTTATGCCCTATCCCATGAATTACAACCCATTTTCCTGCAAGGGACTAGAGTATAGACATGAGGAAGGACTGAACTCAATAAAGTGATCATATATCTAGTTCTATAAACATAAGGCATCAGTCCTGTGGGCAAAGCCTATCATTCAAACCTTTAATATTTCTTTTAATACAAGGTCTTAGGACTGGCCTTTAAGGATTTAATTAGGGGGTAAGCCACATAGTAGATCATGATTTGGAACCTTGAAGTATGTAAGAAAAACCAACCACATTAATCTACCCTTCCAGCATATCAAAAGAAAGAAGGATATGGTGTAAGTTCTCAATTATGTGGGATCCTTCTAAATATTTCTGAGATGCTCCAGTCTCAAATGATGGCCATATAATCAGCAAGATACCTAGGCCGCACTATCTGAATGATTTAATGGGGTAGATGGGCTTGTGATGGCCATTGAGACTTCCCAATCCTAGCCCAACAACATCAATGAAGGCCTAAACCATGCAATCCCTGTCAAAATTACAGATGAGAGAGAGTTAAAATCCAGTAATATTATCTTAGAGAAGGCAATTCTTGAGAAAACTAGTTCTTGACTCATAATACCACTGGTAAAAAAAGTCCATCACTTGCCACCCAAGGAGTCAATTAAGTTCATGAAACTGGCTCTGCATTTGGACCATGCAAGAAACTTTGTTTAAGCCCCAAACTACTGAGAGCACTTCAAGAAGCAAATAGAATAAGGCACACCACAAAGTAAATGTCCAAAGTCTTCTTATTCAAACATGCAAGGTCTTCGAGTAGGCAATGGATTTCATGATAAGTCCAATAAAATTCAAGTTCAGGGTATAGATAAACAATCCCCTAGGATTTGGATTTTCTCTTTTCATCTATGATATAGTGTTTACGATTCAAAGCATATTCATGAACAATTAAAAGAGAGAATCAAAACACATACATGCATACTACCCAAGAAAAATATTTTTTTTTTTGAAACTGTTAACTGTACCTAAGAAAGATACTTTAATAAAAATAATAAAAAAAAAAAAGTACCCAAGAAAGATACTTCAAAAAAACAATGAGCCACGTATATATTTCTAAGAGACGTTGCCAAGCTAACTGCAACCATGAAGTTCAACTGTCTAGGATTGTATAACCCTTAGTTCCATAATTTCCATTTAATCTCACTGATACTTCCACATCTTAAATAGGAAAAATAAAAACAAAAACAAGAAATCATACTTGAAAAAAGAGCCCCTTATATAAAACTTAAATAACTTGGTTTATCTTCTTGCATGGAGCGAGTGTAAATAACTTTGTTTATCTTCTTGCATGGAACAAGTGCAAACTCGCGAGGAATAGCAGTATTTGAAGTCTGATCAGTACAATTCCCGGCATAAACTAATCTTCCACTTCTAATTTCAAACCACAGGGACGTGCAATCACGTTTCAAACCACAGGGACGTGCAATCACGTTGGAAGCCATGTCCGGTCACCTGTGACCGAATTGTATATCAAGAAAACCCCTTGATTCCTATTATTCTCACAACAAAGCAACCCCCTAGAAGAAGCTTTAATGAACTCTCCACGCGGCTTTAAGTAAGGGATGACACTTATTGATTGGTTCTAGTCAACGAATACAGTTAAAGAAGCTGCTTTCTATTATGAATCCAGAACAGACAGCCGATCTGAGACAATATGCCTGGATAAAAAAGGGATCACACAAAAGACGATACCATCTTTTGTTCACACACCTAAACTTGAGTACGGACTTCAGTGGCAACCTGGATAGTATCTCTAACAAAGGATACTCAGTTTTTCCAGCCATCATCTGATTCTTCTTTACATCAACTAGCTCATTTTCATCAGCATTTTCTGCTCTACTTGGTTTGGAGAATGGAAGGATCTCTTCCATTAACTGTAACAGGTTTTGAAAGGATCAGCAAAGATACAAAACTATTAAGGACATAAAAATTCCCAAAGTGAAATAATAAATCTAGAAAGCATAGGGGAAACCAGAAATAATTTTTGGATGGTTGCTTTTGTGCAAAGAATCAAGAAAATAATGTGAAGGACTCTAATTCATAGTAATTTCATTATAATTGCTTCTGTGCAAAGAGAATGAGCAAACAAAAGCTAGGTAAACTTCATACAAAACGAGCAACAAGAATGCGTAATCCCCTTTGTCATGTTTTTATTATTCCAAAGAGAACTAAACTGTTAAAGACTGAAGAATGCTACTAAGCTAACTCAAGTAAGTCAAAAGATCATTCGCTCTTGCAAGAGTGTTTCCTCCCCTCGGGTAAAACCCAATCTAGGAGGAACTCTAAAACTGGGCAATGTAACCTCTTCAATCTAGCCACGACCTCAAAAACAATAAATCTCATCAATAAAGCGAACTTTCTGTCAAACAAAAATAAACCATTCGGTGAAAATAAAAAATGTCCAAGAAAAAGAACCGCGAAAATAAACAGAACTGGAAGTGAGAGGGAATCACTACTTTTGGGGTCTCTGAAAAACTCAATTAGTCAAGTTAGATTGAATGAGGAAGGTCCAACCCTTTGCTGCCATTTAAAATTGAAAATGTTTTTGGATTTTCAATTAGGGTTAACAAACAAATTACAGTAGATAACAACGGTGAACAAAAGGAGGGAATTCTTAAATACCTTAGATCGCAGGATTATTCAGATGTGTAAAGGTAAAACCTAAAATCACGTATCGATCATGAGAGAGACAAATGGGATGAGAAGTCGAAGAGCCGTCAACAGAGAGAGAGAGTGAGAGTGAGAGTGAGAGGCTAATTAGACGATGGAGACAGATCGTTTCAATCCCGTGAGTCGGAATATTATTTGTAATAATATTGGGCTTTTTTTTAATGGAAAAAGTTAATATAGAGCTCTAACCAATCAAATTTGAGCCTATATCAAAAATTTTACTTGAGTTTGTTTTGATGTTGATGTGTAAAAAAGAAAATAGATTTCAAGTTTTGAAAATAGTGCACCTTGTAATGTATTTTTTGACCTTCAATTTTAAAGATTTTCACCTTTTCATAGCTTGTTCAATCTATATTATTTTTTAAATTTTAAATTTTATAATTAAAAATGAAAATATATTTAAAAGCTATCACAAAGATTTCCACTATTGAAATCACATTTCTCGATGCTATTTGAAAATGCACTTTATTTTTATTGTTTAGATCCTCAACCCTATAAAAATTACACCCTTTTTAAAATATGGATGCGGTTTGTATAAAGCCGAGGCTCTAACAATCAAAGTAAAGTGCACATTCAAAAAGTGTCTAGAAATATGGTTTCAATATTGAAAAAAATGGATTTCAAATTTTAGAAGTAGTGCATCTTGTAACGCATTTTTAGACCGTCAATTTTCAAGTTTTCATAGATCTGCTCAATCTACATTATTTTTTAAACTTTAAAATTTATAACTAAAGATGAAAATATAATTTAATGCAATCACAAAACTTTCCAATATTGAAATTACATTTCTCCATACTATTTGAAGGTGGGCTGTAATTTGATTGTTTAGAGTCTCCGCTCTATACAAACTGCGCCACACACATACATACATATATATATATATATATATATATATATATATATATAAACCTTATAACAACTAACCAGCTATAATGAATAAACTATAAGTGAAATGGAAGTCCTAAATTCTTCATCATGCAGTTCAAAATGCACATCATTATTTGAATTTTAATTTTTTTATATAAATTTGATTAATATGAAAATTTGGGGTGTATACACTTAACACTATTGCGCACTATATAAAAATATATATATATAAATATTCAATAATTTAAAATGACCAAATACCCCTATCATTTTTCAAGGGTATTTCGGTCATTTTATATTTTAGAAATATTTTTTATACATATTTTATTTGTGCGCCCTATTTTTTTAGTACACATGTCTAAAATTTCATTATGATTCAATTTATTGAAAAATAATTAAAATTAAAACAATGATATGCATTTTGAACCGTATGATGAAGATCGGATTACCCCATTCCACCTAAAGTACTATTCATTATAGCTGTCAGCTATTGTTAGCTTTTCCATATATATTATATATATATCGTCACCACATGTCATTCAAGAAATTGTTTTGAGGTTTGGGACTTAGGTTTGGATAGAGGATGGGTGAAATGGTAAGAACAAAAAAGAAATTCTAGGGTAAAACCAGCTAGGTAGCGTGAAGATATTTGTAAAAAAAGTTTCCAAACCATTAATACTTCACATGAAAAAATCAAGTGATTATATAATCAATCAACTACAAGGTCCCTAAAAAAAATATTATATTTAATATATTAAAAAATTTAAAATTTAACTTTTATTTCTTAAAAATACTCTTTTTAAAATGACTAAAACAAGCTCCAAAAACTGTGGCATAAGAAATCTAATAATATAAGATGATTTAATACATTTAAGAGAAATAAGGTCGAAGTGTATCGATAATAATGATGTTGGGTTCATGTGGCCCTTAAAGGCCTTATTAGTGATTGTAAAATGAAATGATAGAGTAGAACATGAAATCAGTAGGAGTGTGGTCCCTCGTGAGTGATACTAAGCAAACGATGTTTACAGATGCTGGACTATGCTTGACGATCTAGGCTAATTAGTTGGAAAAATCACATATTACCTGGGCATAAAGAACAAACCGAAAAGAGTTCTAATGGGTTAGCCCTTGATAAGGTCGGTGAACATGCCTGGATGAGTGAGCCGAGGGACTGTGTGACCCTTGTGTGTGATGGTGGCTTACAGAGACGGGGGCCAACGCCGCATCCATGTACCATCACATGGCATGCATATCGTTAGATCGTTCAGGAAAGCCAGAAATCCACCTTTTAGGGCGGAGCATATGCATGTGCGAGAGATACTCTCATTCACCATAGGAGCAATGGTCGCATCAAGACTAGGTGACCGTGACTCGTCTCTAGGGGAGGACCTGAAATTCACAGACTGGGATTACGATTCCTTGGCTCGTCTCTAGGGGAGGACCTGAAATTCACAGACTGGGATTACGATTCCTTGGCTCATCAACCAGACTTTGGAAATCCGCTAATGAGCCCCTGCTTTGACTGTGGGTGATAGAAAACACTGGGTCGGTCTGATAAAGCGAATGTGGTCTGTAGTCCACAATTGAAGGCAGAGTGCCCCCATGATTGTTGATTCCTAAACCATATGGATCATATTCCTATAAAATTAATTTAATTGTGTTTGTTTTATGATGAAAATTATTTTAATATTATTGGTTGAATTTTTATGAACCCCTGGATATTTTATTTATAATTTTTTGATTTATAAAATTAAAGATATTGATTTTACAATTAATTAAATATTCAAATAATATTCTAAAATATTTTTATTAAATTTAAATATATAAAAATACCATGAGAGTCCATTGTGCACATGGACCCGCCATATTTTTAGAAAGTGGATCCCATGAGTGCCTTCCTTGGGTGGCACACCCCACCTTTATTCTGTTTCGTATTTTTTGGTGATATGGTATGCGGCTATATGGTTTGAAGATATTGGCTTGATATATCTTTGAAAGATTTTGTGGAAAGATTGAGTAGACTTGTATTATAACAACGTCATGGCATGCTCAATTATCTCTTAACCTAGCTATGTTAGGCTCTTTAACCATTGTTGTAGCTCACCATATGTATTCTATGGTATGCACAATATTTTGACTAGATTTAATTTATTTAATTTCTATTGATGAGAAAATAGTTTAGGAAAGGGGGATAATGGTTCATGTACCTTCCATAATATTGATAGCTCATTTATGGAATGGATGGCCAAAAAACACCTTAAAAAACCCTAATCTTATTTAAAGAAGATTGTCTCTCCCAAAAAAATCTCTATGCCTTATCTTTCTATCTCTCTCTTAAGAAAGTTTATCTCTTTCATGTTTGATCACTCTCTCTCACATTGTGAAAAACCTAAGGGTTTAGGTTATGGAGTTCTTCTCTCCTATATCTCAAATATGATTTATGGCTAAGGGTTTTAGGGTTTACCAAAAAGAGAATACATCACTCTCAAACTAGGTTTCTAAGAGAATTCAACTACGGTTTGAGTTTGTGATCAAAGAGGTTCATGTTCCATTGGTGTGGCTTGGCCAAAATTTACTTTCTCGGTTCGAAATTGAAGCTAGACCATTAATCATGCGACATCGGATCATGGTGACTCGGTGTGGGGTGTAATAAACCCGGTTTAGGTAATCTCCGACACTCTTTTTTTTGTTTCTTATGATCTTATATTTTATTCTCAAGCATAGTGCATTGTTGTTTCAATGACATCAAGTTGTTAAGATCTTGGTTTTATTGTTATGCTGATTTTATTTTGAAATATATCTTATTATAATAAAAACCACATGTAAGTGATCTTTTGCCAAAAGAAAGGGGTGAAAAAAATAAAAAATAAAAAAACATGTATTCCTAAGTAAAAAAATCACATGGAGATTTCTTTCAAAAGAAATAAACTCATTGTGTATCATGATTTGTTTGTATGTTGATGATATAATGATATTTGACTCTCACTTAGAAACAGTGGTGGAAACTGGAAGATTCCTTGTATCAAGCTTTTATGAAAAGGACTCAGGTGCGGCATATGTGATACTTGGTATAAAAAAGATGTATTGATATTGAAATAATCTCAGTATATAGATGATACATTGACTAAGTTTTGATATAATGTTTGCAAGTGAACCTCGCATCTATAGATCCTCAAATTAAGACAATAAAGATTAAGGTGAGATGTTTTCTCAAATTAAGTAAGCATGGATAAATGGTAGCAGCTTCAGATACTAATCTCAACAGCTATGGATCCTCATGCAATGAGTTGTACTAAATCAGATATTGCGAATGCAATTGGGGAACTTAGTAATTATGCAAGCTGCTTAAGTAGAAATATTGTGAAGCAATCTTGCGTTTTGAGATATCTTAAATAAACTATCAATTTTGAGATACATTGATATCACGCCTTGTTAGAAAAGTATAGTGACGTGAATTGGAACATGGAACTCCAAGATTTACTATAAGCATCCAGAATGATTTTCACCATAGCAGGTGGAGCGGTATAATAGGTGTCAAATAAACAAATGGCCTATGTCTCTCGACTATGGAGTCAAAGTTATAACATTGGATTATGCTTGTGAAGAAAGAGATGGAAAAGGAAACTTGTTTTATGACATTCCAATTTAGCTCAAAGCAACAAAAAGTGATCACAACGAATTATAATAAACATGTTGCAATTGTTTGAGCAAGCAAAGATAATTTTATATATATATATATATATATACACCAGAGACTTAACCCCCATACAAATGTTGATGAAGTATGAGGATAGTGATTTTATAATATGTGAAGTCCATGAAAATTTGGTGTTCATTTGACAAAAAGCCTTGCAAGAGATACATTGCAATATCAGTTTGTATGGTCAGTTTGTAATACTTAAAGTCTAATAAGTAACCACTAAAAGTTAAAATCCAATCTAGTCTTTTACTACTCAAAAGATTTAGATTCAACATTGTAATATCAGTTTGTATGGTCAGTTTGTCATTGAACCTGATAAAATGTTGCAAGCACCCATTTTAGGGTAATTCATAAATGATATGTTTGTCATGAGATTGAGCCATACTCTTAATGATGTCTGTAACCCCAATAAGTTGGGGTGTTATATATATAGGGATACCCTTGAGAGACTCACACCTATAATGCACTTATAAAATTGGTATACAAGCACGAGGCATGTAACATACTAACAATAAAATGACACCAGAGAAATACGTTGTTTATATGTTGTGCTATCGGTATATTAGACAAGATCCTTGATTTAAAGGTATAAGCTACAATGAAGTTTTTATGCCCTATCTTCATTTCATGCAAATGGTGGTGGATGACTAATGTTTTTATATTGTTGTGAAGTAAGTAGAGGAGTTGATAGATGAAAATATTAGGTGTTATTTATAATATATTTTTGAAAACTTGAAGTCTTTGGAAAATATAACTTTGAATTCATGGAAAGAGAAGTGTTTTTAATCCCACATTAGAGAATGAAGGAGAAAATTTATGCTAAAAATATAACAATACTATCTTTCACAATGTTCTTAGAACCAATGAGAGAGAATGCCTATGTAAGGTATTTGAGACATATGATCGATGAGCGAGAGGAAATAAAAGCACTTGAGGCGCACTTTGCACTTTGCTCGATACAAATATATCTTTGGCCCGTGCATGTATTCAAGCTAAGCTATTTAATGGTTCAGTTCAATTTTTTGGAACCTGAAAAGCCTCTATTATTTAATGCAACCTCTATTATTTAATGCAACTATTGGCTATCCAGTTGAAGCAATGATATCATGCAATCGTTGTAAAGTTAAAAATTCATTTTATGGCCATTTGTTGGATCCAAATTTTGAAATACACACTCTTTTTATTTTAATAAACAATCGTAAAAAAATAAAAAATTGAAAACACAACCTAAAAAGTATTTTTTTAGCCCAATTAACATAGGCCATTCATTTTGGTGAGATGCTTAGATCTAGGCCTTAGAAGGATTTTTCATTTCCAATTTTTTTGGATGGCATTATTATCATTAGATGAACAATGTTAAAAAATAAAAAAACGATTTTTAGTTCATAAAGGCTAAGATCTTGAAATTCACAAAATGAATGGTCTAGATTCGTTTTTGGAGGTGACTAATTTTGACCATATCTAAGGTTCAAATTGAATTTTTTTTTTTGAGGATTGATTATTGAGATGAAAAGAGTGTATGTGCAAAATTTGGAGTCACACAAATACCACAAATATGGTTTTCTAGAAGTGTCGTTGCATTATACTATGATACAACCGTTGCATTGGATCATTGCTCATCCAGTTGCATGTAAGTTTTAACTAACCACATTGTCAAAAGTTGTAACGAACTTGGTCGTTTTTTTATTATTGAATTTAAGAAACAAAGAGTTACAACTCTTTATCATTCAAGTGCATTAAACAATCACATTGAGTGTAGATAAAATGACATTTTCTCTCCTTAAATAGGACTTGAACTTCTCTCTTGAAAATACAGGTTTGTACATAACCATACCCTGTTTTTAGACACTTTCTTATACGAATTTTCTATCTTCTTGTGTGAACTTTCTTAACTAAAAGGGACTTTGGTGCTCTAGATCTTGTGGTATATGTGCATTTCTATATGCATGATAGTGTTCAATATTCCATTTCACCGTATATGAGGACAAATTTACAAAGAGAGTTTAGATAGATGCTAAATCTGATCAGGGCCAAATATTATGTTTTCATAGCAAAGTTTTCGCGCTTGAAAACAAAAAAAATTTTTGAACTGTTTTAAAACTCTTCAATTGTAAAATCTAGATTTTGTGCCTCAGTTCACCCACCAACTTCCAACAAGGATTGAGCACGAGGTAGCACGAGCCCATCAGTGGCAGCATCCTTAAAGAGTCCTTAATGGCTCTCCGCAACCAGATCTTCATGAAGATGGGAGGCCTTCTGCTGTGTTTCATCAAGCCCAACTAGCCTGTGTGTGCTTTAGAGTCACACATGATTGCCCTTTCCATGCCTTCGTGTTTGTTCTTGAAAAAGCTATCTTTCTACTTTCTTTGATTTGAGGCAATGTTCTAAAACCCGGTAATTTCTGATCTGGATCGTCGGTTCGGTTACGACCAAAAACCCCCTTATATAATTGTTTACCCTCTTTTTAAGTTTATTTAACATTTTCTTTTAAGTCCCCTCTACATCCCTGCTACTTTCGTTTTTATTTTATTTCGTTGCTTTTTAACCATTTTCTTGAATCACCAATTCAGACCGATCTAGACCTCATGTGGATCGCCGGACACATATAAGTGAGTGAACGATCCACCCTATGGATCTCGTTTTTTAACACTGATTTGAGGAGAGCGGAGATTCCTTTTTATGCAATTAGGAAGAGTTTTTTTTCTAGACAGGACCTCATTAAATATCCCGACTTCCTAAATTCATGCTAAAAGCATCAATAGGTTCACAATCAAATTATTGTTAGCATTATTTACAGCCAAAATACAATCACAGTTATTAAACTTAATGAGACTAACTAATTAGACCGGATTTTGCCGTTAATAGCGAGATTCCTGAGCCAAAAATAATAATAATCTGTAATTGATTATATTTTCAGATTATATCGATAAGAACATTTAGCTTTGGAACAAAAAGGTCACAATGATTCCTAACTGTAGGATAGAAAGTAAGCGATTAGGGTTACTTCCCAAAATTTCAAAAAGGATTTGATATTTTTAGTGAACCAATTTCATATTTAATAGCAAAACGTGATTATGAAATTGCTATAATGAAGTTATACAATCTCAATGTCTCATTGTGTATTTTTACTTCAGTTTAAGCCTTAATCAGAGTGCTCCTAACAAGCCTATTTTTCATATACGAGAAAGAAAAAGCCTGTGAAATTTAGAGAAGCAAGCCCTCTTTGTTGAGAGGAAACATGTTTGGGTACACAGAGGAAACAAAAAGCTCACTTCCAGTTATCCAGTATATAGAGAAGCAAGCCCTCTTTCTTACATTATATAAACTTGTACAAAACCCTGAAATACACAGACAGAGGGAACAAAAGCCCCAACCCCCCAACCCCCCAACCCTCTCTCTCTCACCCCAAGCTCTCCTGGGGCTTGGCCGAAAGTCTCTTCAAAATCTCATAAGTCGTGATCATGGTCGTCGCCGACATCGACATCGAAGCCGACCTTGGCCCTAACCCCCTGTAACATGCTGTGAAGCCCCCTTCTCTCAGTAATCCCCGAAGAGTCTGCAAAACCCCGGGCCTCCTCCCATTCTCCTCCCCATCCAACACCTGCAATCTCGTCTTTATTGTGTCTAGTGGCATCGTCACCAGCGCTGAAACACCCCCAGCCATTGCCGCGCTCAGACCCTGCACTGCTGCCACGGCCTTTGGGCCTGGTCTCACACAATACCCATCCCCTCCGCTGCATTTGCCCTCCTCTCCATTGTTTCGGTGCCATGAGTGACAGAAACCTATACCGCCCCACACCATCCGTTGCACGACAGAATACGAAGCCCACCATATCGCATTCGACGGAGCATATGTCAAAATTGAGACCCCAAATCCTCGGTATAAGCCCCGAAGCCCATCACTTCTGATTATGGTTCTTATCGCATCCACACCACCGCTATACTTTGTACTCAAGGCACAAGGCCCAGCTGCATTGCCTCCCTGAACCATAAGACGTTGGCTCACAACGTCGACAGGAGTCCAAACAAGCTGCGCTGCGACTGCTGCACTCAGCCCGGCAACTGCACTGGCGGCTGCAGCTGCTGCCGGGTCAGGAAACCCTAATCTCACCGTAGCAGTTCCAACGCTGGTCTTAGTCACCTCTAGGGCGGTCATATACAAAGCCCTTGCGGGGATTGTGCCCATCAATGAAGTTCCAAAGCCTCTGTATAGGCCTCGGAAGCCCTCGTGGCGAACGATGGAGAGGCCGAGTTTTAATGAGGGAATTTGAGTTTGGGAAACCTGCTGGCGGGTCTTTAGGACAACAATGGGGTAGAGGGCAGCAGATACGCCAGAGAAGAGGGCAGCACCGAGGAAGAAGAATCTGGATTTGTCGAGCATTTGCCAGTCGACATCAGCAGGGAGGTGGATCTCAGTTGCCGATTCCTCTTCGGCAGTGCGAAGGCTCATCTTAGCCACCTTGAAAGCCCTTGGGAATTTCAGCCAAAAACACACCGGACAATGTACAAACTGACCAGGAAGAGCAACCCCACGAAAGCCGTAATTTCACAGGAGCACAGGGGAGAATACAGTTTTCTATTTTGTAGCACCCAATTTAGAGAAACAAAGGATGTCTTTTATTCCTTTCTTTTCCCACAAGAACAGGTTTTTGGAGCCCCAGCTTTTGGTGGAGAGAGAAAGGGTCGCTGATTTTAATAAGAACAGGTCTGGAGCTCCAATTTTTAGCAGAGTAAGAATGGAAACCCGTTTATTATTATTATTATTATTATTTAACAAAAATGGGTTTTTGGAGTGCCCAATTTCCAGTAGAGAGAGAATGGGTGAATTTTTTTATTTTTTATTTTATAATAACAGGTTTTTGGAGCACCCAATTCTCTGCAAATTTGTTAAAATGAAAACACAGAAAATGTTACTTCTTCCTTCTTTTTATCATGAAATGAACAAATCCAGCTATTCTCTAGATTTAAAGACTAATGGATTGAGGATCAAGTTGGTTAGTTCTTAGATATATATACGGTACATATTATATAGAACAAATCTGTGAAGAAAACAAAGGAAAACCCAAAACCCACAAAGGGTTTTCTCCGCAGAAGAACAGTTCTAGAGAGATAAAGCAGAAAAGTTCTAGAGAGAGAAAGATATCCTGTACACCAGATTCATATATATTACAGAGGAAATGGAGGACGACGAGAGAGGAAGAGAGAGAAACTAAGATCTATGTGCAAAATCATCCCCGTAGTTTCAGAGACTGCAGCAACAAAACTCAGTATACAATGAAAAAAAGGGTTTTAAGGAAGGGTATTATCCGCCATTGCTGTGGGAGTACCTGATTCCGGGAGCCCTTATCCTCCGAATCCAAACACATTATTGTGTACTTTTCTCTCTCTAACCGATCATCACTGACCGGAAACACCGAAAATCGGATCCAGATCCTCCCGGAAAATACCCAGAACACCAAAAACTAGAGAGAGAGACAAGAAGAAAGTATTTACAGTGAAATTTTACAGAGAAGAAAGGCGGGTTTTGAGAGAGCAAGGGGGGGTTTATAGAGAGAGAAAGGGGATGGAGGCAGCCTTCGTCGCGAAAAGCGAAAGGCTTGTGGCAAGGAGGCGCTCTGCTTATTAAAAGGAGAAAGTAGAGAGAGAAAGAAGAGAGAGAGAGAGAGAGGGGGCTTGGTGCCTGGTTAGGGTTTTTGTTTAGAGATGGGGAATACCGATGACGACACGTGTCCGTCGCCGGTTCGGAACTACCAGCGGGCTGTGTCGAGCTCCGAAACTGACACGCGCCTGTTGTCCTAACGTCCTGTTCGAGTGTCCGTACGGACACCGCCGGGGATACCGTTAGTGGTCTCACCGACACGTGTCGTTGGGGACGGGGTGTGGGGACTGGCTTATCCACAGGGCCTAACCTTTTTTTTTCTAAGAGTTTTGTACCTTAAACTCTTGCTAATTAAAAACAATTAATAATAGTTTTGGGTTCTTCATAAACATAGAGATTCTTCTTATTAATTAAATAAATTAATTAGCTTCATTAGGAATTTATTATCGAAAAAATTTATAAGGTGCTGATTTTATACAATGTGGAATCCTCTCGAAGTGGGTGTCCTACTATTGGATATCTTATAATTAATCATCTTGGCCTCGAGATGTATCAATACGATGAAAAAATGAATTTCAAGACCTATTTGTATGTTGTAATAAGTTATTATGACTGTTTATTTTTAAGATTTTTAAGTGTTTATGAATATGTTTGATCCCTATCATTTTTTAAATTTTAAATTTTATAGAAAAGATAAAAAAATATTTTGAGGTCATGGTAACATTTCTACCACTAGAACTACATATTTGTGCAAATTTTAAAGGTTCGGGTTATTTTGACTATATAAGGAGGGTGCCTTGTATAAATCACAACCATCTAGTAATTTCTCTTATCAAACTATGCGGTGGTATCCACCATTTTTAACACAAGGAAGTCATAACAACTCTAAGCCACTAATTCACGTACTTTTTGAATTTTGAGTCTGGTCAGTAATTACTTCCAATCACCCCATTTAGAATCTAACAACTAAAACAGATTATTATCTCCTTGTACTAAACACAAATGATCTTGTTATATACTTTCCCTTGAATTATTTTCATCTAATTTGTGCATTAAAACCATTTTAGTAAATAAAGGAAAATACCAAAATCTATAAATTCCTATAACCCTTATAATTTGCATATTAAAACAAGTCCCTCAATATTTTGTATTTTATCTTCATACTTTTTTTTTGTTTTTTTTTCTTTTCTCCATAATGCCCTTAGTTCAGATCTGAACCGTTGTTCAAAATTGCGATAACTGAACATAAGTTTTTGTATACCAAACACCAATTCGAAAGTCCCAACCAATGTTTTTATCACTCGTTTGAAACTACTAGTTCCAAATGGTGTTTAGTGTTCAAAACTTGAAATTATATGTAAATTCGAGTGGTTAGCAACTGACATTTTGCAATGATCTACCGGTCCAAGTTTCTATTCCCACTTACTTAGTCGAAAGCCATTAATTATTTCTAAAAATGAGTAGGGACACGTATTCCCCATCGATCTACCCAAAAAAAAAAAAAAACTACCCCCAAAAAACAAACAATAAAATCGATAATGGAAGTTCGAAAGAGTCAACAATAAATACACAGCTTCAAAACTGCAGGCTTTAAACCGGCAGCATATGGAAAGACAAGAAAAATAGGCAAAGAAAAAAAAAACATATAAAATATCAATGACAATATACTACTTAAGGGTATAGGAAATTTTCCTTAAAACTTTGTTTATCTACATGGATAAATTCATTTCTAAGAGTAATAACACTATGAGACTTTCACACACCCATGTGAGTAGGACTCCAAAGGATCACCATTAAATTTTGACACAGATCTTTAGAAAAGTTATGACATGGGTGTGGGATTTGGGTGAATAGGTTCATTGATAACTTTTTTAAAGATCCGTGTCAAAAATTAATAGTGATCCTTTAGGGTCCTACTCAAATGGGTGTGGGAGGGTTTCATAGTATTATTACTCAATTTTTAATATTAAATTAATTTTATCTACTCACAAATTTATTATAAAAGAAAAAAAGTATCTGGGTTTATTTGCGCCAATTTATTATTATATTAATTTTATTTACAAAAAACCATGGCCCGAAATTTTGCTGAATTTACTAAAATTTCGAATTTGTTGCATGCATGGTCGATTTTCCTTTTCCTGCCCTTTATTGTGCTTTATGCCAATACTTTCTTTTAAGGGTGCGGTTTGTACAGAGCATAGGCTTTAAATAATCAAATTAGAGCCTACCTTCAAATAGTATCGAGAAATGTGGTTTTAATATTGAAACTATTTGTGATAGCTTTAAGATATATTTTTATATTTATTTATAAAGTTTAAAGCTTAAAAAATAATGTAAATTGACAGTTCTATGAAACTTGAAAATATTAAAAATTGACGGTCCAAAATTGTGTTACAAAATACATTATTTTCAAAACTTGAAATCCATTTTTTCTCATGTCCATTCATCTTGATATCGAGATGGTCAATTCAAAGATATTTGGACATCAAAACAAACTATTCTAGTGAAATTTTTAGGGTAGGCTTAAATTTGATTGTTGAGAGCCTCGGCTCTATATAAACTTTTCCCTTCTTGGGTTTTAAGGGGTTTGGCTTTTTCGTCCAGTTGGATGTTGTGCAAGGCACGTGATGCCTCCAAAAAGGAAAGCAACGGGTTTCCGATCCAAATCGGGAATGGCCAATCTAATCTAGGGACCACTGATTGAAACTTTCTAATGTATATCCCAAATCCTCAACCCCATCAACCCCTTCTTTAATCTATTTTATTTTTATTTTTTAACATTTTTTGAATTACCGTTTCGGACCGATTAAATTCAGCAGCCCAACATGGACCTATAGAATTCAGCAACCCCACCAATCTAGGTTTTGAAAACTTGCTCAAACCAACATTACAAAGAGAGAGACTTGAAAACGTCACAACTTAATAATTAATTCTAGTACTGCCTAAAAAATTTACGAAAAATGTAACAAGTATGAGAGAGAGAGATTAGGAGTTTGGCTTGTTGTTTTTTAATAGATACAACATAAAACCAAAAAAATAAAAATAAAAATTGATTTCTACGAAATACGGAATACTGTAAGTTGGATGATCCATTTGAAGGGCAAGTATGGTATTCAATTCATTTCCTTTTTTTGAATATTATAGATCCTAAATCTTGGATGGATATGATCATGACCTAGACATAGCAAAAAAATATAAAAATAATTTTTTTTAAAAAAAGCTAAAATATATTCACATGATAGCCATCTGAATCTGTTTCAATATGAGTCGTCCATCCCATATATTGTTTCATGAGTACTCTTTATGTATATTGCATTTGAATCCTCAACCACATAGCCAATTAAATACTTAAGCAAGAAAGCTACTTATCCCATCATACTTTTTAAGGTGAACTTCAAGGTGACTAAAGAGTAATGTGAAAAACAAGTCATCTACAGTAAAATTGAGGGGAGAGGGAAAAAACATGCAATCTGCACTAAATTAATGAGAGTGTATCCAATACAATAACAAAAGAATGGTTGCATTTCAAAAGAGTTGACAACTACATTATTACTATACTCATATAAATTGAATTATCTAATAAAGAAAGGTGAAATCTGGATTTAAGAATCTCGGGACCGTATTCTCCATGGATCGAGAGAGTGACCTAAATTCCTTCCTCATATATACATGGGGAAACCCCAATTTTCCTTTTTTGTGAAAAAAAACCTAACTTCTCACTCTCTCTTGAAAGGACCCTAGTGCTTAATCTTTATGAAGAATCACCATTTATTTAGCACAAGATCAAAGTGGCAAACATTATTGCCTTTTTTTAAATAGAGTTTTCTTTTTTCTCTTTTGGGTAGGTCAGGATTTGAAACTTGGATGTTGTGTAACAAATCTAAATAAATTCACTCATACACACTCTCTCTCACACTCAACCATTTACTCTTGAGACTATATGCTTACATCTGTGCACTTGTCTACTTCAAAGCACCAGTAGGTCTAGGCTTTATGAAAACAAAATAAAGCCTCATTTAGATAGTATTTTGGGCATCGAAAATCTCTATAATAGCTCTAAAATCTTCATAATAGCTCTAAAATCAATTTTCAACACCGACAATAAAATTTGAAACTCAAAAAATGGTACAGATCTTGTGGATATGTTAAACTTATTTTTATGGTGAAATAGATAGTATAGATAATTTATTGCAATATATAATATTTTTAGAATTTGAAATCTTAATTTTTTTTCACAACCGTAACATTCTTTTAAAGGTTTTTCAATATTTGAAGGGCAGTTTTTGAGTTATAAAGTGAGGCTTGACTTATTTTGATACGGCCCTGTCAAATCATTTTCCTTATTTAAAAGCCTTCTTTAATAGAGAAACTACGGATCATTTTAGAAATTTTGCTAGATGGCAAACCCTCAATATTTATTTATGCACTTTTTTGAGTGGATCATGTGCTATGCTCCCTCGGCAACATATTATCTACTTAATCACTCGGGTAAATAGCTATTTTTTTATTTATTTATTTAAATTTTAGGAATCATCTAGGAATACCAAATGTATTTCAAAAACAAATTTTGGATTTTGAATAGTTCGATGATTAATTGTCATCCTTCATAAATTGGAGATATTTGTTAAATCTGGGATGTTATTTTTTTTCAGGCACATACATAAGGTGATTTGAAACCTAGAGGTTAGTGGCTAAGTTCGAGATTTACTTTTCTAAATTTCGGGGACACAGCATTTTAGCTTTTGAACGTGTGCCTCACCAAGAATGCAATATTGCCATCCTGAAGCATACATGGTTTTGCTTCGCTTGTAAAGAAGGATCATGCCGTCACAAAAAAAATTTCTCTTGTTTCAAAATAAATACCAAGATGCCAATTATTGTAACTTGCAATGAGTACTTTCGATTTGATTTTCATAGCTAAATCATGATAACTTCCACTCAAATTTTGCTTAATATTGAGACAAATTTAGTCCACATAATTAGTTATTCTCTCAAATCTCATCAAAAATCGATTTTCACCGCTTAATAAAATTCCTTAAAAAATACCTAAAGTCCAAAGTAACTCTTAGTTTCAAAAACTATTATCAGGATCGGACTCATCACCACATCGAATAACTAGTCAAACTACTTCAACCATGTTTCAAAAAAATAAAAAAGTAAAATGAATCGGTAAAATAGTAAAATGAACGGGTAAAAATTAAGTCGGTCTAACCGGTCAAACCTATCAGCCCCACCAATAAGAAGAGTCACACAACACTGGTTTTGGTTGGTTTTCAACCAAATTTTTTTGTCGTTTTGGACTAGATCACCCCAAGCGTTAATCGTTCCCTCTGTCTAGTCCACTCGAAAAACTATGATTTTTTATTTTCCTAAGGTCTAATATGCACACGAACTAAACAGGTAATCGAAAATTTCGATACGAAACTGGATCCGAAATATGGTCTAAGAAAAGTCTAATTTGCGACCTAGGTCTTATCGTCAAGATGCAGTGGAGGACATGGAGTTACGCGGCTTTTCCGGAGTCAAGGCTGCGGATTCTGATCCATGCGGTCTCACAATGATTATCTGGGGGTGTAAAACCGGGAGCCCCAGCCTCTGTTTCAGACGTAGTTCTATGTGCCAAGCAATGGCCATTTAGGGGCAGCTGGTATTTGATAAGAGGTAGATAACAGCAGGAAAACCTTGGGAAGAGAGAGAGCGTAATACCTCGGGAAGAGAGAGCGTACAAGGTATATAACTAAATACACGAGAAAAGCCTTGGGAAGAGAGAGATACGTGGATGGTACGGGATTTGAATGGACCCACACCCAACCGAGAACCAGGTATGGGTCTAAAAATTGAAACCCATGAGTTGGATCTGGATCCCACATTATTTTTTGGGTTTGAATGTTGGGTGAGTGTGGCCGATGAAAAACCTTATGAGCCTTTGTAAATTGAAATTATATAGCGGAACATCAATTTAGTGGGAGTGTGGTCCCTTGTGGACCATACGAAGCAAACGATGTTTGCTGATACTGGACTGTGTTTGACGTACTAGGTCGATTTTGTTAGAAAAAACCAATGTTACCTAGGCTCAGATAATCAAATAGATGATGATTATATGGGTTATCCCTTGATGAGATCGGAGTGTGCTCGGATGAGTGAGCTGAAGGATTGTGTGACCATTGTGTGTGATAGAAGACTTCAGAGATGGAGCCAAAGCCTCATCATTAATATCATGCACCTCGATAACTGTTTGCGAGAAAGCGTACCACCTTTCCTGATGAATCGTGTGTATGTGCGAGATATACCCCCTGTACACCATCGAGCTATGGATTGCATCAGGTCAAGATGACATTCGTTTCGTCTTCAGGGGAACCTGATATCTATATACTAGGATTGCAACCCTTTGCCATTGGTTAGACTTTAATGACTCACTAATAATACCCTGTATGGACTGTGGGTCATGGGCAACACTGGGTCGGTTTGAAAAAACATGTGTTGTTCGTAGTTCACAATTGGATATAGAGAGATATTTATTCCTAGAACATATGGATCTTTTTCCCATCAAAGTATTTAATTTTGTTTACTTTAATAATATATATATATTTTTAGAATTGTTATTTGAAGTTTTTAAATATTTAGATATTTTAGTTATTAAATTTGGATTTATCAAAACAGAGATATTGATTTTATAATAATTTAAATATTCAAATAATAATTTTGTGTATTTCTACAAATATAAAAAATAACTTAATTGCTTGGGAGCCTCAATAGGTCTTTTAGAACCACCATTGCATATTAGGTGGGGCCCATTATGTGCCACCATGGGTGGCATGCCCCACCTAAAAAGAACATTCTAATTTTGTGGTCAAGTTTTAAAGCTTGAGAGATGAGTTTGTGTTGTTTTAGAAAGTTTAAACCTTGAGAAAAATTTGAATGATATTTCGAAATTTATGATAAGGTTTGTGCATAAAATAAGAAATAACAATATTATGATATAGTAATTTTTTATTTGAATTAATTGATGTGAAAATAGTTTAGGAAGTGGGGGCGATAATGGTCTAGTACCTTCCCGTAGGAGGTTGATGGCTCATCTATAGAATTGAGAGTTCATATCTCTCACCCCACAAGCCATCAAAAACCAATGGTGCATATTCAATCTCACATGAGTGGCAAGCCAAGAAAAACTCTAAAAAACCTTAATCTTGTTCAAGCATTATAAAAAATGATTGATCCCTACGCAAATCTCTACCCTTTGGAGATTTCATCTCTCTTTTAACCTACCAAAGGGAGCACACCCTACTTAGAATACCTCCCTCTCTCCATTGGAAACTCTTTTTCTCTCTTGAAAGCCCTAAGAGAGGCATGTCCTACTCTCTCTCTCATCCCATAGCTTTTCTCTCTCATGGTGTCTCATGATCTTTCATCTCTCTTTGGGGTTTAGACTATAGGGTTGTGGTAGAAAAGAGAAGCATCTCTCTCCTACTAGGTTGTTAAGCGGACTCACCTAAAGGTTTGAGAATTTGTGATTAAAGGGTTCGTGATACATTGGCGTGGCTTGTCTAAACTTGCTTTTCCGGTTGATATTGAATGTTAACCATGAGATCCTGCACCATCAGAAGGTGGCGACTCGGTGTGGGGAGTAAGAAGCTCGGCTGAAGTACTCTCTAACACCCTGTTTTGTTTCTTGCTTATTTGTTTTATTGTTTTTCTTCATTCCCAAACATAGGTTGTCTTTTCTTTGTTAATGAAAAGCGTTGCTTTGAATGACTTCAAGTTTTTGCGATCCTATTATATTCTTTCCTTTTATTTTATTTGAAGTTATTATATTGTAAATAACCTAGTTTCTCTGTGGCCAAGCCTGCATATGTAGAAATGTGGGCCTATTAATAAATCTATTTTTGAGGTGGATTTTTTGACTTGATTTTTAAAGACATGTAATCTCTAACATAGAGATCATGAATATGAAAAATAAGTAAATTTTAAAAACTAGAAATAATAATTCTAGTAAGAAAATATTTAGACTGTTAGTTTCCATTGTTTTTAAATGGAACACCTACTTACATCCATCTTTAAGATTGATGCTTCACATTTTTTGGACCACATATGTAGTCATGCAGTCCAGCCCGCATGAAACAAATTTCCTATTGTAAAATGACTACTTATGAGTGATCTAGACCATGAAGAAAAGAAAAAGATAATTTGTTATATACTCCGGCTAGATCACACGAATTTTTCTTTCACTCAATTTATGAGATCTATAGTTAAATATGTTTAAGATATAGATAATTTGATGTTTGAATTGGAACTGATCGGATCACTGGTTCCCATAATATTTCTTTCCCATAATATTTCTTTCCGGTGTAGGTCCAGCCTGACCCATTGCCATCCCTTTGGTATTTGATCTCAATCACATGGTATACGAGAAAGAGAGAGAGATGGTCAATCCCCTATGGGCTGAGAGAGAGAGAGAGATGGTCAATCCCCTATGGGCTGTTTTTTCTCAAGAAAATACATGAGAGATAGAGACAAAGAGGCGGCTGAATCCAGTTGTAGGCCCCTTCAAGATCTACATAATTCCTGTTTTTTTAGAGAGAGGTGGCTGAATCCCCATACTATCCCTCCTGGCTAATTTAAGACCTTATTAAACGGAGGGAGGAATAGGGTGGCACTGGACCCGGAATCGACCCAGGTAGGGGTAAAATCGATTTGGGTCCGGATATGGGTTTAAAAACTAGATTCGGCCGATCAATCTGAGTTTAAATCTTGGACCAAAACATTACTCGGGTATGAGTTTGGGTCCCATTAGGTCTAGGTCTGGTAATACTTTTTTAGTCCAACTCCCACGCCATATCTTCGGATCTGGGTCCAGTGGATTCGGATCTAATTGGGTCTAGCTCGACCTGACCCGACCCGTTACCACATGGGAATTTTTACCATTACCAATGTGAAGGTAGAAAACCATAAATAGATCCCAAAGGAGGTGTAATTAGAAACCTTCAAAGGTATAAACGCTTCAGCTGTCAAACAGGTTGGTTTGACTCGTAGGTCCAAATCTAGATCCAGACCTGTAAAATGGACCCAAATGATTCAGATACATATCCCAACCTAGACGAACTCAAGTTCAGTGGGCCCGACTCAATCCAACCTGTAAGTAATACAGTTTTTATAAGGCCTACTCTTTATAAAAAAAGTAAAGTCTCGCCCCGAAATCTCGTTTGAAAACACTTTGCGCAACGGAAATTCCAATGAGGCTTCTAAAATCTATTTCTACTACTGATTATGAATATTTTAGTTTAAGAAATGGTACAGATCTTGCAGATCCTTAAACATTTGAAAATAAACGGTTTAGATTATACGTCATAATACATTGTTTTTGTAGCTCAAAACCTTTAGTTTTTTACTATCATAATGGTCAAGGTTGAAATGATCAATTTAAAAGCTTTCCGACACCAAAACATCAATTTTTGGTGAGTTTTGAGATGAGGCTCTACTTTTCTCCACAAAGCCTAAGCCTTATTTTAACTTATTCCTCTCTCTCTCTCTTTCTCTCTCTCTCTCTCTCTCTCTCTCTCTCTCTCTATATATATATATATATATATATATATATATATATATATATATATATATATATATATATATATATATATATATATATATATATATATATATATATAGGTGTGGTTTTCATGAGGTTGCAACCTTAAACAATCCAATTAAGGTGCACATCCAAATTTTATTATAACTTGTAATTTTGATATAAAATATTCCTAGGATTATCTCAAAATCTATTGTCATACCTAATTGTAAACTTTTAAACTCCAAAAATGCTTAAAATCAAGTAGATCTACATGCATATGGAAATCTTGAAAATGGACGGTCTAGATAAAGTGTTGTAAGACCTATAATTTTTAGGACTCAAAATTCTTTTTATTTTTTATAGTCATATATCTCGATGTTGAGATGATCAATTAGAGTGTTTTTCAACATTAAAACAACATTTTTCGATAGATTTTTGAGGTGTATTCGTAGTTCTATATTTTAATGTCGCAACGTTATGCAAACTTGTTCCTCTATATATATATTATAAATTTTATAATCTTCTGCATGATATACTTTCCTTTTTTATATATATCTTGAGTTGGACCCAATCCATTTAAAACCCTATCTGAAAACTTAGGTCAACTGAGACATGCCTAAGTTAAGGAATTCGTGGTACCAGTACTACCTGAACTTCAGTTACTAGTCTAGGTTTTCGTTCTCACTAACCCATTCGAAAATGACTAACTATTTCTAAAACGGATAGAGGCCTGATCGACCCAAAAAAAAAAAAACCGAGAGATAGTAGATACACTAATGAGAGCCAGACACTTCAAACATGTAACATACACTCAAACACGTACGATACAGCACAAGTGTTTTGTGTATTTCCCTTGTCCAAAACCCTAATCCTAGGAGTTTAATGGTTTCACGTGACCTCAGGTATTGGTGTGGGCGCCAACTCGGACACCTTATCCAATAGAGCGGAGACCACATGAGAACACAAGTGGAAGCCCCTTTTACTTTTCGAATCCTATTATAATACGAGTAGTAATAATCTAAGTTAATATTCACTAATAATTTAATTTGACTAATGATCAAATGTATAATAAAATGGGTGATTTTTTATCCTGATTGCTTATCTAGATGGAAATCGGTTGGTCTATCCTTATAATTTTTTTTCAATTATTTGGGAATGGTTACCAAGGGCCACTATTATTCTCTTTCAAGGGCTATACTCTTTAGTGAGGCTATACTCTTTTTGGGCCTACCTTTTGCTCTTTTTTAACTTTCTATTTGACCTAACTCACCTCTTAATAAGTGTTATATTGGATATGCGTTGTACATAGCTAGCCTACCTAAATCTATTTTCTCTCATCTTATCACCGATTGGAGTTACACCTAAGTTCTCCCGAATGTATTCATTTTGATATCTATCGTTACTCTCAACATCCTCATGTCAGCTACACTCATCTTATGGGTATGTTATTTCTTTACCACCCAACATTTCGTCCAATAAAGCAGAGTTGGTCTCATAGTTGTCTTATAAAACTTGTCATTCAGCTTCATTAGTATGGGGTGATCACATAAAACTCCGGTTGCATCCAACTCCAATTCTTAAATCCCTTCTAAATCCCCACTTCAAAAGCCGCCATTTAATTTTTATTTTCTGTGTTTTTTTAGTATTTAGTGGATTACCGATTTGGATCGGTCTAAACCAAATCTAGATAGTTGATCTAATGGTATGAAACGAGCTGTGGGTATGCGATCCGCCCCATTATTGTCGGTTCTGAAATACTGATTTAAAGAACAATACTTGATATTTTTATTAATCTACACCGTGAATACTAATTTGTTTGTAATCATGAGGACTTCAAAATCTGGCAAACCTAGATTGGGAATTTCAATTTGGATCTGATTCAATGAGTGAGCGATGCAGGTCTTTCCCCCTGGAAATCACCTTGTGCTATTGTTTTAATCAAATCTAATCCAATTTTCAATGATTCAGCCGACCTAGATTGTTGATTGAGCCAATCTAGATCAGTGTAGTGAGTGGATGATCCACAACCTCATTCCGGGTTTTAGAACACTGGGAGCATCATAGGACACTACTTCCATTTCTAATGATTTTAAAAAAATATATAATAAGAGCCATATATAGCTTATTAGATAGTCCGCCTACAAAAGGAACGAATTGTGAGAATTCTAATCGAGAAGGATGCTCTATATTTTCTGAGTCAAACTTGCAATATATCGTTATAGTGTCCTAATAAAGAAGATACTCATAGATATATAGGATCACCCCACCTATAAATTATTAATAACTTTTAGATTTTTCTAATTTTATATAAAATATGGTACTTTCTTAAGTTTTTAATTGCGATATTTCATGGTTTAAACAATCGAGCAATTTAAAATGAGGGAAATGAAATATATTGGCTCTTACACAATAATCCTTATGAATCAAGTCCAATATATACCCAGATTCATACCTGCTTAAACTTTTTTCCAGTAAAACGCAATAAAATGTATTTTGTTTTGGTAGGAATGTTATCATCATCACCATCAAAGTCTTTTTTCAAATAATTGAGTCCGGTTAACAAATTCTAGTATTAAGAATATCACCAATTTCAAAATATTTTTATCTGTTTAAAATTTAAAGCATGGATTAAAATTATTTATATAATTGTAAGTAATGAGTAGAAATCACATATATAAAGAAGATAAAGGGATACTTATATACATTTTTTTGCCAAACATGTAAAAAAGAGAACCAATGGGTCTCGAATAGTTTTACAACATAGGTAATATTCTCTCTTTTATACACACATACATACTCTACAGTGGATAGCGGCCAGCATGGTCCAGAGTCCATACCACAATTGCTAAAAAGGAAGAAGAGAGCGGAGAGAGGTTTATTAAGGATTTAGGACTCACAAAGGGGTATGCTATCCAAGCCCAACTTGAGCCAGAACTAGGGACCTTCAGAGCTAAGCTGAGCCAAAGGACCCCAGGCCAAGCCGGATCTAGTCAATTCTTCAAAGAACAAAAAAAAACCCAAGAAAAACTTGAAACAAAGTCGAGCTAAATTGGCCATGCCCAGGCTCAAGCCCGTTTGGCTTGGGCCACAAGCATAGTTCCTGGCCAAGCCCGCATTTTTAAGGGCCCTTACATCAAGAGTTTCCAATTTTGTACTTTATGATAGATAAGTTATTGATATCATGAGCTAGGGCCTAGAGACAAGACAAACCCACCCACCCCTTGTTAGGGTAATAATGAGAAAGGGAATGCAGTGAGCTTAGCCTTGATAAAAAATAAACACGAATGGATAATAAAAAATGGGATTGCATACTATGAGTTCATTAATTTTCAGTGCAAGAAGATCATCATTTATTTGAGAAATTTTATTTTTGACTTTATGCCAAAGAATAAAACATCCTCAACCCTCCGATTTGAAATGTAGCGGTCAATGAAGAATGTGACCTCCTTGTTTCAAAAGTAAATTGTCTCATTGCATACATTTTCATAAAATATATAGGATAAAGTTTGCATAAAGTTCCACTATGTAAAGTATAAGTAAGGCGCACCTCTAAATTTTGCAAGAAAATATGGTTTCGATGCCAAAAACTTTACGATGACTTGAAAATCTATGTCTAAATCCAATTAGGAATTTTAAAAATTTTAAAGATGGTGCAGATCTATATACACTTGAAAATCTTGAAGATAGACAATCCAGATAACTTATTACAAGATGTAGTATTTTTAGGACTTAAAATTCATTTTTCTTCTTTATATGCATACATCTTGAGGCCGACATGATCAATTGGAAGGTTTTTCTACTTTAGAACACACTTTTCTATTTGATTTTTAAGGTGCACCTTACTTCTGTAATATAAGAATACAACCTTATAAAAAAAAAATTCTTATCCCAAATATTTAAAGGGTAAGGTTTGTACACGATGCCCTCCTTATACTGTACAAATAAGGTGAATGTTTTAGGGGTAGTTTGGATGTCAAATAAAAAAGCCTTAACATTGAATTTTTTTTTAAGTTTTTTCATCCTTTATTAAGAAATATTATATTCTTTTTTTATTAGTCTACTGGACTGTTTGGATGGTGTGAACATACTAAAAGCATATTTGCATCCTACCTTCCCAAAATTGTCTTGCCAATCGAAAAAGTTTTCTTGTATCCCTCGCATCAGTAAAAAATTTGCTTCCGTACAATATGCAAAACCTGCAACCTGAGCTTCTCACTTACAAAATTGAGCTCTAAAACGGGGCATATTGATCCCCCAGGTTCGACCACGGGCCAAGTGCTTCCACCCGAAATACTCAGCAGAACCTTGAAGGGGGCACTCTCGCAAATATCGGAAGGGATCCTGGTGTTGCTCGTCAGTGACATAGTGCGCCGCTTCAATGGAAATACAATTTTGGGGTTCGACAGACTTCCGATTGTTCGAGGGTTTCGCTGAGGGACATGGCTCTGAGGAGTTGAAGCAGGGGCGGGCAGAGCCCAGGCCGATGGTGAATCTTTTGCTGAGTAACCATTCCAATAATTTCTTGAATCTAGTTATTAGAGAGAATAATTATGGGGCTTTGGATTACAGGAAAGTAGTGGCGATTTCAGAGAAGATGAGGGATTCAAAGGCGAAGAGATTGTTTGGGAGCTCTGCGGTGAGGTCGGCCAAGCAGAACCCTACGCAGAAGTCTTTGGATGCGCTGATTAGGAGGCTTCAAGACGCCACCTAGGGCTTGCCATGGATGGTGCAAGCTTATCTGGTTTTTTAGGAGAGCGAAAATGAAAATGCTCTGCTTATTCAGAAAGAGAAGGGGTTTTCCATGGGTATGGTATGAGAGAAAAGGCTAGTTTTGTAGAGAGAGAAATGGCCTATGCTTACAAAGATGCCGCCTATGGCATGTGGCTTGAGCTTTTTCTAGTTTTTTAGGGAGAGAAAATGAAAATTCTCTCCTCATTCAGCAAGATAAGGGGTTTTTATGCGTGTGGTATGAGAAAAAAGGCTCGCATTTTGAACGGGTGAGAGAAGGCCGTACTTTCATCCGAAAAAATTCAGGTCTTAGTTGAATTATTTTGGATGGTAACTTTTGCGTTGGTATGGTAGTAATTTTTTCTTTCAATCTAAAAATCTAGCAGTTGTCCAAACGAGTCAAAGTCCGGTTCACAAGATTTTTGGATTGCAGTCCAAAGATATACAAATTTTGGGTACATTCAAATTGGCACTTAATTTTTTGTCTAAAGATGTAGCTCTAATGTCTAAAACCTTATGATTGCTTGAAAATGTATTTTTATTTGTAGTGGTAAAATTTAAACTTAAAAAAATGATGCAGATCAAGCGGATGTATAAGCATTAGAAAATCTTAAAAAATAGATAGTCTAGATAAATTTTTAAAATATCTACTATTTTTAAGAATTGAAATTTTGTTTTTCTTCATATCTATACATCTTGAGGTTGAGATGATCAAATTGAAAGATTTTCCAACATCATAACACTTTCTTCTAAAGGAATTTTTAGAGGCACTTTACTTCAATATATAGTCTGTACCTTATATAAACTTTCTCAATATTTAAGTAACACATCCTCTTGCAATTGTACTCTCTCTCTCTCTCTCTCAAGAGCTACTTAGAACTTTTTCTTTATGAATTTCTAGGATCCGCCTAACAAGCACTAGATGATTACTTTCAAAACATGTATAGATTTTCAGTTCTTAAAATGTTAGACATGGCTATCCAAAACTTGGATTTTTCTCAAGTACATACAATGTGAATTTGAATCTTTTTTTCTATTTTTTTTATATTATTCTTTTTGAAGTTGATTGTAAGGTTGGGAATGTTCATCATCATCATCCAAACTTTATCCAAATTATTTGAGGTCGGCTACATGAATTGTGTTTCTCCATTCTTTTCTAACATAGAATTAAGATTTATAATAAAATGTGGCAAACTTTTTAGCTGGTTGCATACTTGACGAAACACATGTCCTTTACGCGGGCTTGAGACAGGCTAAAAAAAAGTTTACATTTCAAAAATTTGAAAACACAAAGTAAATAGAGGAAATGACTTGTGGGAGCTCATAATCCTTTCATAAATATTATTGGCTTCGCCAAAAAAGCACAGCTAGTTTGATACCCAAATTTTAGTATGCAACTCTTGTAATTATGTGATTGATTCTATGTTTTCTTGATAGGCCACCTAAAAAGTGTTTTGGGTGGAATACTAAAAACTGAGTAGCCAAAACTTGCACCAACATATTAAAAAATAAGGTGCCGACTAAGATGTACTGAAAATTGTACGGACACTTATGATGACATGAAAGCCCATGGTCAACTTTAATTATAAAATTTAAAATATAAAAATATTTGTAAATCAAATAAATCATTGTAAATCAAACATATCTATAAAAACTTAAAAATTAACGGGGAGAAGGTCCTTACTTTTAATAGGAATGGAGTCTCACCTACAATTGAACCTCGAGCATAGCGTTGCAAATCGTCAAGCACTAACTAATTCACCGGGGATTTTTTCCAAAGTGCTCCTTATTTTTATGTATAAGTTTGTCATCTTGTGTAAAAATTTTCTTAAATAAAAAGGAAAGGTTATTTGGGTAATTAATGAATAGGAAAGAGTTGATTGATTGGATTTGAGACGGAGATTTCAAAGGAATCATCCCCTGAATAGTCGGAAGAGGAAGATAATATGGTAGCGATGCCACGTCAGTGGAGTTGCTGTCCTTGACACGTCATCAGAAAAGAACAAATCCTGGATAGCAACGTGTGGTGTGTTACACGTCGGCAAAAAAGGATCATATCAATACGAGGATGGAAAAACGAGCACCGCAATAATCCGATGGGTAGATCGAATCGGTTACGTGTGCCTCGGCCCCTTGAATCGAATTGGACTTCAGATTAAATCTGTATGTGGATGGAAAAAATCAATGTCTTCCGAGTCAAATTGGTGGATTGCACTGGTCGTCATGTGCTTAAATTCTACCTCAACTACTCTCAACTGCTTACCCATATTTTCATGACTTGGTGGCTCGGTAAATCGGCTCGACTGATACAACAAAATATTTTGAGAAAATTTTTTTTAGAATCCCAATTTTTCATATTATTTCATGGTAGACATTCTTCTTGTTTTTTTTAAAAATCGCATAAGAAAATCTTTAAAGATTTTATCTTATCCGTCATCTCTTATCTCCATCTTTTATTGACTTTTGACTGTAAAAGTTAGCCCCAACAAAATTTTTTATACATTTTTATCCCAATAACTTTTTTAACCTTTTTTTTTTTCTCTTTCAACCCATTAAAAAAGTAAATCTTTAGTGGTTTTTTTATGCCGCTTGAAAGAAAAACAAAAGCAAGTTCTACCATAAAATAATATGAGGAATTAAGATTCTATACGAAATTTTTCCAAATTTTTTTACGAAATGTTAAAATTAAATCGTAGCTATGAATTTGAGGAAATTTTTTACATATGATATGGAATTATCCTTAGGTTCATGTTTTTGTAATTTTATGGTGAAATCCTTCTTTTTTTTCTTTTTTTTTTTTTTCCTGGTTTTGCTTTCGATTGGATGTTGCAAATATTGAACTGTATTTTTTATTAATTTGTATTTTTTGTTATTTTCAAGGTAATACGGTGGCTCAAGTACCGGACCAGCCTATTTTTAGAGACGTACGATGTTAGAAAGATGGGACCACCCTATCATTCCATATGATTGATTTGAATGGGGACATCCGGTGTCTCAAACTCGGCCCGTTTCTAAATTATAAAAACCAAAAGTTGGGAAGTCCAATATTACTCACATCTTACTTCCCCAACAATATGCTTCTTATACAATTCATGCTTTAGGATTGGTTATCAGCCTGCTTGATGCTCTTATTCGTGTACATTTAGTTGCCTAGTTTCTAATTGATGGATGCATGTGCTTGTGATGTATGCATTTATGTGTCACATTTTTTTTTTGGTAATTTAGTGAGAAAGACTAGCCTTATCTGTTTTTTGAAATAGTTTAGAAGTTAGTTTTTTTTTAAGGTGTCAGATAAGTAATGCTAGTAGGAATATAAAATTAAAATAATAGGAATTAGCTTTTTTAGAGTATTAGTAAAGTGGTGTCAGTAGACTAAGGTGTCGGGGTGCTACTAGTGACTATGTATCATCTACAAGTTGTGGTTGGATCACTACAAGCAAGCACGGTTAGGTATTGGCTATTTGATGGTGGAAACCTCTCTTTTTATAGGTAGTTCATCGGTAGGAATTGAACTTGAGATATAGCGTTGCTTGATATCAACGGCTACCGACTCATTTTTTTTAAAATGAAAACTTTTGAGGTGATGCTAAATCCACAGATTTCCTAACTTTTATTTCTTATTCTTTTTTTTTTTTCCAATTTCAAAATAATCGGCTATTTTAAACATCTATATTTAAATCCATAACATGGAATAATTGGACATTCTATGTTTCCAATATTTGACAACTCCAGAAAATGGGCTGATCGCATATCTAGGGCATCAGGCATCTCCAGAAACTATAAAAAATAAAATAATAATAATAAAAGATGCAATTTAATATCTGCAGCATTGATCTAGGAGCAAAACTGGAAAAAAAAAGAAGAAGTAGCTCACTAAACAATTTTAAAAAAATATGAAGCAAAGGGTAATTCCAAAAATTTTACCAATTTCGTACATAAATTTTCTTAAATTTAATTAGGTTTTAAGATTCTCAAATCAATCTAAATATAATGCGCTTATGAAATACTGCTCACCGATAATTAGTTTGTAAACCCAAACTATTTACTCACTAGTCTCAAAGTCAAGCTATAAGTCCCATATATTTTATCACCACTTCTTACCATGTCTTTTCGAACGTACCACATATGCTTTTTGAGCCTTCCATTTGAACCAACTTGCACTTCTTAACATGTGTATTAGGTATGCGTTGCACATGACCAACCCATTTAAGTCCACTTTCCTTTATCTTATTGCCTATTGGACTACGAAGATTATAAATCAGAGGACAAAAAATAAAAAATAAAACTGCATTTTGAACTCAATGAGCGGTTATCTTGTAAGAATTAAAATGGATTATCCAAAATAAATTCAAATACAAAGCCTAAAAAGCTCTATTTTGTAGGTGTTTTATTTTTTAGATTTGTAATCGTTTGAACCCAGTGAGATCCAAAATCCATCGCTGATATGGCTTTTGGAAGTGAATACAAATAAATAGGAGAGTCAATTAACGCACTGCCCCAGTAAGAACCAATGACTTCAAAAAATGAATCGGTGAATCAGATCGGGTACTTCAAAAACATGTCTAGATCAGTGAATCATCGGTCTGGATCGTCATTTTATGTGAGAAAAAAACGATTAACAAGCAAAAAGAACATGAAAAACAATGAACTAGCCAAAAACCGATTTAGATCAGTGAATCGGCAATCCGAATTGGCGTTTTACTATATAGAATTCTCCTTTTACTAGACTCGATCATTTTTCTATATATACATACAACCGAAATGGATGACCAATTTCCAAATCGGATCGTGTGATTCAATGTCGACATGGTGTTTTACAAATCACCGGTATGAAGTACTAGTTTGCCCGGGGTTCCACTTAATATCTTGCGTCCATCACCGGTAAGAAGTACTGATTTGCCCTGGGTTCCGCTTAATATCTTGCGTCCACCATGCCAAAAAAAGTGAGAATGGCAGAAATTGAAATTGACAGCTGAACAAGGTTCACGCCTCATATATGCTTTTTCCTTTTTTTTCAACTTCTTATGGTATTTCTTTCCTCTACTTTGGTAGGCTACTAGGTAAGTGGTGGAATTGAAATCCAAAATTTCACACTGCAATTTCACCACCCTAACCACCAATCCAAGAGCCCCACTCCCAAAATATTGTAAATTTGACTTAGTTTAAATTTATGTAGGGATACACTATGGTGAATATAACTGTACCCATTTAATAAAGACAAAGAATGAATTTTCTTCTATTGATAAAGACAAAGAATGAATTTTTGGCCATGAATTTTCTTCAATTTAAATCATTTTTTAATAAAAAAAAGTAATCATTGTTTTGATAAATACACCCCTCACAATTCTTTCTAACTTGAAGGTTCGTATTTTGAGGGGTTGTATTTATCAAAACAATGATTACTTTTTTTTATTAAAAATTTGTTTAAATTGATAACTTTACCATTAAGCAGGAGCAAATTTGAAATTTTCATAAAAATAGAATGACATTTTAGAAGTTAGTGTTCTACAACTTTATTTGTAGAGTGTCATTGTCTTTTAGTTAAAATTACAATTTTACCCCTTGACAAAAGTACCTTTTGTCTTCTAATAATATTTACAAAATTACCCCACAAAAGTAACTTTTTTAAAAAAATAGACTACAAAATTAATAAATCCACCCTTCATAACTCTCTATATCTTGAACCTTTATAATTTAAAGGGTTGTGAAGTTTAGATTAATATATATATATATATATATATATATATATATATATATATATATATATATATATATATATATATATATGGGTGCGGTTTGTATGGTCCCTAGGCTCTAAACAATCAAATTAGAGCCTACTTTCAAATAGTGTCAAGAAATGTTGTTTTAGTATTGGAAATCCTTTTGATAACCTTAAAATATATTTTTATCTTTATTTATAAAGTTTAAAGCTCCAAAGATAGTGTAGGTCGAGAGATCTATAAAAATCTTGAAAATTGACGGTCCAACAGTACGTTACAAAATACACTATTTTTAAAACTTGAAATCTATTTTTTTCTCATGTTCATCATCTTTATGTGTAGAAGATGAATTTGAGGATATTTGGGCATCAAAACAACCTCTTTTAGTGAAATTCTTGAGGTAGGTTCGAATTTGATTATTTAGAGCCTCCGCTCTATATAAACTTTTCCATATATATATATATATATATATATATATATATATATATTACTTAAGCAAGTGATCCAGATGTCATAATGAGTCATAAAGATAGTGGGACCATGGACAACATAAGAGTTCGACCAAAATTATTGTCTATGCTAAATCAAGAAGCTCGGCCATAGTCATCATGTCCTTGTTGGTACTTATTTGCAACTTCCCAACTGTTATTTGTGAAAATTTTTTACATAAGGTTGCCACCTTAAAATGCAGAATTAAAGTGCACCTCAAAAATTTATTACAAAAGGTTACTTTAATGTTGAAAAATTTTTTAATTGATCATCTCGACATCGAGATGTATTAATATATTTATAAAAATTGAGTCTCAAAAATAGTGTATCTTACAATACATTATCTGGACAGTCTATTTTTAAAATTTTCATACATTTTTAGATCTACTTGATTCGAACTATTTTTGAAATTTAATATTTTATTATTAGAGATGAAAATGAATTCTTAGGCTATCATGAGAATTTTTAACATCAAACTTACATTTATGATAAAATTTGGAGGTACGTCTTACTTAGATTGTTTAAGCTTGCAAGCCTATACAAACCACACGCTTTATCTATTTCGTTGCACTATGTCGATGTGATTTGAACCAGACCGACCATTGAAATGTTACAAGAACTGGACTGGCTACCAAACTGGTCAAAGATTTGTTCTAGTCAAATTGGTACGACAGATGTTAAAAGTATTATACCTAATTTAATAAAGTTAAAAAGTAGAACTTTTTAAAAATATTGATCATATTTAACAACTTCCTTAGGTTGGTCTAACCGACCATAATATAATATATTTAACGATTGCTTAACCTTGACTCAATTAGTCAAAATTAGTCGGTCCGACCAGCAAAAATAGATCAAACATTGATTTTGATTGATTTTAGTTTTTTATTTGAACCAAGACAGTGGTCCAACTTATCCAGTCTACCCGTCAAGATAACATTTCTCCTACATGTTTCTATGATTACTTTTCAACCATATAAGCCAAACAATGATGGAAAATAAAATTAATATCAATGAAATGGACAGGCCTTACTTGAGAGGAAAGAACTATGGTGTCCTATGTGCCAGGCCTTTAGAGACTTCGAATTCAAACCGAAAATTTTACTTGTAAATGAAAATTTGATTCAACTCATTCTTAAAAAAATAGAATCTAAAAGCAAGAGGAATAGTTTGGAATTGATCTTAAATAACATGACATGATGGCCACTTAGCCTGAGGAAAATTTTATTTTTCACCATACCTCATGCCTCTTTTGTCTATTGATAAAATTAATGCTACATGAAGCACGAAGGTAATAGTCATAATTCCCTCCATTGTTTAGAAAATTAGGCCGAAACTTCACCAAATATGGAAGTCTCATAAAATAAATTTCTCATCGAGAAAGAAATTACTCAATTTTCACTTTTTCTTACTGTTACTGAGGCAACCCAAGATATTAATACAGAACTTTCTAGAAATTCAAATATTTGGGGTAGTAAATTTATTAGATGAAGACAAAAATGAAGGAAGAAGGGAAAATTAGGAAAGTTTAAATGTGAAAAAGAAAGAAAGGAAAACATCTCTCTCATGTTGAGCATTTCTAAAGTTCTGCAACGGTGTGTTTCGTTCGTAGGAAATCGAGAGAGATTCCCCACTAGCCCACTGCTTTCCAATGTTTGGTTCATGGGAAAGTGGCGCATATGAAAGCGTTTTGACTTCATGTTTTCACATATTTATTTCATGGGAAAGTAGCATGTATGAAAGTGTCCAAAGTCCATGCCGCTATACAAATTAACGGTGTTTCATGGGAAAGAGGCTTCATGCCTTGAGACTTCATACCATGAGGGGTACGAAGCCGAAACACACCCCGAGAGAGATTTTCCGGGAACCAAACATTAAGACCTCCCAATATTTTACCCAGGCATTCTAAAAAGGAAAATGATTTGATAGGGCTGCAGCCCTTTCAAAATAAGTAAAGCCTCACCTCATAATTCATCAAAAATTACAATTCCAGCATTGAAAAACTTTTACATCGATCATCTCGACTTGAACATATTCGTTATAAAAAGAAATTAGGATTTTAAGCTCTAAAAGATGTGTGTACTGTGTTCATAGATCAACAAGATCAATAGAATTTTTTTAGTTTCAAATTTTATTATCAATGTTGGAAATTAATTTAAATGCATCATGGATATTATGAAAGTGCTTTCCATATGAGGATTTGATGTGAAGCCTTTATTTTGTTTTCCTAGACCCTATAGAAACTTCATCCAAAAACTTCATGATTTTAGGGGAAACTAGGCTGCCAAAATTTCCCACCAATGGTACTAGCCAGTTGGCATAGCCTACTAAGTAATAACCATTGAAAAGTTATACTGCCTGTACAAAACCCTACAAAAAAAGAAAAAAGTAACCCTAATACCCCATTCTTACAAGTTTGGTACTGATGTCACAACACAACCTCCCTAAAGAATTCAAGCAGAAAAAAAGAAACTACAAAAACCAAAGACAAAATGGAGAAGAAATGTAACCATAAAACCCCAGTTTTGGATTTTTGCAGCAAGTGAGATAATGCAAGCCCCCAAAAAAGAATAAAAGAACAGGAAAAGGAATAAAAAGACTGAAAAGATAGTAGGCATGCAGGAATGAAAAGGCATGCTTGCGCATGCTACTTCTGCAAAGCTCTGCAAATTCATCTCCCCTCTCTCTCTACTACCTATGAACCCATTTCACAATACCCCAAAACTCTAAAAAGCAGAAAACAAGATAATAGATTAGGGTTTTCTTTCTTTGTTTCTACGTTGCATCCCTGTTTTTCTCTAGCACGCCATGGCACAGTTGAGAATTGAATGAAAGTGACCTCAAATCCAACCTAGGTATCGTTGAAACTTTTGCCAAAATTTAAGGCAAGATTTAGACATGAGCCAATGCCATGGAGACTGAGTTGGCTGGTAGAACTAGGATCAAGACGGGTCCATGCCTGGTGTGTCTGTTCCAAAAGCAAGAGTCAGATTTCGATGCTTTGGCGAATATAGTCTAAAGTTAAAATTTAGTTTAGTCAAAAACTAATCAAAACTTATCTTTGATTGATTTTCACTGTTCAAACTAGCTCGTTTTGACTTATTCCTTTAATAAAATGAATTTTAAAAAGCCTTTTAAATGTATATTTTTTAATTTATTCTTCATGTTTCACTTATTTTCCAATAATCTAATTCAACCAATTTGAGTGACAGCTTGAGACGTTTTGACTGTACTATATTACAATTAAGCCGGTCCGATTTCGATAACACTCATCTAAATTAAAAATAAAATAAAATAACCAAAAAAGAAATAACTGGATTCTAACAAGACTAGGACAACTAGGTACATTAACCTAGATGGGGTTAATGCAGTCATTTGGGAAGAAAACTGAAAGTGTTCCCCTTCAAAAGTGGGGGGGGGGGGGGGGGGGGGGGAAGGAAGTTTCTTGCAGAGCCAATCTTGGCAGGTCTTTTGTGTAGTTGAGTCAGAACCAAATCCCAAAACTAAACATTTACAGAACCCTCCAAAAACCCAAATCAAACAAAAGTCCCAAAACACCAAAAGCCAGCTAAACCCCAATTGAAAACAACCAAAGCTCAACCCAGTGTATGAGGCAGTGGAATATAAATAAATAAAGGGAAATTTATCAAAATATCAATGAGACGCATTATTTAAGAAATTTATCAAAATATCAATGAGATGCATTATTTAACACTTTGCAGTCCTATTCCATATTATGATCATGTGTTTTTATGGATATTTAATATTAAATCAGACTATATCGTAGAATGTTAAATACTCATTCTCTAGTGGACACCATGGTAATTTTCCAAAAATAAATAAGGGGGTTATGAGTAAAAAATTAATCAACAAAAGTGTTTTTTTTTTACTGGTTCTTGAATCTAGCAGTGATTAAGTCAAAAATTAATCAACAAACCGTTCTTTTTTACTACTACTTGAAGTGCTTGTGCATGGTGGAGATAAAGATTTTTCTCATAATTTGAGTTTTACTCTTAGTTTTTCCTCCTGTCGTTTCCCAACTTTGTTTAATATTCGGTTTTTATGTACTTGGTAGTGCCATAAAATTTGGGGTCATGGGAAACAATGGCCGTAGTAAGTTAATAAACTGAAGGATTATATATTACAAGATTATTTATTATTGGCATAAGAACGTCATAATCACCTTATACCATAAAATGTGAAATTCAATAGTTAGGGGAGTGTCACAAAACTCTGACGAGTCCATTCAATGAAACGTTCTTGGCCACAGTTAGGAGGACTAGACCAAACCACTCAATCTGACTAGTCAAACTGCCAAACGGTACTTTAGACGTTCTAGTCCAAAGCAAAAATTAAGTTTTATGAAAGCCTAGTCAAATTGATATTTGACCGAATTTAGCCAATAGGATAATATAGTTTTGATCGACCGAAGAGTGCTAGACTGAACCAGACCCTTCAACAAGCTCGTTGGATGGTCCAATCTTGATAACACTGCTCCGAACCACTTGATTTCATTTCTAATGGCCATCGGTAACTGTGAGCTGTACCTAAGATAACTGGTTATCTCTGTAAATCATACCTTCCCTTATTGAAGAAAAGGTTCTCGAGCTCCCCAATCGTCCACCTCTTCCCCTCGCATGACTATGCAATCTCTAGGAATGTTATCTGGTTGCCGACAAGTGTGTAAGATATAGGCTTAGATATAGGCTTCAGAAGGATTTATTTATTCCCAAAATTTTTATATAGTGTTATCATCATTAGATTAATAATGCTAAAAAACAAAAAAGTGATTTTGAATTTGTTAAGACCTAGATATTGAAATTCATCAAATAGATGGTCAAGATTCATTGTTGTATGGGTTCTAATTTTGACCAAATCTAAGGTGCAAATTGATTTTTTTTTTTTTGTAGGATTGATTACGAGGATGAAGAGAATGTGTGTGCAAAATTTTGAGTCATACAAATGCCAAAAATATGGTTTTCTAGATGTGTGGTTGCATTATACTACTATATAACCGTTGCATTAGATCATTTCCCCCATGATATAATATATAGTTGGATTGTCTACAAAGAGGCTATCTATTTTTTGTGCAAGGAGGTCACAACTATTCCCACTTATTAGATGTCAAATTGGATGGCTTGGGGTGAGTTACGAAGTCTGAGATTTTTTTTTACAATTTTGTCTAATTAATGACACTCTTACAACCACCCATTTCGAAATCTAAGGGACAAAAATGAATGCGACCTCCTCATACAAAAGATAATTGGTCTCTTTGTAGACAATCCTTATATAGTTTTTGCTTTTAATAAAACCACACAAGTGGAATAAGGAGCGGTAGAATGAGCAGGGGTAACTCAAATGACTTGAGTGGGAACAAGCGCGGCTAAATCAAATGATTTTTTTATGAGTGTGGTGTGTATGGGGTCCCAAATCTTAAACAATCAAAGTAAATCCACCACTAAATTGTGCCTAAAGATGTACTCAGGGTGCCAAAGAGCTTTGTGATGGCTTTTCACCTTTAATTATGGAATTTAATGCTTCAAAAGTGGTGCAGTTCAAGCAATCATATAAACACTTGTAAATCTTGAAAATGGATGGTCTAGATAATATATTACAAGATGCACTTTTATCATAACTTAAAATCACTTTGTTTAAATATATTCTTGCATCTCGAGATCAAGATAATCGATTTGAGTGTCTTCTAGTATTGGAGCAACTTTTTCCGGTGGGTTTTTGAAGTGCATTACTTCTAGCACCTCATATAAACTCTTTCTTTCACTTTTAATTATTATTTCTATATGATCAATGTCCTTATATGTCGACCCATGTTGACATGCCTACATATGTTTAACGGTGACATGATGCCAAAGCCTACTGTAGTAACACTGGCTGTAAGTGGAAACACCATGTCTTGCATCACCGTGGGAGGGGAGAGGGAGAGAGATAGAGTCCAAACTAGGAAAGACCTCCATGTCGACGGCAAAAAAGGGGAGGAGAATGAGGCATGTCAAACATTTTCTCAAATGTGAAGAACAGGCATCTCCTATATTGATTAATACATGTTAAAATCTAGAGTAATATGTACGGAATGGGTCACTTTTGAACGAAAATTAGGTGGAAGGCCACCCAACTCGTGTTTTTTTTATTCAAATTTACCGTTTAGTACAAGGATGGTATCCTCATATTTATTTTTATTTTTTTATTTTTTATTTTAATTTTTTCATTAGTAAGGCAATACAATAAAAGGAGGGTCAGTGCCCAATCCAAGATTGGCATCCTCAGACCATCTTATCTCGTAGCAAGCAAATGAGCTAATACAGTATAAGGATGCCAACTTCGGAGTGCCTCGAAGAGCACCAGAGACGGCATTATGAGAATGAGCCATTCGGACCGCCTTTGAATGCTTAATAATGTTAGTCTTCGAAGTCCGAGGATGCCAACCTCAGACTGTTTTGAAGAGCACCACGGAAAACGATCCAACATCGGACTGACTAGGCACTGCCCAAACGTTAGGGCACAACCATACTATTAAAAAAAAAAACAAAAAAATTTAAAATATGGTCCAAGGATGGTAACCATGGGGCATGTTAGGAAACAATAAAAAACCTTACATTGACCGACCTTGTGTATAATTTTAACCCAAAATTGACTCATTTCTTATTTTAGTAATTCACTCTAAAATCCGACCATACTATTTTAACCATTTTCTATTTTGCGAAAATGCAAACCATCCCATCCAATTCCAACCATGCAAGGCGAATTCTCAGAGCTCACCACTTTTTCAGTACCACTTGGACCCACGCGCATTCCCTCCATTATTCTCCTGCATTCCCTATTAAAACACACACACTCTCTCTCATAACCTCCATATTCAATACCACCACCCTTTCCCACTTGTGCCTCACTTTACATTCACAAAACCCTGCAAAAGAGATGAAAATTTTCAAATTGTTTCCCTTCTTTTCCCATTTTCTCTGTGCCACACTGCAAAGAATCATAGTTTTTTTTTACCAGGGCACAAGGCCCACACATTTCATGTCTATTTAAATCCCTAAAACCCCTTCACTTCTTTTCACACAAAAGAAAAGAATGGGTTTTCCCGGCCCTCTGTTCAAGCTTTTCTTGCTCACACTGGCCTGCTCTTTAGGTGGCGGCATCACCTCCAGTGGTGGTGAATTGTGGCTTTCTTACAAGTCCCCTCCACCACCTAAGCACCATCACCACCACCACATTTGGCCACCCTTTTACAAGTATAAGTCTCCTCCTCCACCACCCTTTTACAAGTACAAATCTCCTCCTCCACCACCACCCATTTACAAATACAAATCACCACCCCCACCACCTATCTACAAATACAAGTCTCCACCTCCACCACCCATATACAAGTACAAATCTCCTCCACCACCCATTTACAAATACAAGTCTCCTCCTCCTCCAACTCACTCATACAAATACGTATCTCCACCACCACCACTACCATTTTACACATACAAATCTCCACCTCCACCCCCATTATACAAGTATAAATCACCCCCTCCTCCTACTTACAAGTATAAAACTCCTCCACCTCCTCCTCCTCCTCCTCCTCCTATATACAAGTATAAATCGCCCCCGCCTCCTATTTACAAGTACAAATCACCACCTCCACCTCATGTGCACAAGCACCACCACAAGCCTCCTCCTCCTCCTTACCATCCGTACCCCATTTTCCGATACACTTCGCCACCACCTCCTGGCCACTACTGAGAGGGACTCATTGTTTGCTTAAGTGGTGTTTGGTGCCTAGTGCTTATTATGATATTCCTATTATGTTGCCTACTAATTCAAGAACCCGGTTATCTAGAGACTGGATAATTTAATTGTCTTTCTTTGTGTTGAGCTTAGGTTTATAATTGGGTTGAAAGAAGAATGTAAGTTTGATGTATTGGCCTAATATAAATATGTTAATGTTAAATGCTTTGCCACTAAAGTGCTAATAGCTCTGTTTTTCTTGTGGGCTGATTGTCAAAATCATCAATATGCTATGGTAATTTGTGTTAATCTCCATGAAAGAAGATTGGAGCTCTCTCTATCTCTCTCTCATGAATATGTTTCCTGTGGGCTTTGTACAAATCTTCATATTCTATGATAGTATGTTTAATCTCCAAGAAAGAAGATTGGATCTCTCTCTCTCCCCATTAGGCATGAGGGCTGTCTTGATTGTGCATGAGCTCTCGCATTTTTTTAGATGAATCAGTGAGTATATAGGGCCCCTACCCATTTTATTAAGAAGCTAAAAACCATATGTTATATGAGAATTCATACAACCTTTGGTAAGGGAACATTAGCAACATTAGATAAAATGAAAAGCGTTACAAAATTTGGGTGACGCCCATGCTACATGGTTGCTTCATTCATAGCGATCGCTTCTTTAGCTAAAGAGTCGGCAGCCACATTAGTTTCTCTATAAGTGTGCTTCTCTATATGTGTGTTGAATTATCCATTGATGGGCAGCAAATGATAAAAGCATAGACATACAATTAGCCAAAATTATAAGTAACCTTCAAAAGGCCTTGCAGGGACAACTCATAGAATCCACAAGAAGCTTGGAATCGCTTTCAATGACAAGAGGTATACAGTTTAATTCCCATGCTAAAAAAATACCTTGCTCAAGTAATTAATAAATCCACCTGCATTATTCATGATAATACCCCCACAACCAATGGGATTATATCTAGAGGCCCATCTATGTTAAGTTGAAAAAACCCTAAAGAAGCAGCAACCACTAGCTCTGGCATTTTGTGCATATAAATCTCACACTCTAAATCTTTTCTTTAAGGGGCAGTTTGAGTACCTGAAAATTTCTACGTAATAGTATATTACAAGGAAATATGATATTTTCACTGTTTGGATATACATTAATAATAACAAAATAAAAAAAAATTAATTGAGATTTCCCAAAAAAATCATCAAATTCATTACACGCGGTGAAGCGTGAAAAATCTATTACATGTCCTGACATGTAATCTTTGGAGTCTTTAGAAATGTTTCGCGTGTGTCTTTCTGTCATATTCCCACTTAAAAAAACATTTTCCTCTCTCAAACTCGCCTAAGTAACTTACCAAACCTAAGTATATCAAGTCTACGCTGTATTGTATAATTATTAAGGTAAGTAGAAAGTGAAAGGAGGGGATATGTAAAGGGGAATCTAAATTGATTTGAACATGTGTACGAACTTATGAAAAAATTTCTACTGCAATCATAATAAAAAATTCTACATCCCTCTATCCCTAATTTGGATCGTAGCCCTCATTTGACTCTCATATAAAAACAAATTTTTTTAATAATTGGTAAGTGAAAGTATGGGGAACTTTAACTTGATTTGAACGGATGTATAACTTGATGAGACACAATTTTTTACTGCAATCATAATAAAAAAATATGTCCATCCCTCTATCCCCAATTTGGGTTGTAGCCCTCATATAAAAACAAAAATAATAAAAATAATAATTGGTAATCGATGAGAAATTACACAACACAATCATAATAAAAAATTTCACACAACATAATCCTTATAAGAGATTAGTAATTTGGGTTGTAGCCCTCACCATCAGCTCTCATATAAAAACAAAAATAATATAAATAATAATTGGTAATCGATGAGAAATTACACAACACAATCATAATAAAAAATTTCACACAACATAATCCTCATAAGAGATTAGAAATTTGGGTTGTAGCCCTCGGCATCAGCTCTCATATAACAATAAAAATAATAAAAATAATAATTGATAATCGATGAGAAATTACACAACACAATCATAATAAAAAATTTCACACAACATAATCATCATAAGATAATTAGTAAAAGCTAAATTGAAATAAGATACATCTTTAGTCTCCTCCAATGCTTCAAAATTTTCTATTGCAATTACCAAACCTTCTAGTTTACTACTCAAACTTCTTCTCATTTTTTAACTTATACTATAAAGATTTTGATTTTGGTATCATAAATTTATTGCTTATTTGAAATTCTATATAGAGAGACATTTGAAAAACTTCTATAATAAATAAATAAAAATAAGGCTTATCACAATAAAATCATGTTATTCAAATCATATTATTCCAATGACTTATCATGTTGAAACCAAAGTCTAATCATGTTAGCCAAACATAGCCATATTTTTCATATTTGGTTGGTAATGCATTTTTCATTTTTCTTCTAGACATAGCCAAACAGTAGCAATGTATTTCTTAAGTGGAATCTAAATACCACCCAAACAGTGACAATCCATTTGCAAGTAATGTATTGCGCAGTAATGTATTACAGCAGTAATATATTTCTAGGTAGCCAAACGGCCTCTAAGTGATTAATAAGACAATTTACTCAACCAGAACGTCAAAATTACCAATTGAGGGCGGCTAGGCGCGTGTAAGCATAGTGGGCCCACAACATATACCTAACTAAGTGAAGCCATTAGGTTAGTTAGACCTGCTGATCTGATGAGTTGACGTCAGGTCGACCTGTACAGGTTAGGACCTGCTTGGTAGACCCGATAGGTCAGGTCTTGGTCCATTTGACTTGACCCAAATGTAACAAAGTAGGGTCTGGAACCAAATCGTGTCAAGTTCGGGGCTTGCTCCAGGTCAACCTAACCACCCAAAGCCGATATATTTAATACAATATTCATGTTTAAGTTATTTATTATAGGGTGCAGATTGTATAGAGCCTATGCTCTAAGCAATTAAATTAGAGCCTACCTTCAAATCATGTCGAAAAATGTGGTTTCAATACTAGAAATCTTTGTGATATCCTTAAAATATATTTTCATTTTTATTTATAAAGTTTAAAACTTCAAAATTAGTGTAAATCAACTGATCTATGAAAACTTGAAAATCTTAAAATTGACAGTCCAAAAATGCGTTACAAAATAAACTACTTTCAAAACTTGAAATCCATTTTTTCCCATGTCCATGCATCTTGATGCCGAGATGATCAATTTGAGGATATATGGGCATCAAAGCAACCTCTTCTAGTGAAATTTTTAAGGTAGGCTCTAATTATATTGTTTAGATCCTCGGCTCTATATAAATTTTTCCCTTTATTATAAGACATATAAAATACATTACATATATGTTAGGAAAAAGTTTCTATAGAGCCGCGGCTCTAAACAATCAAATTTGAGTCTACGTCAAAAATTTCCCTAGAAGAGGTTGTTTTGATGCCCAAATATCATCTCGACATCAAGATGCATAGACCTGAGAAAAAAATGGATTGCAAGTTTTTAAAATAATGTATTTTATAACATATTTTTGGACCGTCAATTTTCAATATTTTCAGGCTTTCATAGATATGTCGATCAACACTTTTTTTAAAGCTTTAAACTTTATAAATCAATACGAAAATATACTTTAAGACTATCACAAATATTTCCAATATTGAAACCACATTTCTCGACACTATTTGAAGGTAGGCTCTAATTTGATTGTTTAGAGCCTAGGCTCTATACAAACCGTACCATGTATGTTAACATATAGGGACAAAAAAGTCCCCAAAAGTTTCAAGGCTATTATTGTAATTACTCAAAGAAAATATTTTTTACTATTTTTATTATGTGTGTCCTTGTTTGATGTATATATGCCCTAAATTTAACTAAAAAAAAGTTTATAGAATAAATATTTAAAATAAAACATTCTATGTCGCTGGATATCTAACTCTTGAGATAACTCAAACCATCCCAGCAATTTGCTTTGCTTTGTATATGGGTGGGGCTACATGAAGAGCTTTCCCTTTCATTTATGCCCACTATTTATTTAATTCTTTTGAAACTACTCCATGTTTATAATTTCTTTTATTGACTTGATCGACTTCAAGAATTGGGCATAGATTAGTCGGCAATAGGGATCTAAAAGGGTCCCTACAGGGTCCTAGTTGGAACTGAACCCGACTCGGACTGGATTGGGCCATGTCATGTTCGCAAAAAATATTAAAAATAAAATAATATGTTAATATGACATTATCACATGAGAATTCCTGGCCATCTATCTAGATCGATCAATTGAGAAGTGGGATCACACATAATTTATATGTGGGTGGGCCATATAGAAAGCTTTTTCTAAATGAAAATGGCTTAAGTTTGAGAAATAAAAAAAATAAAAATAAAAGTAAAAAAATTTCTTTTGGAATGCAGGCAATAAAAAATTTGACGTACCATTTTTTTCATCCAGTTTCTTTCTCAACGAGCTAGAATTTACGCCTTGGAAATCATTGATGTAGCCTTGGAAGTAAGTTCAGAGGGCCGAAACACAATATATGACGTAAATTAGTATCAATTATGAAAATCAAATATCAAGATTGGATCATTCGAAGCCTTCCGGTCATATCGTCAAACCAATACTACCACTCGTATTGTTTATCAAACTAGTGTTTTGACGAGTCAGGTCAAAAGCAAAAATTGAGTTTGATTAAAAAATAATTAAAATTAATATTTGATTAGTTTTGACCGACCAATTTTGAATAACTAAATAAATATGTTTAAGCGATAAAATACAGAACTCGTGGGACTTGAGCAAAAATTAAAAATTAGCATGAAAACATATGGGAACCAATAGATCTATCAACATATGATATAAATTTGAGGAATGGAGGACAAAAGCTCCAAACCCTAGTGATGGTTAGATAAAAGCAACTAGGATTTCATTTTTTTCATAATCTTACATGCATAAATCAGCTTTAAAAAGTTGATTTTGGCAAATTTGAGGGGTCCTTTCGTAATTTTTTAAAGGGTGTGGTATGTATAAGGCTGGTGCCTCAAAGAATCAAAGTTAAGTGTACCTTCAAATAATCTCTAAAAATGATGTTTGGGTACTACAAATATTGGTGATGGTATGGAAATTTTATTTATTTTTAATTATAAAATTTAAAGTTTCAAAAGTAGTGTAGATCGAACAGATCTATGTACACTTAGAAATTGACAGCCCAAATTATACATTACCAAAACACTATTTCCAAAATTTTAAATCGATTTCATATATTTTATGGTAAAGATGATCGAATAGAGAGGGGGCATCTAGTGAATTTTGGAGGTGCGCCTCAATTTGATTGTTTATGGCCTCGCCCGTATGTAAGCTTTTCTTAATAATTGTTGCACAATGCCCAAAAAATTGAGGGTAATTTCGGCATCCCAATAACCAGTGCTTAGTTTAGGCGCCCATGCTCACACTCTTCACTCCTAAAAACCAGCACTCTCTCCTGCAAAAATGGCCTTTGCAGAACGAACGGCCAGGATTGCCCCATCAAACACCTCTCTACTTTCCTCCATCTCCTCCATTCTCCAATCCATGAAACAATCCTCACATCCTCAATCTCCTACACCAGACTTTCTCTCTCTAAAGCAATTCATCCCAAGCCTCAATCCCCAAATTGTAATTCAAGTCATTAAATCTCAAACTGACCCTCAATCCTCTCTCTTCTTTTTCAACTGGGCCTCCTCTCTTTCTCCTCATTACAGGCACACCCCACCTTGCTACAATGCAATCACAGATACCTTAATTTCACATGGCATGTTTTCCACAGCTGAGGAATTACTGTTAAATTCCAAAGGTTTATCAGATTTCAATGTGGCCAAGTTCATCAAAGCTTATGGCGATCGAGGCGACATTAGGGGGGCCATTCACTGGTTTCACAGAGTCAAGGTATGGAAAATTCCAAGACCTTTATACTGTTATAATGCTCTGTTGGGTGTTTTTGTGAGGGCAAATAGGATCAATTTTGCTAAGGCTTTGTATACTCAAATTCTAGAGGATGAATCAGTGAAACCCGATGTTTCGACTTATACAACTCTCATTAGAGGACTCTGCAAATTGGGTTTGATTGATGATGCTAAAAGGGTCTTTGATGGGATGGATTGTAGGCCAAATGTAATCACATATAATACTTTGATAAGTGGGTTTTGTAGAAAAGGGTTACCATCAGCGGCTGTTGAAATCTTGGGTTTAATGGTGGAAGATAAGGATTGTTCCCCTGATACTATTACTTTTACAACATTGATCGACGGGTATTGCAAGAATGGGGAATTGGGTCCTGCTAAGAAGTATATGGATGAGATGGAGAAGCATGGGTGTGAGCCCAATGTTTTGACTTATAATTGTTTGATTAATGGTCTCTGTATCAATGGTGATATCAGTGGGGCGAAGAAAATGATGTCAAGAATGAGATTGAATGGAATAATGGCAGATATGGCCACTTATACCAGTTTATTGAAGGGTTTTTGTATACTTGAGAAATTGGATGATGCTGCTAAAGTTCTTGAAGAAATGGTGAGTAAAGGGTTGAAGCCTGATAGCAAAGCATATGGGGTGCTTCTCAATGCTTACTGTAAGGTGGGGCGAGCAGTTGATGCTATACATGTGCTAGAAAGAATGGTGAATGCAGGAGTTACTCCCCATGTTTCAAGCTATAATGCCATTTTGACGGTTCTGTGCGAAGGAGGAGAGATAAATAGGGCCATTGATATTTTGAACCAGATGCCAAAGAAAGGGTGCTCACCCAATTTTGTTTCTTACTCTACTGTGATTTGCAGTCTGTGTAAATGCAAAGGTAGGATGCAAAAAGTTGAGGACCTTGTTGTTGTGATGCTTAGAAATGGTCACAAGCCTGATATATCTATGTACAGTGAGATGGTAATGGGGTACTGTGAGAATGATGATTTGGCAATGGCACTTGGTGTGTTCCATGAAATGATAGAAAAGGGATTGGCAATTAATGTTCAGGGTTTTTCAGCTATAGTCAAGGAATTGCGCCAGAACGGAAGGACATCCGAGGCTGAGAACGTCTTCAAGGAGATGTTTAGAAGGTGCCATGTACCTGATGAGGAGAGTTACGCAAGAATACTAAAAAATGTGAGATATTAGTGCAGGAATGTGGTATTTGCTTTGAACATGCTTGATATGAAATTCGACACATAACAAAGAAACCATAATGTGGAAATGCTTGGAGAAAGCGAGCTTGTTCCATGGTCTGTGGACTAATGCAGTGACATTAAGTCTGTATGAGAGTTTTGATTGTTAGATACTAGGTCACTCTTACAAACCCGCTTATCTACCCCGAAAATTCAGATTTGCATGGGTTAAGTTGCGTTCCATTTCTGCTTATGCTTCCTCCCACCAAGCATGCATGTTGAGAGAGAGAGAGAGAAGGCGGAGGGAGGAAGAGGGAGAGGGAGAGGGAGAGGCAGGCGGAGGGCAGAGGAGCTATTCTTGTCAGTTGCTCAGTAAAAGCTCTGAGTTTCCTTGATGATCCTTTTTGGGCACGCCCCAAACAGCATGTTCATGGCAGATTGAACATTGAAATGGCACTCGTAGCACTATGCCTTTCGAATCACGGTACCATTAGGGCTGTTTGGGAGGCTCTTTTCCAGGTCAAGCATGTAAGTTGAGAGAGAAGGCGGGGGGAGGGGGAGGGGGAGGGGGAGGGGGAGGGGGAGGGAGCTATTCTCATCTGTTGCTCAGTAAAAGCTACTGATGTGGACTACAACAGGGGTCGATATGTTGAATTTGCGCTGTTGCAAGACTCAAAAATAAAATGTTTTGAATTTACGTTGTTTAAGATGATAGGAACATGTAGAAAAGCAAGGTGCAATGAGAATGTTGTAGTCCGAGAAAGTTGAGAAGAAGAAATGCGTATTGAAGAGCATGCGGCTGAATTGTGCTCAAACCATAGGTATGTCATTATTCTATTATTATTTGGGTTGGTCAGGATGGGATCAAACCTGAGATGCAGTGTCGCAGTCATCCACACTGTACACCCAAATCTCTTGTGGGACATTCTTTTGAACTTTTGGGTTTCATAGGAACAGCATTACAATATTTAGCATCAGTGTTTTAAAAACCGAGCCGGTGGGCTAAACCAAGCCTGCTCGCCACGTCTCCGGGGGAAAAAAAATTGAAAAAATCAATGGTAACCAGTGGGACTCAGGCGAATCTGGCAGAATATTCACTCCCTCGACTGCCAACCTACCGCTTCTGAGCTGCCTCGAGCAGTTCTAAGCCTGCTTGCCATTTTCAGAATTGACCTTACAAAAATTAATACAAGCCCAATCTTCCCAACCTCATACATTTTTGGACCATGCATGAACTCGGCCAATTGATTGATACACGTCCAATCTACATGTGATTCAGAATTTGGCTTGATTGGTTATGGTTTGGATGATTGTGTGATGGTGCATCTCAGGTTTTATTCCCACTCGTGACCTACCAAAAAAACCTCGACGAACTTTCCAATGTGGATGGGGACAAGTATAGTACCCCTAACATAACAATGTTAGTTAGGAACCAAAGGATATAGACCTTTCCTAACTAGAGATTATAAGGTGCTTACATACCTGATGAATTCTCCACTTTTGAAATGAAAGCAAACATAGTAATTTGAAGTTTGCAACAAGGAAACGTGAAATATTAGCAAGTTTAGGACCTATGGAAAAGATCCTCAGAACCAGTAATTGTTTTATGAACAAGAAATTTAAGAACCAAGCAGCCAGATTTAGTACAAATGAGAGACTATCTTTTGTTAACTGAATTGTGGTGTTATTCTCACTAGGGTTCCACGTTCAATCTTGGAATGCCCACAGCCTGCCTAATGCAGCTTCTATTTTCCCAAACAATTTCAGCTACCTTAATGGAAGGTCCCAGAACTCACAAGTCGAACCTTTCTTTGACAACAATGAGAATATGGACAATCTATTCAGGTGCTCTCGTAGGCACCTACTAAAAGGAAAGGCTACAAAGATCCAGCCACCGGTAATTTTAACATGTTCCTCTGTTTTGGCCTGCATAGATGTTATACCCAATGGAAATTGATCATTCATTTAATAACTAACCCTTCTTTCATGTTTCTCAACATCGACGAATGTCAGGTCCCCATCATGGTCTTTCTAAGCATAAGCCAATTTACATATTCTCCTCACCATTTTTTGCTTTTTCTTGAAGATCCCCACCACTTTGTAAAAACCAACAAAGACCCACCAACCCCCTCAAGTCATCTAATAGAAGGAACTCCAGTGAATGTTCCTTCTCTAAATGATTTTCAGGTGTTCGAAAGAAATATAGAGAGAGAGGTCAGAAGCTGTTCCAGTTTATGTGGCCAAGCTGTGGTGGCTGATAGGCTGGCGCCTGTGCGGTGGGTCCCACATTGCCGCCCATGCTAGGCAACTGCTGGTGCACAAGATGGGGGTTCGCCATTGCAGACGGTTGAGGTGCATGGTAGAGCCCGGCAAAGGCTGGGTGGGCAGATTGTGCAGCATTGAAAGGAGCGTGGCCTGTGTGAGAGGGCACGTAAGCAGCATGGGGGGCTTGCCCACCAGAGAGATTGTAAAAAGGGCCTGATTGCATGCTTCCCATCTCCCTTGGCGTCTGAATCCAAATCTCAGAACCATCAGCCTGCAAATCACTTATAAAGTTAGAGAGAGAGACTGCTCAAAAAACCAGATGAATGAAAGCTCTCATAAAGAAAACATGTTTGTAGGCCCTATCATAGCATTTTTCCATGAAAATTACAGCAAGCAACAAGATTTTAGCTCTCGAATTGGTGAGTTCATTAGGGCCTCTCAATCCTTTAATATATCCAAATAGAAACTGGGAAACACTAATATCTGTAGAAGTGCATAAGCTTGTTCACCAGAAAATAACCGAGAGAAAACACCACCTAAAGGAAAACGGGCCAGCCAAGTACGAGAACAAACATTTGGTCTTTCAGAAAGAGAGGAAATGAGAAATCCATATTGGGGTACAGGGGAGTAACAATGGAAGGGAAACAACTGAATGGCAACTCATGATTCAAGTGGCATGCTTGTCATGCACACAGAGAACTATGATGTCAAGATAGAACAGGGTGCAATTAACACGCAGGAGTGCATATGAAACAATCAGAAGATTCAGAACTACGAGTGCGGATATGAATGATAAATACGAGCGTCTGTGAACATCCCGGTAAGCCTATGTACTAGAATTGACTTGCAAAGCCAAAAGAACAAAAGAAATGATAACGAAGATCTATTCAAGAAAAGTCCAAGATACTAGTTAGTGAGAGAAGTGAAAAGCTCATGCATAAACATGAACACCATACCTGAGGATTGGGGATGTAGAGATTGCTCTCCTTGTACTTGATCCTCGACATATCCTCAAGACCAGCAGTCACAACAGGTGTACTCGCACCATACCCGCCAGCCTGGTTCGCATAATTGCCATAGGCAGTCGGGATAGGGGAGGGCACAGGCTTATACTGAGAAGGAGAATACTTCATGGCACCACCAGTGGTTAGATGCGAGCTCCCACCACCAGGCATCAATAAATAACTGCTCCCACTTGGTGCATGAGGGTAAGCTGGGTTTGTGGAGAAACCAGCAGGCATGGCCATGGGTGGAACATAGAGAGGGGAAAGGTATTGTCTGTAAGGGACAAAGTTGGTATAATGAGGGATGTGGACCCCAGGAGGCTGCGCATAAAGTGGGGCCACAGGTTGTTGTTGCACCATGGCCACTGTGGTTGGTGGGTTGCTGTTCACGTGTGAGTTCAGGGCCTAGAGGAGAATACAAGAACGTGTTAAAAATTATTTGTCTTTTGTTGATAGTTAAACTGAAAGATATTAAGAGCCTCAATTATCAGACCAGCTAAAAGAGATGAGAGCCTCGATTATCAGATGCAATGACAAATTCATACTTGAGATGGCATTGATGAGCAACCATTGTTACAGATCAAAAGAAAAGAAAAGGTACTATTGACGAGAAAGTATTTCCTATTCAAAGGGGTTCTCTCATTGTCAATTGGATTGCAGAAAATACTTTCCCAGGATTTATTACCTCTGAAGGAGATGCTATGCCTTGCCCACGTGTACTTTCGTCCATGGCTTGCCTGAAAAACTGCATGTCATAACTTGTAGACTGGTCATATGCTTGCTGCATGAACAGTAGAAGAATCAGTAACTATGAATACGTGAGCACACACACACAGACAGTAGGGATGGGGGGAGAGGACAGGACAAATAGACATTTTCCTTCGACAAGACTGGGAAAAAGAGGGAACAATATGGTCGATGACAAACTTCTTTATGGGACATTTTGAGGGGTCATTAATAAACCATTTGATAAGGCACGATTGTTCATAGAATCAATAATAACAACGATCATTCGTAAATGCCACATCATGCTTCACTTGCTTCTGACAGCCACTTACAGGTCTGATTATGACCAATGAACATAAATTTTTATTTTTATTTTTTTGAAGTTGCAACAAACATAAAAATATGATTCTCAAGCTACAAACTATAATTCTCAAACCAAGGAAACATTCCTTTTTAGGAAAAAGTTTGACATTCTCCTCATAGGCTTACTTTTTAAAAGAACTGGACAAGAGTTTCATACCATGTGCTAATCCATCTGGGGGCAGAGCAGTCATATTTCAAACATTGGGAAGCTTTAATGGTCATTAGTTTAAAAAAAAAGCTACAATTTTGCTCCTTTCCCAAAAAAGACAAAGGTAACTATGGAACCATTTCATACCATGTGTTAATCAATCTGGGGACAGCAGTCATATTTCGAACATTGGGAAGCTATATTGGTCATTAGTTTACAAAAAAGCTAGAAATTTTTCTCCTTTCCCAAGAAAGAGAAGTAGCTACAGAACAGTAAAAGCATTCGTGTATTCCATAAGAATCTCGTATTTCATTCAAATAGTATATGGTAAGAGCATACTAGCACCATTCGGTGAGAGAGAGTGGATCATAGTCACTTCTAAATAGATACTACCAAAAAGTACACCAAGAACATGGATATTTAGCGTGAAACTCAGAAATGGATAATATATAGAATCCAATAACCATGAAAAAAAATGCTCTACTTGGTATTCAATGTCCAATAAGACATAGATGGTGACGGAGTATAACAGGTGGGTGTCACTCGCTACCCATCTACACAGATTTATTAGATAGAGATGGTCTAATGTTGTATTGGTTTTCCATGGTCCATAGAATTAGAGCATATGTTCTCACTAAAAGAACCAGTTCCTTCGATGGCTTAGATACCGAGAAAACATGAGAAACTAAGATGCATGACCACATAAGGTCTCACCTCAAAACTTGGAAGGGGTGGAGTATCTTGCTGGTCTATCTCTTCTGTTCTGTATGAAGGGCTATGATCATGAACCAAGCCTATGTTCCCATAGCTCTGCAAATTTTGTGCCCCAACCTGCTTGTCTTCACTCTGCAAGCCTTCAGAAGTTGGAACTGAGGCTTGAGTATCAGCCTCAGTGATGCCCGTTCTATCTTCCACCAAAGTTAACTGGTCATTGGTCACAGCTTCACTGAGAGCAACGGCACCCAAGGATGCATGGCTGCACAGTATTTTACATCTATGATGGTATACTCATTTGCGTTCAGCTAAATGCCAAGGAAAATAAAGCTATGAAATAAGAATGATAGTGTTGGCACTTAGGGAAAATCTCAGTGAAATATAGTTTCAGCCCATTACTGAGACTGACAAAAGTATGATGACCAGTAATGAATAACTGCTCGTAGAACCTTGGGATCAGGCAGGCAAACAATATGCTCCCGCAGGATCATATTGTACACCTACAACCTGGAGCAAAAGCCCTAATCGGAAGGATTTTTTTCACTCGTGACAATTTGGGAACCACTTAAAAATCATTAGATGATCATTTTCAAAAGAAAATTAAATTTTAAATTAACTAGCACTGTGTATTCACACAGAGAATCAACCAAGTCAGACTGCTGACTTGGCAGAGTCTGAGGCTGACTTGCTCTCGGGACCCTGGCAAGTCCAAGCCTGTATCCTTGTTGTCAAACACCGAGAAAAATACATTTTTGGGTTCAAAGCTTGGGTGAATTTCAATTGAACATTATCTTTACCAAAATACCTTGTGTTAAATAGGTGACCAAATTATCATATACCAATAAATTTTGGCAGGAATTTCAAAACTCAAATTTTATTTGGACAGTTGAAACCGTTCTGATATCCTAAAAATTTGAACATTCGCACAAACCTTGGAGCAGCTTCATCCTTCGATTCCTCAGAATTTCTAGGGGCTTGAAAGGCAGTTCTAGAGTCAAAGTCTACGCCAAAGCTACCAAAAGTAAGGCGAGTACGATCAGCTTCAGGGACCCGGAAGTGATGCGGTATGATCACATGCTGAGTTTCTTTAATGGCCATTTGGCTGAAATTGTCATGCAGGCCTGTTGCTGCCGGTTCCTCTTTTGAGCTATGTGGGGTGCTCGCCAATGATGGAGCACTAGTAGTGGTGGTCCCAGTTCCAGTGGCTTTGGGGTTGCTGATGCCCAGTTTCTGGTTTGTTGGCTTGGGTTTCCATTCCATATTAGTCATTGCTGCTGCCTCAAAGATCATCAAGTCAGGCAACTATTTCAAGCTATATTAATATGTTGATATGAATAAATGTGTTGATATAAGTAAATTGGAAAAGTATCCAATGGACATTGGAAAACTACAGTCATTGGGTACTTGAAGGCCAAACGCTAAAAGGTGATAGAAGAGAGCCAGGATTCACCAGAACAGGGTATGACCCAATGGAGGGTCCTGCGCTCTCGCCATCACCAGCCATCATTTCATCTGCCAGTGACACCCCAAATGGACAACGGATTTCAGATCCAAAGTTTACAGTAAAGTTGTCCGTGTATTAATGTGTGTACTTGACTACTAGCACTAGGGATGTTTAAGTACTGTAGTAATTTAGGTCACAGCTTGTATAATACCCACAAGGAATAGTTTACTCATCCTCTATACTCGTAAATAGACGATCAACCAACATTTCATCGATGAGAATCAGTTTTACCTAATACCCCCCCCCCTGCAAAAGTCTTTTGTCAACTAACCTCAATTTATTACAATTTCTTTGGTGACTTTTAAAATATCAAGTTCCATGGCAATTCATCTTTCAGTAATCATGATAAAAGAATCATCAAAATGATTCATCAGAAAATATTTAATTTTATACTCTCTGAAGTTGCTGCTACAAAACATCCACCGGAGGGGAAAAAAAGTAGCTACCACAAAGTGTGCAGAAAAGAAACATATAGATCACTCATCTTTCATCTTTTCAATAATATCATACCTTTCTGGTGACTGACAGGCTGATGGGACTTGCTACCATATTGATTACTGGCAAAAGAACGGCTAACTGAGACACTGGAAGTAACAGCTTCTTGTATCGACGATTGAGTAAAATGGTCATTCTTTAATGAGGAACCCGTATGTCCAAAAGATGAAGCTGACGTGGAGCCAATTGAAAATGCACTGCTTGAAATAGAGGAAAGTGAAACCAAATGCTCAGACTGGCGCCGAGGACCCACTATGCCAACTTCACGTTTAATTGCCCCAATATTTCCAGTTGACCTAGAATCAGGCGATGGCACATGAACTGGATCTGAAGTTGAAGAGTACACCCCAGTTACTGAATTATTTGTCGATGATGGAGAATAGCCCTCAGAATTTAGCACAGGCTTCGCTTGGGAATGTGAAGGCAAGTTGGAAACTGTAGCATGTATCCCCCCCGATAATATCGACCTCTGGTTTCCATTAGATTCAGCATTGCGAGCATAGCCATGGAGAGAATTACGGCCACTACCGGAACCTTTGGACCGCACCTGGGCCCCTGGATTTCCATTGGAATCGGAGTGCTTTTGATCAGTTAAGTTTCCGGAAGAGCTACAGGAAAATGAGAACAATTAATAGATGAACATCCAAACTCACAGTGCTGACAAATATCAGTGTATTTGCATGCACAACCCAGAAAAGGTATAATTCCAATGTAACATCTCAATAAAATGCCAAAAAAAAAAAAAAGACGGGGTTGTATGTAATCTTATTGCATAATTTTCCAAAAAAGAAGCTTCTTTCTCTTACACATCATCTTCCTTCAAACCGCAATAAAAAACTACATTTCTACATTGCTAACACATGAACCAAAATATAACATTGCATGGATGAGGCTTTTGAGTAATATTGCCTCAGCTGAACCACCTAAGAACTCCCTCAACAATAGGCGGTGACAAAGCAATCAGCATATAATTTTATATGCCTTAATTAGGCAATCTAACACTCTGCTGACTCAATAATTAAATTGTAGCTGTTAAGTGGGAAGGTCTTTGCATAACCAATCATGTGAGCAGAACCCATAATGATGTTATAGTTTAACATGATATTATCAAAAGATCGTATTAGCTAATGGGTAACTTAGACACCTGAGCCAATAATAAACAGGGACAGAACAGCATGCAAATCAACAATCCACAAAGACAGTAATATAATATAAAATTTCATTCTGTGCAGATGCTTAGAAGTGGTGCACTATCCATGTCAAATACTCCAAAAACTAATTTAAAACCACAAAAGAATTGATGTTGTAACCATGTTCATAGACATATCAGGGCAATTATAAATATATTATCATATAATAAAAGCACTTGGTCATGTGAAGTACTAAGGATCTGTTTGATAGCACCCTAATCTCCTGATACTACAGGATATTAGAGTCGAATCCAATTTTAATCAGCAAAGTATAGGAACCCTCTATGATACAGTCAAATCGTATCTTTTAATAACAAATAACTACCCCATATCTGAATCTCCAAAAATTCGACTCCGAAGTGAATTTAATATTCAACTCTAACTTGAATTTTCAAGGATATTTAAAACGGTATCTCACAGCATTATGTTTCTCCATCATGATATTTGACGGGATTTGGTTTTTGCCCTCACCTCCTCTCCCTTCTCTCTTCAGCTCCCAACCCAACCATCAATCCCTTTCTCATTCCTGCCGTTCCCCTTCTTGTCTCCATGTCCTTGGCGTCCCTTAACCTCCCTGTGACTCTCTCTCTCTCATGGGTCTTGCTACAAACTCCTGTAACAACTGCTCACTCTCTCTCTCTCTCTCTCTCTCTCTCTCTCACACACACACACACACACACCATGAACCTCCAGTTTCTTTCTCGGAATAACAATGAAAACTCTAATTTTGTTAACATTTCTCGTAAAAATGAAAACTCTGATCTTTAAGAAATGGCCATTTTCCCTCTCTCATCATGAACCTCTAATTTCATTCTGGGAATAACAATAGAAACTCTGATTTTTGAGCAACGGCCATTTTTCCTTAGCAATTCCATTCATTATTTTGTGGAAATATAATTTTTTTCATGGTTTTATTCTTAGAACTAAGAGCAAATTGGGAGAAAACTTGCCTTTCTTTTTAATGGAAATAATGGATTTTACTGAGAAAACAGCAAAAATGAAAATCTTAATTTCGGAAGCAAAGGACAATCTGACTTAGGTTTTGAGAATAAACAGGTAACTACTAAACGCAATACACATTGTGACATAAGAAAGAAAAACTTAGATGACATAGTAAAAAGAAGACAAATGAATCAGTAATGCCGTTGCATTTCTGGACAATGCTTCATTATTACCCTGGTAATCTCAACACATCAATGGATACAAGGAGGCTAGCACTATTGTCTTTAGTTTAAGGAGGCTAAAACTGTTGAAAGTAGATAAAAGCTTCCAACAATTTTGGCAGCAATGCATATAATGGTTTATCAAGTTGCAAGTCATATCCCAAAAGAAACCATTTTTTTGGATAAATGGTGATAGAAGATGGTTAAACAAAGGAATAACATTTTTATTGGGCTCTAGACTTCTTAACACCCATGGATGACCATATGGACCCCACAGCCCACCACCTAAGCACGTAAAAGGACCTCACCATAATAATCTAAATCATTTTCTCAAGGTAACCAACACAGGAAACACAAACTGCTATATGAACGAACAGAATAACCATTAGCCACCAACTAATATCCTAAATTTCTAACATGTCTGGCCAAGAAATACATTATTATAACTACGCTTTTGGCTTAAAGAAAATAGAAGCCTCACTTCTTGTTGGAAACCAAACCAGTTACTCACCCTATCATAGGACAAAACAAAATACTATCAAATTGTATATGTTAACAGACCCCAGTATTTTGGAATTTGTATACAGAATGCCACACCTAAATTACGGCATTACCCTATTATCAGAACACCATTGCTGGAATTACAGCCTTTTAAGGCCTTATGCGCAATGCTAGCACTGTTAAGAGTCACAATTGAATTGACCAAGAACATTGTAGCTACTGGAATCTTTGAGCATGGGATCCATATAAGCCGAAATAACCCCGTTTGAATGAGACAAATTCTTGGACTATATTGTGAACCGAGACGGTTGAAGGTTTTCCTCTAGTTAGGGTTGGTATAACTGCGTTCGTCTCATGTCATGTGAGCCAAGGCTTAGGGATCAGTGGATCCTGCATTGTTTGAGATATTTTGTGTACAAGCCCTGTGTAAGCTATGCTGGGCTCTAAGAGGACAAGCTCAAATTCCTGATATATGTAGCTTGCTCACAACATGTGCATGGACAGTCATATTTTAGGAAGCCATTCTGATGAGGTAAAATCCACCTATCAGAACTGTGCACATGTACTAAGAGAGGACCCCCGCATCTACAAAAGTTCATGTCCTTGGGAGGCGCACTTGTAATCCACTGAACATCCTGGAATCCAACCACCTATCAGTTTGCTTTGACGTCCACTCATGTTCTGACTGAAGTCTGTGTCTCTTATGGGCTTGTTGGTTTGGTCTAAGAAATTCGATTGGGCTTTCGGGTCTAGCCCAATGGAGTACCATATAGCCAACCTCTTATAGGATCCTAACTTCCCAACCGGATTTATGAGAAGTGCCAGACCATGACATTTTCATAGAAAACGATTAAAAATAATGTATTGTGATTTTAGATAATTTTTAGAAATTATTTCAAGAAAATATGTTCGATTAAAATTTTGTTGTATGCTAATTCCAAATAAGGATGTTCACACATGTGGTGTGTGGCACACAAGTGGCCAATGTGTGCCACACGTGCATACTATAGGACTGCCAAGTCATTGCCCTCTGGGTATGATGTGGATAGGCCTACCCTTGACATGAAAACCTTGTTTGGTTGTTGCATATAATCTTGATAAGTGTAGTGCTTTGTGGCACATGTGTGAGACACGTGGTGACATGTGTATGTGCACATGTATAAGTGTCAGAATTTTATATTTTGCATAAAATCTTTAATCTAGTAATTTTGTGATTTGAAAACCATTAGATTTTCAAAATGAGGAGTTGTGATTGGTGGTAAGAGGATAAGAGGGACACACCACGACATAAGATAATGTAATGTCCCACATGATAATGACAATTCATTAAGTTAACAACTAGATGGAAGAAGAGAGATGCACGCCACCCTCATTTGGTTTTCAAAGCTCAAGTTCAAAATCAACAGTGATGGTTGGATGTTTTTAGAAATCAAGGTTGAGATGTGTTCAAATTGAAACTTAGGGTTTGATGGGCACTTATGCAACTTTTGGAGTTTTGGAGGTCTTTTATGGGCATGCCGAAAAGGGTGTGCTTGATCATCACCATCCATATGATAGCTATCAATGATAATTGATAAGGCTACATCTTAGGCCTCTCTCAACCCTTGGATCACTCAAAGGGTGGTTAAGTTCTAATCTAGATTTAATGCCCACACATGGAACTTTTAAAAATAGGAGTCATCCCACTTCATTAAACACTCTCTACATCACACTTATTTCTTGATCTCTTGCATCTCTTCTTCTCTTCACCTTAACACTAGCATCTTGACTCTCTCCCCCTTGGTGAGAATTAATGCATGCTCTCTACTCCATAATGGAAGTGTGGCGTCTTGAGCTTCATCACGCACTCCTACATTGAAACAACGTACTATTTTGAAAGTGTACGCTGTTGGAATCTCTCATAATAGTAAGCTCTTTCACTTCATCTTCCCTTCATGAAGTAGTTTGATGTCCATATTAAAGAGCTTTTATAATATGTTTTCTTATGGTGTAGTTTTGAGCCTATTAAATGCAAACCGTTATGATCTATGTTGCTGTAAATGCAAGTATGAGATGCATAACAGTGAACTGCTAGTATGCCTCACACATCAAGCCACACCCACTTGTTCCCAGTAGTGTTTGGATGTTTCGACCAAACCCTAGTGCTTGTGTGATTGCTTCTCGAGATTAGATTAGAACCACGCCTTCTTGTGCTATTAGTTCCTAGTGATAGATAGCAAGGGTTGTATCCATACCGTTGCGGTTCTTGCGCGGTGAATGTTTTTGAATCGGCTTCCCATAAGTCATATTAAACTCATGCACATTTATGTCATTAGTATTTGCTTTTGATGTATTTTGTTTCAGTTATGTTGTAAAATAGTGATGCTCATGTTGTAAAGCTGTAATTGCAAGTCAAAAACTATTTGTATTTCTGAACTTTTAGGTTGTAGGAATTTGGGGATTTCCCAAGGTTTAGTTGATGATTCTGTAAAGCCTTTTTAAATTTTTTTATTGTACATACCTTGTGTGAAACCCCTGGTACTACTTCAACCACCTTTAAGTTATAAGTTGACATTCAAGTAGAAATGAATAAAGGTGCTAAATTTTGTGTTGAAGCATGAGTAATGTAGCCGTGCAGTGAATTCTTGCGTTACCAATAATAAATTCAATGGAGACAACAACAACACAATATGGTCTATTTAAAAAATAAGAGAGAAACATCAAAACAAAATACTAAGCTGACAGCAAAAATTAGAAGCGAATATGAAAGAAAATCAAATGAGGAACATTGTCAAAACCGAATTAAGAAATAAAAAAGCCGATAAAACTACCTCTGAGGATCTGATGTGACATATTTTGAAGATGCTGACTGCGACTGAAATGACAACTTTGAGTCCCTGTTTGCATTTTGATTGAATCTGTTATCCCTCACGACACGGAATTCCCTGCTGATTCCTGCAGCTATTCACATGTTACCCATCAATGCACCTGCGAACTAATATAAAAGTAAATAACCTTAACCTACAACAAATACTAACCATCCACAACCTTCACAAATCGGTTAGTTAATTACTCAACACACTTAATGGGGGAACAGAAAATTCAAAGAGCATTAAACAATATCCAGATCCCAGAATTGCAAGGACGTATGAATAGTATGACGACATAATATTTAAATACACTCATTATATGAGAGCCCGAATTATTTTATGGAGTTATGGTTGGTTTATGCGATTCCCACAAAATCAATTTGCCATCTATTGCTGCTAACCAATAGATTACACTTCTTTGTTTAGTCAACTAATCAGTGTACTTCTTGTGAGATCAATTTTAATCTATTGTAAACTTGGAAATACAGATGCATGTTATTACCGTGTAGTAAAAATCCAGATATATATATGCCAACATTATGTTAATAATACACCAAACTCAACTCTCCCAAAAAGTACGAAGGAAAAGAAACAAACATATATGGGAGAATACCTAACAGGGTATCTATTTCTAAATCACTCAATAATTCACTGCAAAAGAATAAGATGCATGCAGAAATAAGAAAGAAATAATACCACCAATCATAAACCAGAAAAAAATTAACTTTCAACAAGGGAGTTTCAAATAAAATAACTTCACAAAAGAAAAATTAAAATGAAATAATATTATTCATAATCAAGTATGACTTAACCAGTTGTGTCTCCAATATGCATTACCAGGTAATTTATTACGAGCATAGCCTCCTCTTCGAGCGTTTTGATCCCACACCATATGAGTTCTAACCACTTGTCCAGTGGGCTCTGGACGTCTTCTTATTTCAGGGGGACTCTTGTGCAATGTACTCTGGAGACGAAGAGTTATATCAACATTCCTGCTGCAAAAATTCTATATGGTACAAAAGCACTTGCAAGTAAAAGACCTCAAGCCAAGAAATCTGATGACATTTTAAATAATTACATAATCACTTATTCTTTGGAACAAATGAATAATACAACGAAAACTTATCAATACAGTTTGTTGTAGAATCCATAGTACCTCTTTTTTCTTGTCCCTTTTCCTCTTCACCTCATGAAATGGATCTGTGAAAAGAATAGGTAAACATTTAATACGATATAGAAATATATTGAAGAGGTGAACTAGAAGAATTTTGCAAGAACTATGCATACACTTTCATGTAAAACCCCATGATGCAACATTAGTTCTGTTCAAACATAAGATCAAACCAGGGTTCAAGAAACAGGAACCGGGGTCCTGTTTTTTAAGCAAGACCAGTTCAGGTTGTTAGATCACCAATGTTGGGGCTATCCAGCTCAAAATGATGGAAAAGAAAAAGAAGAAAAGAACACATCCAAAAACTTCAAAATCATGAACTGTTTCATTTGAAGAAAAAAAAGTAAAAAAAATAAATAATCATTCAAAATTGAACTAAAAGCATTTCGAGGGTGAATGAAATTTCAAAAACTGAATTCAAAATATTCAAAATCATCAAAAAATGATACGATTTAAACATTTTCTGACGATGTTTTTGAATCTGTTGTATTTTACTCAAACAGCACCTTCTGTCCTAAAAAATTGTGATTCAAAGTTTTAAACAGACAAACACTGATTTGCCATCCAAAATGTCTCTTTTTAAGCCATTTCAGTCCCTAAAAATCATCCAAAAAATTGAATATTCAAACACTGATCGCATTTTTTTGAGGATTTTTTTGAATCAAAATACTATTTATCAGTTTGAAACACTGTTTTAAAACATGGAATCAGTGGGTAAATCAGGCACCCATTGATCCCAATCCAGATCAGCAGAGAAAAGTGATCCAGCAAAAAAAAAAATTTAAAGTATTAAAGGATCAAAGGGCTAGAAGGGCTAGAAGGGGGTTCGAACTCCCAACCAAGTCATAAAAAGCCACAGAAGCTAACCAACTAGGCTATTATAGCGAATTAGTATAATATTATATGTTATATACTGCATTTAATAGAAAAGTCTTTACCAATTCCCAATTCGGATTGGCAATTTCTCAAAACTAATTTAAAATATCAAACTCACAATTAGAGAGATCAGAGTTCAAAATTGAAAAAAGAGTCCAGTACATGGAATGATAGATTTTGTAAAAAAAAAAGGCTTCAATTTGAAAAATAGAGGTATAGATCTTGTAAGTCTATGGAAAATGATTGGAATCATATGATCTTTGAAGGAGAAATCGTTGAAAATAAGAGAAATGGATTAAGTAGAAAAAGGGATTTTCATGTGAAAAAGTGACTTTTACATTCAAACAATGAGAGCTTGACAAATCAGATGACCAAGAAAAAAGGAATTCGGTCGCCCAGGCAGCTAGGCGGACGTCTAGTTCCCTAGGCTGCCCATCTAGGAAATTGTGGATTCTAAGCCCCAAGGATGGTGTTTGACAGGTTATGTTGGAAATAAAACCCCACAAATTGATCTTGGGCACCATTTTTTTAGAAATAGAAATAAAAAAAATTATCTAAGTTCATGATACATCATACATAAATACATACATACATACATATATATATATATATATATATATATATATATATATATATATATATATATATAGGTTTTAAATTTGAAATTGTGTTACTAAGAGTCTAAAACTATTAGAGATAAACAATCTACAATTATCAGTTCTTATTGCCAACACACAGACAATAACAACAAGACTTTGGTAGCCAAACATTGAATAAGTAAAGATCTCATCATTCTTTCCATTTGTATAGCATCTTTGGTGCAATATTATTCTGTATTGGTCATTTGGTCTCATTGGAGACAAGGAGCCTGAGTACAACTGTACGAAGTATGGACCATAGAGTATGGTGTATGGACACTGAATCACTGACACACAATGTACTAGCATTCTTTTTTCACTATATTAGTTATTCAAACAAGCAAAATTTTCAATTATTTGAACGTGATTCAACTTTCACCCACACATATTTGTATGGAAGTTAGTTAGACTACATAAATATGCAAACTTAACACATACATAGGCACATATGTGCGTTTGAACAGCACATATATGCATAAGTGTACATCTCGCACCTCCGGTTATGGGCAGCCACCTACGCATTGAGCGTCCTAGACCCAACACCCCACACCCCCCCCCTCCCTCCCACCAAGGTGCCTAGGGGCCACCCAGCGTCTTTTTAAACCTTGGGGTAAGAAAAATTACATCCTAATGGCTAGTGGCGTCGGAGCCATTTAAGATAAGGGACAATCTTTTGTCGTCCAGTCTCTTGGAGTATGTTTCGAGCCACAAGTCTATCATAATTCTCTTGTACAGTCTTCTACTTTATTCTCATTCTATCATAGATTTTGGAGGTTCCAAAAGAAAATTTACACATGATCCACAGGAAGAAATTTTCCTTTGAACTTTTTTTAATCTTTTTCTAGTAAAAAACTTCCCCCCTTTAATTTGCGAAGTCAAGATTATTCAACTTGTTCCAACCAGGCCACAGTATACTCACACAGCCTAGTTGCAACAAGTTAAGTGTTTGCTCCCAAGCAGTTCACTCCATTCAAAGAAATTTTCTACAATAGAATCCTTGATGTGAAGCATATTATGGAGCTCAAGGAGATTGACCTAATACCAAGATCTCATCGACACTCCATAGGTTGTGTTTCTTGCCTCAAAATTTGCTCATACGAGATCGGTATCAGGAGTCAATTGAGATGCTCGATCGAGATTTGGTGTCAAATTACGAGCACCTTCTTCATAGCAATGAATATTTCTAATTGTTATAACAGCGGATTCATTTCCACTGATATTGGCTCAAAGATCTTCCATGGCTGGATCTGTGCTCACTTTAATTTGCTAATTCACAACCTTCATGATTTTTGTTAGTATATCCTCAATCACAAGAGCAGCCTTCAGCAACATTTTGATGGATGAATCTTCTAAAGCTTTGGTACCACTTAACATAGGAAAAAGAGAGAGAAAAAAAGAATAGGAAAAAATAAGGGGAGAATATACCCTCCATCTACCCAAGTTTAATACTCGGCTCATGCTCTGGACAGCGACCCCTGCCCAAGCCCAGTAACTCAGGCAAGTCCAAGTACTATAGGATAACAAAAACGCCTTGCAAAAGCAAAAAGTAAAAATAAAAATCCCAAAAATTCAAAAAATAAAAAAGGTGCGAATAGATTTGTGTGGTGAGAGAGAAAGCATTGGGGAAGAGAGAGAGAGAGAGAGCATTTGAGGAGAGCGAGAGAGAGACATTACTAGGTAGAGAGAAATGAAAACATGGAGCAGATTCCCGTCCCCTTTTAGAGAGAGAGAAGTGAAAAAGGGAGCATATTTCTGCCCCCTTTCAGAGTGAGAAGTGAAAAGGGGGCAAATTTTCTGCCCCTTTTAGAGAGATGAAAATAGGGGGTGGATTTCCACCTCAACTTTAGCGTGAGATAAATGAAAAAATGGGGGTAGCTTTCGGTCCACTTTTAGAAAGACAAATGATATCATGGGGTGGATTTCCGCCTGACGACAGTACAGGTTCCCAAGTAGGTACATGGGAACTCGCATCAGATACTGTCAAAAGCCACATGACTGACTTGAGTCCAACTCGACCCAGTCCAATTTTCAAACCTTGAGTCCACCAGAAATAGATCTTTTGAGTTTTCACAAGGCCCAAAAATCAAATATCATTATCTTCGTATCTTTTCCTAGTCTACCATATACATATTATAGGGAGAACCATAAAACCCTAACCTGCCCCATAATAAACCCTAATCAATATCTAATCTTCTTCTCAAAATTAAGATTTCATCGATATTCCTCAATTCTCTACAACTAAAAAAAAACTCAAATGCCCTAAGATTTCTCAAAAGACCAAATTCTCTCTCTCTCTCACTATATATATATATATATATATATATATATATATATATATACAATGAAGCGCTAACTAATATACGAAGAACTAGTGGAGAGACGAGTGAGTCTTCAATGACAATAGTTCTACATAAAAGGTCAAGATTGAGCCCATACCTATTTGTCTTAGTTATGGGTGACTTAAGTAGACACCTACAAGATTAGGTACTGTGGTGCATGTTGTTCGCAGATGACATAGTTTTGATCGCTGAGACCCGTAACGACTTCAACATAAAGTTAAAACTTTGGAGGGATGCTCTACAATCTAAAGGTTTTAAAATTAGCCGGATTAAGACAGAGTATATGGAATGCAAGTTTAGTAATAATAGAGTAGAGACGAGAAAGTAGTTAATATCGACGACCACAAAATACCGAAAAGAGCGCACTTTCGATATCTTAGGTTGATAATCCAAGAAAATGGAGAGATTGAGGAAGATGTTGCACATAGAATTAAGCTAGGTGGGCGCAGTGGAGATGTGCAACCAGAATTTTATGCGATCCCTGCATACCAATGAAGCTAAAGGGTAAGTTTTATAGGACAGTTGTGAGACCAGCTTTGCTCTATGGAAGAGAATGTTGAACAGTCAAAAAAAATATACCCATAGAATGAGTTTAGAGGAGATGAGGAGGTTGAGATGGATGAGTAGCAAGACAATAAGGGATAGAATTCGAAATGAATACATTTGAAAAAATTTAGGTGTGGCACCAATAGGTGATAAGATAAGAAAGGGTAAACTTGGGTGAGTTGGTCATGTGTAGTGCAGTCCAATACAACACCTATTAGGAGGTGCGTGTTAGTTAAAGTGGAAAGCTCAAAAAGGACAGGGGATAGGCCCAAAAGGACATAATTGGAAGTAGTGAGAAAAGATATGGGGACTTGTGGCCTCACTGAGCATATGGCCCTTAATAGAGCAAAATGGCGGACCAAAGTTCATGTAGCCGACCTCAATTAATTCAAAAACTTTGACCATGGTGATGGTGATATACATATATTATGGCACCCAATCCAATTAGAAATTTTGAATATCTCATTATCTATTTCTATTTTTGGGCCAAATTATCTTCTCTTATATCACTTGCTATTTGGGCCCAAATTCAATTTAAATTTATGAAATTTTATTTATCTCTTACTATTTAAGACACGATTCAATTTAAAATTATGAACAACTCTACTTAAAATTATGAAATTTTCTTTAACCCATTCAACTTAAACTGCATTCAATGTAAAGCCTACAATATACAATTATAACATTAATCAATAGAATATATGTGTACCAATGATTTTTTGTACCAATGATTTTTTCAATGAACTACCCACATAATGTGGGTAGCACAATAAAAAAAAAGAATCAGCTAGGTCGAGCGTGTGTACTAGCCTTTCCAAAGTAGGGGGCCTAGACAAAGCACATCCAAGCTTAGGTCAAGGCCACTGCATGCAACCACAGTTGCTTCTGACCAATCATCTATTCCTTCATTTCAGTTTGAGTAAATTTGTTTTGATGTGCATGAGTCTATGCAACCACAGTTTCTTCTGACTGATCATTTATCCCTTCATTTCAATTTGAGAAAATTTATTTTAATGTACATAAGTCCTTCTACGTTCTCCAAGTTCAGAAATATTGATCCTTGTCTAACTATATATTCATTTCAGCAAAATTTAAATCAATAAGCAAATAGGGGAAAATTTCTAAAAAAGGAAACAATCATGTCTTGAATTGTTCTAAAACCCGCATTCACCCTTATAGACCAAATACACTTCCCCATTAAAGACAACCTTCATATTTGGTATTCCAACCACAATCTTGAAATAGGAACCTCATGATCAAGGGTACCAAGCAAAACCTTCCCACTTTGAGTTCCTCAATGCAGTGAGATATATATAAAGACTGGTTTGTGATCAACATGTAAGCATGTCCTTGAGCTGAGAGAGGTGATAGGCATGATACTCAGATATGTAAAGGATGATATAGGGTAAAAACTAGGGGAAGTAATGTAGGTGAAGCAGCAATTAAGATGTGATACACGTGCAAAAGAATGTATCTTCAAATAAAGAAAATAAATTTATATGCATATGACCAAGTGCTACTTATCAAGGATGGCAAGGTCAAGGACAGTGGTTAAGTTCCCACTCCCACATGAGATTCAACTGCACCCAAAATAAAAACTCATATTTGGGGGTAAAAACAACAATCCACAAGTCCACATAATACTAGAATCCACATTCTAGTAAAAAATCAGAAATTTAATAACCTACAACTCCTAATAATATCTAAGCCAAAATTTGACCGGCTTTAAGCCTACATTCCTCATGCCCATTAATATAGAAAAATATTCACTCCACAGAGTATACCTTTCCCAACAAATCCGAACAAAGTTTAATGAAACCAACCATTATTGATCTTAGCCACCATTAAAAAAGGGGTAATTCAGCAAGACTCGGCCAAGTCCACTAGGACTATACTGAGTTGGTTGGTCTAGCCTTGTGGGCGAGGCACGTTTGCCCAAGTAAGTTCTATACCCATGAATACATAGTATATCAAAAAGAATATGACAGTTGTCATCCGAAAACATTGAAACAAAGCGTTTGCATTTATTGGTCCCCATGGTGGAGGTTTGACTCCCCTCAAATGCTGTCCTCCCATTTTGAATGATTAGCCTTCAGTTAGTAGGACATATAGCTCGTTTTTATAGCATATAAATAATAATTTTTATTTTATTCCATAATGTTCAAAGAGCTTATTGGCTAGCAATTTGTTAATTGTGCCTCATTTTGGAGGTTCAGCCCCCCTCAATCATTGCCCTGTTTTTAAGCGCTTCTTGGCTAGCAATTATGTTAATTGTGCCGCATTTTGGAGGTTCGACCCACCTCAAACATTGCCCTGTTTTTAATGCCCAGCTGGATTTTTAATGCCTAGCCTTCTAGGTCCTTTATTTAAGAGGACATATAGCCTTTCTTTCCTTTTTCTTCTTTTCAACAAATTCCAAAAAAGGAGAAAAAAAAAAGGTGCAAATGAGATGGTTGGATCCCTGGACCTCATGTAAAGGGGGAAACTATCAAACCAATAAGCCCTTTTAAGCTTGTTGTAAAAGTTAAAGTATGTCATATAATACAACTTTTTTTTTTTTTGAACTCAGTCTAGACTCGAGCGAGTCACTCAAACTTGCCTCAGCAAAGGGGTAAGTACCTTAGCCGAGGTGAGTTCCAGCACACTAGTTTCAAGCCAGGCAGCCTATTGCCAAGCCAGAACCTCCAAGACACTACAAAGGCTGCAATGCACACGGTCTTCAACTCTAAAGGGTTCACAAAAGAAAGAACTGCAGATAAAAGCACTAAGACTACAAAGCACATGACCTGCACCTATCGACTAGTACAGATACAACAAATACCAAGTTTAACAACTACTAGCGAATCTTTGAGTACATTACTAAGCCTTCAAACTGGAACATTATCTAGCTATCAAAATCTCCCACTTCAAGATTCACAATTACATAAACCTAAGCTTATAAAGCCTAAGGGAATTGATTCAAAGGGAAGAATCCCTAAACCTAGAATGCATATTATCTTTGAAATGCTAGAAGGTCAACAATTATATATGCATTCATATAGCTAAAAACAACATAGTTGGATGTAATGTAAAAAGCTATATAGTTGGATGTAATGTAAAAAGATATGGGGAGGGTATGGCCTTGATAGAGCAAAATGATGGACTAGGATTCGTGTAGTCTACACCAAATAGTTGGGAAAAGGCTTTTAATGATGATGATGATGATACCTAATAACAATCCTAGAAAAATTAACTATAACCAATCAGACAATGCATGTTCTATTGTACTCCTCTATGTTCAAAGCTGAGACTATACTTTCTTATGGACAAAATAGGTATAAAAACTAAACCCACACAATGAGCAACTCAAACACAGCTGAAACCCAACGTACATTGAGCCTGCATTGGAAACTAACTTTTACAGTAAGCAATGACAACTAATTTAAGACCAAAATTTCATGCAAACACATAGTTCAAAACAACAGTATAAGCTTGAGCATGTCCATGCCCCACGTCAACTAGAAACCTGAAAAACAACAATAGAGACTAAAAGAGCACAATCAAAACCCTAATGAAAACACAAGAAATCAGAACAAAACCCACCACAACCAGAATCAAAGGATCAACAAAAAATAGACAAAACCCACTAAAAGGGGCAGCAAATGTAGCCAAAATAGGACCGATAATAGAGAAACTCAGGGCGAAGAAAAATAAGAAACGAACCTTGATTGAGCAGCTTCTGAGCAGTCTCGTTTGGATCCATATTCGACTCTTTTAGGGTTACATAAATATACTCATCAGAGTGGTTTCCAACGATCTCTTTTATGGACTGGATAGTGCGCTGTACCTTAGCAGGAAGAATATCGGAAGTTTCTGTTTCTGCCCTTGGACCAGAAACCATTTCCGGCAGGGACAAGGGCTAGGATGGTCAAAAAGCAGGGGCCTTCGATCGTGAAGAGAGAGAGTAAGAAACAGACACACACAGAGGATGAGGAGAAGGGATTTTCAGGGAGATAAGAAGAAGAAGGAGAGAGGAAGCTCTATGAATGGGGATGGGAAGGGCGGCATCCCTTGAAAAATACAGAGAGAGAGAGAGAGAGGCCGGGAAGAATCGGCGAAAATCCGAGTTCGAGAGAGAAAAAAGGAGAGGGAGAAAGAGGGTGAGGGTTTTGAAAAGGGGGCGGCTAGTGAAATGGCATCGAGTTTGGAGATGGAATTAGGCGCGTAGCCTTGACCCTACTTGTACTGCTGTTACACAACCCTAATGACTTTCTCTCTCTAACCCTAATGTTTTCTCTCTCTAATCTCTAATGACTCTCTCTCTTAATCTCTGTAAATCATTTGAGGACCTCTGCTATCACCACCTCTCTACGATAACTTGGCTTTCGTGAAAAGTGTTTGTGCTCTCGCGGGACCAGGGTGTGAATTTGCTCCCTCTGGAAAAACTCAGCTCGGCCTACTCTTTTAGACCCCAATTTTAGGGAATGCAACGTACAGGACCCGATAATCAATCTCAAAGAGAAAAATAATAACAATAGTAATATAATAACAATAGTAATAGGACTTTTATGTAGGTGTGGCAATGGACCGGACCTGACTCAGGCCCCATCGGTATACCCGACATGGGTCGATTATGGGTCTAGCATTTGCACCCGACAAGTCAGGTTCGGGTCTAAAACCTCGACCTGAATCTATTCGGGTCTGGCTCCAGGTCCAGCCGGACCCGACCCATACGTTTACCTCCCCTGTGCCTTAGAAAGAAAAAAAATAAATAAATGTCCCAAGTAAGTACTACCCAATTTTTGGAAGGAGAGATGCAGATGTTTAAGAACTTAAAATCCAACTTTTGTAGAAAAATAATCATAGATGATGTTTAGATGGATTCCTTAATCAAAAAATTTCCAAGTTACTCTTTTACCCGAAGGAGTTGTTATACAATGTGCTCCTGCGGCAGCATGCTACACGCACCCCTTCATGTGTTACCATTGAGTTTGAGTTCATGGCATATCATACGTTATCTATACACTTAACTCTCATGAAGGCAGAAGGATTTTTTATCTTTTGGAATGCACTTGATGATCACTAGATCATCATTTTAAAGAAAAGTTGAAATTTGAATTCTTAAAATGATGTTATTTACTCATGGCAAATGTACAATCAATTTTAATTTTTTTCTTTTTCTTGAGGTTGATCACTATCAGGTTACATCCCCATGGAGTCCCAAAAATACTTTTAGTTTGCATTTTACCAGAGACAAATTAACAATATGATCCTACAAAGTAGAAACTATTTAAGATATATATTTATAAGATGGACAATATTGTTCGGTAATTATCATCCTCAAAACTTTTTCTCAACTAATTGGAGTTGGCTACATGAATCTTAGTTAATCATTCTGCTCTATTAAAAATTATATATCGTTTAGAGCTAAATCAAACTAGAGCCATATTCCAATAGTCAACTTCAATCCCACTTCAAAAAAAATTATTCACCGTATGTACAAGAGAACATGATTCAAATTTTATTTGACTAACATTTATGATCAACTTAAGAAAATGATTTTAAAATTTAAGAGAGGAGTTTATGGACTATGGAGCACGGTATACAAATTTATAATAAGTTTTCCTCTTCAAAAAGGAAGAAGTTACCCTTGTGTTCAAGTCTAAAACCAAAGAATGTTTAGTTTGATTACAATAAAACTAATTAAATGTATTCAGTACCTGAAAGGGAAATTTATCAAGATGAATTTCATTGGATGAATTATTAAACATTTGATCCATCTCTTTTGATTTAATTTCAAAAACCAATTAAAATGCACGTGATCATGAGTTGAAATTGTTGAAAATGAGTAAAATGTCAAATAGTTAATAAATTAGGTGTGTTTTGAAAATTTCTAAATTAATTTTGATAAAACAAGTAAAATGGTTTCTTGTTTCTTATTTCACGAAATGAACACACCCTTCTACTTATGAAGAAAACCCATGGTAATTGAGAAAAATTATTTATGACAATACCCTCCAAATTATTATATAATGGCATAGGATAAAATTTGAATTCATTTTAGATACAACTCAGATTGTAAATATGCCTAGCACTAAATATATATAATGTCAATTTTTGGGAAATAATAAATACAAAGTCTATTATTTTTTATAAAAATAGAATTTGGTTAAATTTATTTCCAATATAGTATATGCATAAATACACAAATGTATCGGCAACACGCGTCATTGCACGCTTCTTCTAATTGGAGCATATTCTTATATAAGTGTCGTGTATTTATAATATAAGTGTCATCACGAATTACCCAAAAAAAAAAAAAAGGGGGAAAATTTCGTACGACCCCTAATTCCTCATCTTATTTCACGGTAGACTTTTTTTCTATTTTTCTTTCAAGCAACATAAAAAAACCCTCGAGTATTTCACCATACTCCTAATCTCTTTTCTCTCACGCTTATTCATTTTTTGCCATAAAAACTAACCCCAACAAATTATTTTATTTCATCTCAATCCAAAGCCCTTTTAACCTTATTTGTTTTTTTTTTTTTTTCAGTTGTAAGTCTTGTTACTGTGACATGCTTGGCTAGATAACTTTGTAATTGAAAAGTTATTGCATGGGCCATAAAATGTTTATTTAAGCTGTTTCTTTATAAAATGAAAAAAAATACAAAATCGGGGTAAAAAAAATTGATATGGAATAAAACAATTTGTTCGGGCTATTTTTTTGGGCCAAAAGTGACGTGGGAGAGAAGAGATGAGAGGGTACGGTGAAATACTTGAGGGTTTTTTTATGCCGTTTAAAAGAAAAATAGAAAGAGGGTCTATCATGAAATAAAATGGGGAATTAGGGGTCTATACGAAAATTTCCCAAAAAAAGTGTCTTCACGTTATTGTTAAGATGTGTTATAAAAGATGATTGCCTTTTAATGCTGGTAATCACCCAATGTGTTTTATTAAATTTTGTAATGGAGTTTTTTTTTTTTTTCGGGAAGTGATTTCATGCAACGGTTCTATTAGATATAGAGTTTAGTAAATTCACAATATTCATCCAAGGGCCAAATTACCAAAATGTCAATCAAAAACTAAAAATATTAGTCCTATGAATATTACACCCAATGCGACTAAATCTTAGACCATCTTCTCATAAATTTAACAAGCTTTCCAATGGTCCAAGTTCCTTGTCAAATATACATCACTATGGAGTAACTTTTCATTCTCAAATAACTTATGAATGGAAGAATTGGTCCAATAGATATGGTTGATCTTTTCTTTTGGGAAAGGGGTTGGGATCGTGGTAGTAGCACTTCTATACTACAGTAACTACATTGTAGTTTTCATTTCCACTAATACTACCCCACTAACACCTTCAAAAACTAACTTCTAAACTATTTGAAAAAATAAATAGGGCATGTCTTCCCCATTGAATTATCCAAAAAATAAACAAAAAAAACCGATATGGTTGATCATACCTTCCACCAGGTCACCAGATGTTATGTCTATTCGTCCCACAACCTCAAAAGGTTATTCTGAAGATACTCTTATGCAGTGGTACACAAATCAACATGCTTCAATTAGGAAATCTATAACTTTTAATTAGAATCTAAATCCATATTCATAACATATGAATAATCTCCTCTAGCGATGGTCAAGGTTCTCTATTTTTGGGCATTTAGTTGATCATAAATTTTTTAGCCTCCACCCTTGCCTCTAAACCCAATTCCAGTCAAATTTTCTCTAATCCATTTTATTTATCATTCAATTTGGGATCATCTCCAACCCATATATATTTATTCAATTTTCATTCACTCCAAGTGCTGGACACCAAGCCCAACAAGCTATTTTCCTTTTCTTTTCTTTATTTCTTAGATGCATCTTCATTTTAATCTTTCATTATATTTCAGATACTTTGTAGTTTTGCTCTCAATTTTATGTAGCACTAGTGATTTATTGATCCATTTCCAAATATTGTATGGTCACAACTTACATGGTGCACATGTATGGTAATATATGCTTTTGGCTAGACTTCCTCTCCTTGGGATCTATATAAAATTATCTTGATATCTCTAGTGAGCCCCCAAACCAGTCCACTTGGATTTGGTTGCAAATATCTTTTTTATATAGAGTTAAGATAAAGTCTTAATTTATTGGGCCTCTTTAATTTTAGGGATTGATTCCAAAAAGATTATTTATTTATTGTAAATGAATGTCACAATCATTCTTACTCATTAGATCTCAAATTGGATGGCTTGCGATGAGTCATAAAGTCCTAGATTTTTTTTTTAAAACTTTCCGCTTATTTAGTGACAATCTTACAACCACCCATTTTGAAATTTAAGGGACAATCTTACAACCACCCATTTTAAAATTTAAGGGACAATAATGATCGTGACCTTTATATACAAAAGATAAATGATCTCTTTGTAGACACTCCCTTAATTTTAAAAATGTGATACTTTTCTAGTTATGACAATTTATTAAAGAAAAAAATTTCATTGAAATAAGTGTTAAAGGAAAAAAAAAATATTTCCATGATGCTCCCAATAAATAATGTTTCCTTGGCATGAACAAGTTGGAGATGCATTATTACATTTTGGACTACTATAGGTTTCAAGCAAACATAAAGAATGTGACATTGCATGATTTCTTATTATCTAGGAAAATATTTCATGTAATATTCGTTAATCCCAATATAACCCCATAACGACCTCTATAACATATAAATGCAAAAGTACTCTAAAATATACATTTAAAAGTGTATTTGTGTTGACCTATGCATTGCATCAACAGTGTCATATAAATTGTTCATTTTTACAAATTGTGCTCATGTTTGAGGTATTTTTTATGACTGAGCCCTTGAAGGTCGTTTGGATCATTGGGTATGCAACCCCCGGTCTTAACTTATAACTAGATTATGCCAGACCCTGGGTATACCAAACCTGGTTATTAAGACATAGTTGTTTGGATAGATTTTGAATGGAACTCAAGTTATGCAAAATCTCTTATCTGTGTGATTTGTTTGTTACAAGCTTGCATATTTATTGTTTACAATTATTTGTTAAATATACTCACATATTATTACAGTTATAATAATAATAATAACAACAATAATAATAATACTAAATAATGTGTGAATAGTTTGTATAATATTTATTATTAATATATTATCATTATTTTCTAATAATGAGCGCTCTAAATTTTAAGTAATTTGAATTTGTAGTTAAAAAATGACACAAGATTATGGTCATTAGATCGGCCCACATTGATTCAATATAGGGAATTAGGTGTATACTATTGCTTCAACCCTTGGGTTGATACCAGTTACCACTATTTTTTATAATTTATTGGTAGTATATTGTCATGATATAAAAATACATCACTATTAAACATTGTATTATATCATTCTATAATTTAGTAATAATATAACCTATTGAGACTTATTATGATATTGTTAATAACATTTAGTTTTATACTATTATATTAAGGTTGACACATTAAAATGTAGAATTAAGATGCAACTCTAAAATCCTTCAAAAAGTTGTTTTGATGTTAAAAACATCTAATTGATCATCTCAACAATAGAGATATAGAGAAAAAAAAAAGGGAGATTTCATATGTGTGATATACTTGATTCGAATCATTTTTTGTGTTTAAAATTTTATAATTCGACATAAAAATAGAGTTGTGCACCATCTTAAAAAAAATTTACACCAAAATTGCATCTCATAACAATGTTTAGAGGCGCACCTATTTTAATTGTTTAAGGATGCAACCTTAATCCAAACCACGCCCTTTTAATATTATGATATTACTAGTAGAGGTTCGTATAAGGTGCCACCTTACTATACAAATAAGATGAACCTCTAAATTTTATATGAAGATGTAATTTTCATGTCAAATGTCTTATTATTACTTAAAAATCTATGTTTAAACCTAATTATAAAATTTAAATTTTTTAAAATGGTGCAGATCAACCAGATCAATAAATATTTAAAAAATTTGAAAATGTGTAATCTAGATAACTCGTTATAAGATGTACCAATTTTAATACTTGCAATTCTTTTTTTTGTTTTTTAGTTATATCCATATATCTCAAGGTCAAAATGATCAATTAGAAGCTTTTCCAACTTTGCAACTCTTTTTACACTATTTTTCAGGTGCACCTAACTTCTATAGTATAAAGTTACAATCTTGTATAAACTTTTTCCTTATTGGGCATTACTATAACATAGTAAAAGTAATATTCATTAGTTTCATAATAGGGCGAGGTTTGTATGAGGTGCACACCTTATATTATAGAAGTAAGGCACACCTTTAAATTTTGTTAGAACATGTAGTTTCGATGTTACAAACCTTATGATAACTTGAAATCTATGTTCAACTTTAATATGGAATCTTAAATTTAAAATATAATGTAGATTGAACAGATCTACAAACACTTGAAAATCAACCGTTCAGATAACTTACCACAAGATGCATTATTTTTAGTATTTATAATTCTTTTTTTTCTTTATATCCACACATCTCAAGGCCAATATGATGAACTCGAATGCTTTTCAACCTCACAACACTCTCTCTAATAGATTTTTAAGGTGCACCTTACTTCTATAGCCTAAAGTTCCAACCTTATACAATTTTTTCCCTCATCTTATTGGATATTATTTAAAGGAAAATTACTCCATGTGTCGGGGGACACATTTCTAGATTTGTGTCCACTGAGGTATAAAGCATCCATTTTAAATATGAATGCAAATGGGTGATCAATCTAAAAACAATTGAAACTAATGGTTCAAATATTTTCTTTATAAAATTATTATTTTGATTTCTAAAATTTATTTATTTTCCATATTAGTGAACTCCATGTTAGAGATTATATGTCCTTAAAAAATTTGGTCCAAAAACTCATCTAAATAATGGATTTTTAAGAGGGGACTCATTTCTACATGGACTCATAGAAACAATATTCTTATTTAAATATTCACAATATATAATATTCAAATAAATTTTAAGTTTATTCTTGATGTGTATTATTCTAACAATAATAATCTTATTAAGGTAGTAGGACTTAATAGCAATAATATTAGTTTCATTTTCTATTACTTATCTAATATTATATATTATTTAAATAGTTAATATGTGTGTATGTGTGGCTTATGCCCCATAAATGATTGTTTTTGTATGATCATGTTATTTATAAACAATTTTTTTTTTTTTTGGATCGTCTATAATGATACCATTTAGCTTTAGTACAAGGAGGTCACAAATACTTACAATCATTCGATGTGAATTCTGATAACTTGGATCTGTTACAAAATCCGAGAAATTTTTTTTGCTTTTTAAACTTTGAGTATGTTGAATGGAGTAAATGCAACTACCCAATTTCAAATTCAATGGTCAAGATTAATTGTTATATCAAAGAAAATAGTTTAATTGTACACTTTTCCTTCTTTTTTTTTGTTTGTTTTGAGATAGTCAATGTTTTGATTTACTTTTTGCTCGATAATAATCGGATTTTAAGATCGAAAAGGTGGCCAAACAACTTTCGCAGTAACCTAAGTATTTGCAAAACTTGGGTTTGCATACTCATGGATCCAAATCATAGTTAGCAAGTCTCCGATTGAAATATGATTATTTTTTAAAAGATTTTTAATTTTTTTAAAAGTTGTTAAGAACTTTGAGTTTTCAAAAGATTTATTTTTAAAAATCATGTGATTTTAATGGAATTGATATAAACCCGTATTTATCTTTTGTGATTTTTTTTTTTAAAAGCTTCTTCCCTATCTTTGTTGATTTGACATTTTTAGTTTCAAGATAAGCATGTTAAAAGTTGAATGAAATTGAGAATTGATTTTATAAAAAATTCATCAAAATTTTTCATCAACATATCCCTTTAAGAAATTGTATTAAAAAAATACATAACAAGATATTCACACATACGTAACACACGATCGTCCACACACATGCACACATATAAAAGCTTGATCTTGTAAACATAATGTGCCATTACCATGTATATCATTTAAAAAAAATGTAAAAAAAAAAAAAAAGCTTTTAAAAATTGTATTAACATTATTCTCCTTTATCATTTTAGTCATTTTTCGATCACATATGCCGAAGTCGATTTGTGTATATATGAGTGAGAAAAATGAAGAATAAATCATACTGGCACTGTATTTACGTGGTTCACCTTTCCAATTACATTTACGGGAGAAAGAGACTATTAATTCATAAAGTTACAATAGTCTTCTAAGAAACAATCTTTCTTGATATCATCGATTTCATCTAGATACTTTTCTCTTTAGGATTTTCCTCTCTGATAGACTTATTTCTTTTTAAAGACTTTTTCTTTCTAAAGACTTTTTCTCTCTAAAATAAAATGTTTTTTCTTTTTCTCATTTTCTTTTCTTCTCCATCTTTTCTCTCTTAACAAAGAAAATACTTAAGAAGAGTATCACCGATTCTCTTTCATCTTCTTCTCTCTAAGAAGAAGGATAACTCTCGCTCTCAGAGAATATTCATCTCCTCTCACAGATAAGGATGAATCTCTACCTTTTTTTTCTATACATAAGAAGGCTTCTTATATCCCTCATACAACAGAAAGAGTCCACCCAAAGAAATGGCTTAGAGAGATGCATGCCCCAAAATAGATTAAAGATGTTCACGACCAAAATTGAGAAGTGGATTTACTTTAACCAAAACAAAAACCCACATATTTCTATTTGTATGGATTCAAAGGATAACAATCATATTTGAAAGTGTATCGCATAACCTCTATTTGTATGGACTCAAGGGATGACAACCGTATTTGGAAGTGTATCACATAAAAAGGTGGCTCATCTCTATTTCCAAAAAATCACATAATATCTTAAAAAGGTAGTCCATCTCTATCTTTTTGGACAAAGATAAGAATATATATATATATATATATATATATATATATATACCCTCTTTTTTGCTTCATTTCTTTTGAGTCAAATCCAAACCGATCACAACTCGTTTACTCAACAATTTTTTGAGCCTCAATTTTCTTAGACCCATTTCACTCATTTAGCAAGACCATTTATAACTCGATCTTTTCAATATCATTACATTTTGGTCAGTTTTCTATTTTATGAAGAAGCAAGACTATTTTAGTGCACATATATTTTAACTTAAAGCTATTTAAGTCGATGTGTAAAATGGATTGCTGGTTCTGTTCCTTGTAACTGTAGATGTGTTGGGTGTCCAAAATAATATTGCACTTAGAAATGGATGCATAGGTGGTCAGAATGGTGGTGTGTTGGGTGTCCAAAATAATATTGCACTTAGAAATGGACGCATAGGTGGTCAGAACGGTGGGTGCCACAATATAACATCTTGAATTCTATTTCTATCAGGGATATAGGAGACCATTTTGCCTCTAATTTGAACAAAAAAAAAAAAAAAAGCATTAGAGAGATCAAACTTACTTTACCTATTAAGTGAGTGATGGCACTTTTCTTCAGTGTCGTGAGTCGATTCTAAATCTCGGATCCCAACAAATGTGAGATAAATTAAAAATGAAAAAGACAAATTTAAGGTAACTCGTGGTGTATGTAAACTAGATAGTGATTATATTACTAAGAAATGTGGGAAAGAACAAAATTTGAAACTTATATGGGACTCTAAGTCTTGAAAAAGGAAGTGAATGATAAGGAAATGAAGGTTAAGAGAGAAGATATATTTTTGGTATGTGACGATTAAGCGAGAAAAGCTTAACTTTTTGGTACGTCTCGGTTAAGAGAGAAGATATGGATGATTGAAAAAATAAGAATAGAAAAGTGAGATGTTTGTCTTTTTTTTTAGTCTATTTAAAGGAGGTTTTTTTTCATTGTAGAAAGTGAATCAATTAATAAAATTTGGACTCGTGAAGAGGTTTTTGTGGTGGATTTCCTTACAGACTTTGAAAAATGGTATATATTCTCTCGCACCTTTTCTTTTTTCTTTTTATTTATCTGATGTTATTATTTATCTGCATCAATTTGCGTTGATTGGTTTCAGAACTACATTACTTCTCCACTGCCACCATCGCATCATTCAGGTCCCCTTTCTTTCTCTAAAATCTCTGCAATCGGTCATTCCGTTTCTCGCTCTGGTCTCATGAGAATAGCTTCAATCATTCGTTCGTGTAGAAAAGATAAGGAGATCGTCATACCATACCATGATGTGATCAGGGTGGCGGAAGGTGGTAGACATTGAACCACATATGTAATAAATGGTGCCAAGCCAAGGTTGTGTTATTAAACCATAGGCTTCACACCCCACCAGCCGAGGAAAAGGGGTCACATATGCCTGTGAGATTTGCGATAGAAGCCTCCAAGACCCTGCCCGATTCTGCTCCATAGGTTGCAAGGCAAACCAACAAATCTCTCTCTCTCTCTCACACACACCTGCATTGCAAAACCTCTGCCATCGATTTTGTTTTTTTTTGTGGCGGTTCATTCATTCTATCTCTTCTTCCATGGTTGTATATTATCATTGATTCTTTCTCTCTCTCTCTCTCTCTCCTTCAGATGGCTGGAAATAAAAAATCAAGTGAAGAGACTCACATTGCATCATCACAATCCGACTGTAAGCAGGCGAAGAAGAAAGGGAATCCCACATACCCATGCGAAGCTGCTAATTGAAGTTGGAAGAAATAATCATAGGTCATCGTTTTAACTCTTAATCGAGATCAGCAGTCCGACGAAACAACAATAAATTCAAAATTGAATTAAGTTGGTAATTTGGATTTTGATTTGTGGTTTGTAGAGAAGGAAAGGCCCCATTTGTTGTTTTAGCTGTGTGGATTTTAGAGAGAGAATCCACAAGGTCTGTAAAACCCTTTGAAGGGAGGAATAGCAGGGCAGAGAGAGTTACTGCGGGTCAAGTCAAATACATGTTTAGTGTTACAAAGACATATAACAAGTTCGAGAGATAATCTCCTCCATTGTTGCGTACTGTATTTTTATTAAACGGGCTCAAACGCAAGTAGAAGGAAAAGGTTTCTCGAGGCTCATCCCTTCGTTTTGGACATCGTACGTGTTGTTTGTTTGGTACACCTCCAACTTGCTTGGCACGTTACTTCTCTTTACGTGGAAACGTCATATTGCTTATACGAGTGTACAGGCACTCTCTCTCTCTAACGGATAGCTTTTTTGGTATATTTGATGGTTAGGGGTGGCAATCGACCTGAACCCCGACCGGGGAACCTCGGCAGGTACACCCTGTATTCTGGGTTCAACATTTGGACCGGGTTGGGTTTGGGTCGAGAACCTGGACCCGAACATCACTCGGGTTCGATTGGACCTCCCCGACAGCCCAGCCCAGCCGTTAACTAACTGTTGGGGATAAAATACTTCAAACCTTATTAGTTTGGGTATAGTAAGGATCATATATAATAAGAAAATGTAGTCATCTTTAACTATTAAATGACATATCATACGGTTTGCAATCTAATAGGAGGTGATTATGACTTTGTTGCCAATAAGATGCGGTATATGATAAAAAAAAAAAAAAAAGGCAAAAAAAATAAAAAAATAAATCAGAAACTCAGAGTGATTGTGGCAATGTACCCAACCAGACCTGGGCCCCGATGGTTATTGGTATGGGTATAACTTTCGGACCCGACGGGTCCGATCTGGGTCTAAAACTTGGACCGAAATACATTTGGGTCTAGGTCTGGGTCCGGGTCCGAGTCCAGCTGAACCTGACCCATTGCCACCCCTATTGATGTGTGGATGCTTATTTCTACAAAGGGTGTGGTTTGTATAGGGCCCAAGCTTTAAACCATCAAAGTAAGGTGTGCCTTTGTTGTTTTAATACCGGACAACTTTGTGATGACCTGAAAATCAATTTTTTCTCTAATTAGAAAATTGAACGCTTTAGAAATAAGGCAGATTGAGTAGATATATGAGCACTTGAAAATCTTAAAAAATTGACGGTATAAAAATGCATTACACGATGCACTATTTTCAATACTTGAAATCATTTTTTATATGCATACATTTTAAGGTTTTTGGGCATTGAAACAACCTATTGTAGTGAAGTTTTAAGGTGCATCACAATTTTATTGTTTATAACTTCACCCATATATAAAATTTTTCCTTCTACAAATAACTTTATAAAAAAATGACCCGGTTTCAATGCGGCCAAGCCCGCATATGTAGAAATGCAGGCCTCTTAATAAATCTATTTTTGAAGTGGATTTCAAGACTTAGTTTAATTTTTAACATGTAAGGAGATCATGAATATGAAAAAATCAATAATTTTTAGTTTACAAATAACTTTTTAAAAAAAAGGAATTGGTTTCAATGCGGCCAAGCCCGCATATGTAGAAATGCAGGCCTCTTAATAAATCTATTTTTGAAGTGGATTTCAAGACTTAGTTTAATTTTTAACACGTAATCTCTAACATGGATATCATGAATATGAAAAAATAAATAATTTTTAAAAACTAAAAATAATAATTCTAGTAAGAAAGCATTAGTTTTTAAATGGAACGCCTACTTGCATCCATCTTTGAGATAGTTGTGTTACGCTTTCTAGTTATATCTCTCCCGAGTTGATGCAGAAGCCCGAGTCCTCGCAGTTAAAAATAGTTTTTGCGTTACACTTTCTAGTTATATCTCTACCAAGTTGATACAGAAGCCCGGAGTCCTTGCAGTTAAAAATAGTTTTTGTGGACCTCACACGCATACAACCCTGACTTGCATCAGGCTTACCTCAACCATTTTATCCATAACCTCAAAAAGGTAGTCCATCTCTATCTTCTGTTTTTGAAAAGAGATAAGAAGAATATCTCCCCACCCAATTTCATTAGGACAATTCCATCGGTGTCTTTCCCACATTGGATGGGACGCCCAACAACAACTAGGTAAATAACAGTAATTTATTAGTTGATTACATATGTTTATATTTTTTCCTTTGAAGTTAATATAATTGTCTTCCTCTTAAGTATACATACCCAAAAGACACATATATACACCCTCTTTTTTGCTTCATTTCTTTTGAGTCAAATCCAAACCGATCACAACTCTTTTACTAAGCAATTTTTTGGGCCTCAATTTTCTTAGACCCATTTCACTCATTTTGCAAAACCCTTTATAACTTGATCTTTTCAATGTCATTACACTTTGGTCATTTTTGGTATATTCTGAAGAAGCAAGACAATTTTAGTGCACATATATTTTAAAATAAAGCTACTCAAGTCATTGTGTATAGGAGACCCTTTCGCCCCTGATCTGCCCAAAAGCACTTTTCTTCTCGGATCCCAGCAAATGTGAGAAAGATTTAAAATGAAAAAGAAAAATTTAAGGTAACTCGAGGTGTATGTAAACTAATTAGTTATTATGTTACAAAAAAATGTGGGTAAGAAGAAAATTTGAAACTTATATGGGACTCAAGTCTTGAAAAAAGAAAGTGAATGATAAGGAGATGAGAAGAATGCATAAAAAAAGGCTGATCCCATTCTTCCATAAGGCTTACAATTTCAAAGGATAAGACCCATATAAAGAATATAGCAAGCATGCATCACTTGAAGCACAAACAAATCTAAAACCAACAACATTACTAACATGAATGGGAGAAAAACAAAATCAAATGATGAAGTAATAACACAGGTCAAGCATATTTTGGCGATATTCTCGGGCACAACACTAATATTTTGATAACACTAAGCTTCATCTCGGAGCTGTATAAAATTAGGGGTGCAATGGATTAGGGGCACTTAACTTCACTCTATAAATAAAGATAGAAAGGGATTCGGACTGCTTTTTCAAATAGAATGCAAAATGCCACTTATTAGCAGCATATTGAGTGACCGTAGGGGTGGCAACTGGTCGGGTAGGGACCTTGACCCGGATCCAGACTTGAAAATATAGTGTGGGACCTAGATCCGGACCCGACCCAAAATTAAAATATTTATGTATTTAACCATATTTAATTATATTTCATATATTCGGACCAAAAAAATATTACCAAACCCAGACCTGGGCCTGGACCCTGACCAGACCGGGACAGACCTGAATAGTGTTATCGTCCAAGATTTGGACCAGGACCTGATCCACAATATCCAAATTTTGGACCAAAACTGGGACCCGGATAGGGTCTACCCATCGGGGGATTGGGTCCGGGTCCGGGTCCATTGCCACCCCTACATGACTATGCAAATGGAAGCGAAAAAAGGAGGTACTAAACAGTGGACTGTTAACCACCAACAAATTGCCATGGATATGATGAAAATAATGGATTCTAATCCCTCCATAAACACATAAAATAATGGATCCGAACCCCTCATACCTAAACTTACAACCATATAGCATGTTTTGGCCCTTGTGTGATTCTAAATACTTGTATGGAAGTATTAAACTGCAATTGCACTCCCAAGAGAACTTGGAGAAGAGGCAAGCTCAATCTGCATTGAAGGAAACTAGATGGGATAAAAGTGACAAAAGTAAAGGGATATAGTTTAAACAACATCTGATGTCAATACAAATATAGATAGCAAGTGCATTAGAATTAGAGAGCAAGTGCGTGGCTGAATGTAGAGCAGTCCGCTCCTACAACATTTGATCAGTAGATTATTTAGAACTTCGGAAGATGGTCAAGGGTGCCTTACGGCATCCAAGTCACTAAACTAGATGTGCATGTAGTCGTATTAACATTCATAAGACCAATCTGATAATAACACTGAGCCATAAGTATGCATATTGTTTTGTAAGAAAAGAGGCTTGAACCCAAGTCCTCTCTCTCCTTGCTAAGGGAAAACCTAATGTCTCATCTTTAAGCCAAAAGCTTGGTTGCCTACATGAACCATACAGTTCATCTAAGAATGAAGTTATCTGAAACATGTCCATATAATTTGTTGTGAGTGTTTTGTTGTTAAGAGATGGATAGAAAGTTCCCTACCTTGAATGGTTGAGCAGGCCAGGCTATTTCTTCATAAACTTCCTAAGTGGGTGGGGAAGTAAGTGGGCTTATTTCTTAAAAAAATATTTGGTCCAATTGAGATGTAAAATTCAAACTTTTGATATTAAGCACATTTGCATCTACTTGTATTAAGTCATAGTTTGGGGCGGGAACACATAACAGTCAACTAGAGTAAAACCTTATTGAGAGAGAGTTCGGGGTATGACACCTATTGGGGGGGGGGGGGGGGGGGGGGGGGGGGGGGGGGGACATTACAAAGTGGGAGTATAGAGTAACCTACATCTTAAACGAGTTCATTCTGTATCTATTGCTAGAATATACACTTTAGTTGTAATTTAGTTAGGAATACATAATGATTGAAAAATGAAACTCTCCTTTGAATAAAGAGTTTCGTAGGAGATTTTCATTTTTCTATTGAATAAATATTTTATATTATTAAGAATCGACTTGGGCTTGACTGTTTAGCAGTTGACATTACCAATGCTAAATCTCAAATCCAAATTTCAAGGTACCAAAAATGCTCCTAGGTAAAGCTTTTATGGAGAGAGTGAATGTATGATATGCTCATGAAGGAACATATAATATTTTGGCCTTTTTAATTTTCAAAACAAAAAAAAAAAATTGTTTGATAGTTTGGATTCAAAGTCAAATGATAGACCACTGCAGTTTCTCATGCCCCAACCACTAACAAAAGAAGTCCAATGGCCACCCACGCAGTTTGATGAGCATCATTCTGATGTCCTACCATACACATTCTTTGTGAAGTACTACACCATGCACAAGTACGGCCAATGTCTTTATCTTGATTGGACGGTGAAGATCGTAGTTGTGATGACAAAGTAACCATCAGCATGTCAAATTTGTCATTATCCAATACTCAAATTGTTAAATCACTTGTTTGTGAAAATTAGGCCCAAAATGATTGGATGGACATTTCCCATTCATGAATAGAAAAGGGCATTTTTTAGCGGACTTCTCACTTCCTTCCCCCTTCTTATTTGAAAAAAGTAGTGGTGGCAATTGCCCTGCCCCGAAAAACTAGGGTCTAAGCTACAAAATCTAGTCTGAGGCTCCGGTCCAACCCTTATTTCTTTATCTTTTTTTGGGCTGGCCCTCAGGGGAACGAGGCCGGGCTAGGGCCAAGGCTGGCCTCATCTAGGCCAAGCCCATTGCCAGTGTTAAGAAAAAACTGCAGAAGACTCCTTCACTTATTTATTGGAAAACTTTATTTAGACTTGTTCAGTAATGATCCCATTAAGCAACATAGCTACCAATGCATTCAAACACCGCCTTAAGCTCATCAAATAGCGCAATCTTCAGTGTTCTAAAGCAAGGATTTAGTTAGTGAGTCCCGAGTCCAGGATAGGCAGCTCGACTCACCTAATTTTAAAAAAGATTGACAATAAACTTCAAGAATTGGCGAGATTCGGCCATTTCCCAAGAGCTTTGTTCTAGACTCTACAGGCTACTAACTAACTCGGGTAGGTTCGAGTTGGACTCACCAAGTTTTGAACACTTTTTGAAATGATGGATCTCACATACTTCATGTTGAGCATCCAAAATCCATTAGGTGTCGAACGGTGGAGATTGAATCAGAGAAGGTAGGGTCATACTATAACAGTAATGATGCACTTAGTATGAGCCATTTTCACCTCTCCAACCGCATTAGGTACACATCATAGAAACAAAGAATACAACCACAAAGAATAAATATTACATATATTTTTTGACCTATACTCGTCACCATTATCAATAGAGATATTTTTTTCAACATATACTCGTCACCATTATCAATCCGCAAGCAACGAATCTCAATGCCGATCTCTCCCTACACAATTTTTCCATTTCATGGAGACAGGGGTCCACTTATGACATATAAGCCTTGTATGAGAAAAGCTTAGTTACAACCCATGTGCCTGTCTTATTCCCATTAAAAAGTAAGACATGGATTGTGAACGAATGTGTCTCTCTTTTTAGACTGTCTATCAAACATTCCGTCATGAAATTCAAAGCACGACAAGCCTAAGAAGGTTGAAAAAGACGACCATTGTTTCCATCGGTTTAGGATTGCACGACCTGGCCATGCTCTGGGTCCGGGTAACTGCTCCGAGTCGGGCAAGTACTGGCTGGGCAAAAAGAGAACATCTAGTGACACTTGGCTAGGCAAGAAGAGAACATCAAATCGTATTTTTTGGCATAATTTGGAGGTATGTCTTATTTTGATTGTTTAAAGTTTAAACCTTACACAAACCACACCTAATGCTAAATACTAATTTCACCAATTTTCCATATAAAGAAAGGGGTGAGAAAGAGGGAGAAAAGACAACTATAAAAAGACAAAAAGAAAAAAGAAAGAAAAGGAAATAAAATAAAATAGGAAGGGAACTTGTAGAGGACAAATAACCTAATGGAGAATGATTTCATGCAACGGATGTATAGTAGTATAATGCAACCATATTCAAAAAACATGTTAGAGACATTTGTTTGTTACAAATTTTTTATATGTACGTTCTTTTAACTCTAAAGAACAATAACAAAAAAGAAAATTTTGAAAAATTGTTGTAGAGAGTGTTTTTCTGACCCAATTAATATAAGTTGTTCATTTTAGTGATATGGTTAGATACAAGCCTCTTAAGGATTTTTTTATTCTTAAAATTTTTATATAGCATTATCATTATTACATTAACAATGCTAAAAAAAGAAGAAGTAATTTTGAATTTGTCAAGGCCTAGATCTTGAAATTCACCAAATGGGCAGTCGAGATTCATTGTTGGAGGGTACTAATTTTGACCATATCTAGGGTGCAAATTGATACTTTTTTTCCTTAAGATTGATTATGTAGATGAAAATAATTTGTGAGCAAAATTTGAGGACATACAAATGGCAAAAACATGATTTTCTAGAGGTGTGGTTGCATTATATTATTAGACAACAGTTGCATGAAATCATTCCCCTAACCTAATACCTCTACCTTCCTTAAAATGACAAAGAACTCCGCAAGGTGCATTACCATAAGCACCAACTTTTTTGGGTGAATCTGTGGGGTGTGATGAGCCTCTACCCGTTTTGTTGCTATCAATAATCACAAGAGAAATGTTTACATAATAGAGAAGAACATGTAAAAAAAAACTAAAGAAGCTTTTCAAGGGGAACATGTAGAAACGAAAAGCACTCCATAAAAACTAGAAAGAAGAAATAAACACAAAAAAAAGAGATAACCAGCCACAACGCAATGATATACGTGGTTCGGCAACGTGCCTACGTCCACGAGAAATGAGAACTTCTTTACTAACAATGGAGAATAGGGTTACAAAAAACTCTCTTCCTCACACCTCTTTGATTACATAATAATCTGCATTTTTCCCTTAACCTTAAATGAACCCCCAATCGCAACAATATACATCGAGTTTCAGATAGATAGTAAAAATTACCGAAATACCCTTTGACGGATATATATTAAGTCCCAAATATATTGAATCACATGCACAGATATATAGCCCCCGAACCCCAGTATGGGCCAAGTCCATCAAGTCAACCTGTCAGGACGACTCCTTCGAACTCATCTTTTTTACTCCACCTTGGCAGATCCATTTCTTCATAATACAAAATATCAATCTTCAACAAAACATTAGTATTGTCCTATGAAATAAAAGGAGTGACTAAACCAGGGGCACGACTCTACCAATCTATAGCTTGAGCCATGAATGACGCTTGCTTAACTAAGCAATTAGCATTTAAATTCGCCTCCCATAATATATGAAATATCTACGAAGTCAGCACCAACTTTGATCAGCAAGGGACGAATTACCAAAACGACCCATATATTTTTAACCTCACATTTTGTGATTTATACCAAGTAGTCCATATGACAATGCTAAATCCCCTGCAGTAAGCACAACTTATTGGGGAAATAATTAAAATTAGACACCCAACCAAATTTCCATAGACATCATAAAAATCATTTATATTTGGTAAGAAGATATTACAATAACTAATAGCCGTCTAATGCAAAATCTGGAAGTTTGGGTGTGCGACAAAGTTCCAACGTTTTTTTTTTTTAATGTTAAGCCCAATCAATGGAGCAAATGTAGTCATTAAATTTCACATCTAATGAACAAAATTAATTGTGACCTTCATATACCAAATATAAATTATTTTATTTTATATTTTTTTTAATAAAAATCTAGTTGGAGATACCGTGTTATGGTTATTTATAATATGGGTGCAGTTGGCATACGGATGCATCTGTAGCTGTAGAGATAAGGTGCACCTTCAAATTTTATCATGGTATATAATTTTGATGTAAAATGTTCTTAGGATTATCTCAAAATCTATATTTATATTTAATTATAAATTTTAAATTTAAAAAATAGTTAGATCTATAAACATATGAAAATCTTGAAAATGGATGGTGTACATAATATGTTGTAAAATGCACTATTTCTAAGACTTAAAATCTTTTTATTTTTTATGATCGTACATCTTGATGTCGAGATGATCAATCAAAGGGTTTTTCAACATTAAAACTACATTTTCTAATGGATTTTTTAGGTGCATATGTAGTTCTACATTATAAAGTTCCATCCTTATGTGAACTTTTTCCTTTTAATATTCATTCAGCATATAGTTTGCCTTCAAGTCCTCCGTTTACCTCAAAAAATTCTTTATTCAGTCTTGGTAAAAGGGGAAAGTCATAATATATGATAATAGAAATTACCTTTTAAGTTCGAGCATAGCAATCCTCGTACTTATAGATAATGTTGGTTTTCCAAGGAATATCGGATGAAGTTTCTATAAGGCCTAGGCTTAATGAAAATAAAATAAAGGCGCACCTAAAATCCTCGTCCGGCATGTTCTTTCGAAAATGAAAATCTCCATAATGGGTCTAAAATTAATTTTCAATACCGCTAATAAAATTTGAAACTCAAAAAATAGTATAGATCTTGCCGATCTATGAACACGTATTTTTACGGTGAAATAAACGGTCTAGATAATTTGTTACAATATAAAGTATTTTTAGAACTTGAAATCCTAAATTTTTTTCACAACCTTAATGTTCAAGCTGAGATGATCAATGTAAAGGTTTTCCAATACTTGAATTGCAAATTTCAATGAGTTATGAGATTATCCCTTACCAAATCATTGAGAAGGTAAAAAATCCAAATCGATATTAGTGAGTTTATTTTAAATTTTTTATTTCATTTAGGTTATCTCTGAAAAATATTTAAAAAACAGGAGCAATCAATTAATTTGATTCATCTAAGAGACCCCAATCAGACGACATAAGTATTATAATACTTTCAAGTACCAAAATTCCCTGGCTTCTTTAAGTTTCCCCACCCTAAAGAATGGCAGTTTGGGTATTGTCAAATATATTTTTGTCGTAGCACAATAAAAGTTAAAAAGTTAACCCTCTACTTTAATTAAGATGACAACCCCTTAATGATAGATTTTTTTTTTTTTTTTTTTTGTCAGACAGCGATTATGCAAGGGGTTTGAAACCATTAAATAATAAGTCTTTCATTTTTATTTATTCAATAGCTTAATTATTTTTAAGGGGTTTTGACCAATATTTTTGTAAGGGGGGAAGTTGGTAATAGGTTGCCTCCTTATACTATAAAAGTAAGATGCACCCATAAAATTTACTTAAAGATGTCCTTTCAATGTGGAAAACCTTATGATTGTTTCAAAATCTCTTTTTATGTTGAGTTATAAAATTTTAAATTTAAAAAAATGATATAAAAAATTTTGAAAATAGATGATCCATATAACTTGTTCCAAGATGCATAATTTTTTTTACTTGAAATTCTTTTTTTTCTTTGTATCTATTCATTTCAAGTCAAGATGATCAGTTTGAGGGTTCTCCTATGCTGAAAAACTCTCTACTGTAAGATTTTTTAGGTGTATCTTACGTCAATAGTATAAAGTTGCAACTTTATATAAACTTTTTCATTTCTATAAACCTTTTTTTTTTTTTGCGCGGTAAAATTAGCTTAGTTGGCATACGGGACAAAACTTAAAGATTTCGAATCCATGACCGCATATACTGTTGGCATCACATGATTGGACCAACCAACAACAAAACAAAGGGCGAGCACCACACAAAAATTGCTCTTCATCCACCGCCAATGGCTTTTGTGTACGATGTCAATTGGAAACAAGTACAATTTAGAATTGACTTTGGCCTTTCATGTGAAGTGGCATGTTACTTCAATGGTGGACTGTGAGATATCCTTTTTCTACTTTTTAGTGTTTAATTTTTTCAGTGGATTTTGCAATGTATAACATGCGGCCGATAAGTTAAAAATCTTTTAATTAATTATCTCGAGGTATAGATATAAAAATAATAATAATTTCAAATCTTTAAAATAACGTTTCTTGTACGAAGTTACCTGGATTTACTGTGTTTTAGATTTTTTCAACTGTTTATAGGTATGTTTGATTTACAGTATTTTTAGAATTTCAAATTTTATAATTAGAAATGAACATAAAATTTTAAGGGTTTCCAATATCAAAAGTGTATCTTCTAACAAAATTTGAAAAAACACTTTATTTGTATATTATAAGATGGGCACCTTATATAAACGCCACCTTTAATTAAAACCATAGTGGTCACAAACAGAGACATTTAATTAAAAATACTCAAACTACCCCAATTCAAAGTTGAAAATCTTAAACAAATAGTGGGGTTGGGAATTTACTCAGTTTGGATCCAAAACCCAAATTTTAGCTTCTATCTAAATCCAGGTATGGATTCAAAATTTGGATCTGATTGGTCAAATCCGAATCTGAAATTTGTATATAAATAGTGATTCAGATCGAATTCGGATATAGGTGGATCTGATATTGATCCGACCCAATTATTAATATGTTGTGTATTATTTTACACACACACACACACATATATATATATATATATATATATATATATATATATATATGTTACATAGTACTTTTTTTGTATTATATTTTATATTATTATATATATATAAAGTAATATATAAATAGTTTTTAGATTCGATTGTGTCCGGATCTAGATCTGGATCCTAGTATTCTAGATCCAATCAGATCCAAGTCCTATATATACTTTTTGGATCGGAATATGGATCCTAGTGGATCGGAACATACTCTCCGCCCTAACCAAGGGCAACTCAATAATTCAATTCATCTAAAAGACCCCAATCAAACGACAAAATACTTTCAAGTACCAAAATAACCCTACTTATTTATGTTCACTACCCTAAACAACGGCATTTTGGGTATTCATAGGTATCTTTGTCATAGTGAAATAAAAGCTTAAAAATTAGGAAAAATTACAAAACTCCCCAAAAATCATACTTTCTAGACAACTTCCCCCGACAAAATTTTTAAACAATTTTTACCTTAAATTTAACTTTTCTAGAAAATATGCCCCAAGTAAAAGAAAAGGTAAAATGAAGACCAAAATACTCTTTGGAAAGCATGAAGTTTAGCACAAAATAGGGGCGGTCCGGCACTTTGGGTTTCTAAAAAGCATGTGGTCTGATATAAAATAAGTACGGTCCGACACTTTGGGCATACGGTCCGGCACTATGGGCATTTTTATCAAAAACATATGACTTTTTTGACTTGGAGGCATTGCTACGAAAGTTGAATTCATGTAAAAGTTGCTAAAAAAAGCTTGGTTGGGGTTTGATTGTCCAGAGGGTTTGTCTTTGTAATTTTCCCTAAAAATTAACCGTTAATTGGGATGATAATTTTCAATTTTGATCCCTTAGTAGTGATAGATTTTCCTCTTCTTTTTTTTGTCTTTCATTTTTTTTTGTAACTCAATGATTTTGCAAGGTGTTTGAACTTTGAACCCCTCAATCAATAAGTTCTTTATTTTTATTTATTTGGTAGCTTAATTATTTCTTACGGGATTTTAACCAGTATTTTTTATAATGATATTCCGTAACTTGTTTGTTTCGTTGATTAGCATACTTAGCATGCGAGACAAACTTGAAGATTCAAAATCCATGACCCTCTATGCTCTTGGCATCACATGATTGGACCAACAAGCCACAAAACAAAGGGAGTGCACCATACACAAATCGATATTCATCTACCTCCAATAGAATCTTTTAAGTACAACTTATAATTGAATTTGGCCTTCCATGTGATGTCAATGCAGTGGGCCACTTCAAGCGGTATGTGATGTCAATGGTGGGCAGTGAGTTATCCTTTTTTTAACTTCTATTGGTGATGGTGGGCAGTGACAACTTTCTTAGAAGTTATTTATTAAAGAAAAGGCAGAGTTTACATAAAACCTTGTATTATATAAGTGAGGTGCATTTTAAAAATCGCATAAAAGAGTTTCAAATTAGAAAACCTTCCAATTGATCATCTCAACCTTGTGATTATATAAAAAAAAGAACATCAAATACTTAAAGTGGTACATCTCGTGCAAATTACTTGGACCGTCCATTTTCATGTGTTTATAAATATACTTGATTTGCACTATTTTTAAAATTTTCAATTTCATAATTAGAGTTGAACATAGATTTTCGAGTCATTGTAAAGTTTTGAATACAAAATTTGAAGTAACAGCTTCCTTGGTATATTATAAGGTGGACACCTTATATAGGCCTCAATTTTTCTACAAGACCATTTATCTTTGGGTGCGATTTGTATAAAGCCTAGGTTCTAAATAATCAAATTAAAGCCTATCTTCAAATAGTATCAAAAAACATGATTTCAATATTGAAAATCTTTGTGAAAGCTTTTAAATATATTTTCATATTAATTTATAAAGTTTAAAGGTTCAAAAATAGTGTAGATTGACAGATCTAAAACAACTTGAAAATTGACGGTCCAAAAACACGTTACAAAATATACTATTTCCAAAACTTGAAATCTATATTTTTCTCATGTCCATGCATCTTGATGACAAGATCAATTTGAAGATATTTGGGTATCAAAACATCTAGTGAAATTTTAAATATAGGCTCAAATTTGATTGTTTAGAACCTCTGCTCTATATAAACTTTTCCCTTTATCTTTTGTACATGGAGATCAATATCATTATTGTCCTTTAAATTTCAAAATGGACGGTTGAAGAGTGTATTTTTTAGTAGACACAGAGTTCCACAAAAAAATTCTCGGAGAGAGAGAACCTTCAAAGCAAATTCAAAAACATTCACATAGCTATAGTGGGGGGACAGAATGTGAGAGAGAGTTAAAGACCTGTTAAAGAAAATTTGAAACCATTAACACAACTACAAGTGCTGAGAGAGAGAGACTTCTCAATGGGATTTTGAAACCATTCACATAACTATACCCCACACCAATCACCAAAATAAATAATTTCCAGAATAACCACACATCCCCTTTCACCAAATCACAATAGCAAAAAAGAAAAAGAAAGAAAGAGGGAAAATTTGCACAACCATTAAATGGCCATAATGCCCACACCCTTGCACTATTGGCAAGAGATAAATGACCATAATAACCCCACACCAGACCTTAAAAGTGGTCACCCCATTTTTTTTTTGCCCCCTTTTTCCCCTTCACCAACCGATTTTGAAGAGATCCTAGAGAGAGGAAGCACAACCCAAGAGAAACCAAGACCCCACCTAAGAGATATTACACAAAAGAGTGGGGTCAGAGAGAGAATTCACAGAAAGGAAGGGAAGAAATCTCCCATGAATTTTTGGAGTTTTACAAGTATTGCTCGTGTATCCTGGTCCTGTTCTCCTCCCACCAAAGCCTTGCATGCATCTCTCCAAACCTTTCTCGGCTGTATATCATCCATTACAATTGGATAAATTAAAAAGAAATTCATTTTATCCTTTTTAGAAAACACCACTCGTCTACATTTTGTTGAATAATTTCTTTTGGGTAGATTACTGGGGATTACAGGCCCCTACCCGTTTTTGGAAATAGTTTGATTTTTTGAATGCATGAGAATGGAAACCATGACCTTCAACTAGGGCACAGTGGTCCATTCTCGACATTTTGTGAAATAGTTTTCATTATACTCCTAAAATATGAGAGAATTTTGACTTCAAAAATGTTTGTGCAGATTACTAAATCTAATTTTGGTAGTATCGAAAAACAATACACGTGTATTTATTTATACATTACATCAAGTATGCCGGTTCTATTATACTCAATATAAATATTTAGTAGTTCTAACAACCATAGGTAAAACTCAAGAATTTTCAAGGAACTAAATCAATATGTCTCATGATGAACAGGAGCACCAGCACACAGAAATGGAGTTAACATAATTTCAATTTTCTTAAAAATGTTTGGATGGAAAATACTCTCTCTATATATTGAAAAATCTCTTTTGGCATGGGTAAATTTTGTCATTTGTCAATGGTAAAGAAGAAATTTCCACAAAAGCATGGTAGTTCATTACATTGACATCAGCCTCAATGGACCATGAAATGTGTTCAAGGATTGATGTCAGCACAACAAACATCCCTATTTTTGTGGATGTTTCCATCATTGTTTTAGCAAACAGACCAAAATTGCATAAACCAAAAATAAATTGCACAAAACAAAATATGATACCCAAAAATGGCAGGATGCTAACAGAGTTTGCTTCTTAGAATGTTATACGCTACGGCTGTTATAAGACAATGGTACACCTGGGCCTCCACCACCAGTTCCCAGTGATGATCAGTCGAGAATAAATGTACTTGGGTCAATGCCCATTATCCGAAATTGCAATTGATCTCCACCATTCATCAAAGAAAACAGATGGTCAGTGCTCCTTAGTGAACCATATCCCGTAAATTCACGAGGCATGGTATACTCCTTTGGTAAATGTATGCATAGAGAGCTCACACTAAAAATAGGAACTCATGAATGACTTATTGCACATGCATGCATATGTGAATAATTGGACCAAATAATTACCTGAATCTAACACGCCTTAGCTCGCGCCCCCCGCCAGGTAATGATCGGATGGTGATGTACACACCGGGCTCATCTTGCTCTACCCATTCCATCTCTTGATCACTCACATTGCTCGCCGAGACTGAGACCTCATCTGACCTATCTGCATCCCTTGATGAGCTTGTTCGTGAGGCATCCATGGATGAACTTCTCTCTGTCTTTGCGCTAATGCCTGATAGATTTGGGGTGGAGGCAAGCCCACAATCATATTGCCGAGCATGGCATGATGCATGATGATGATGCTCCATGGAGTCGGATGATGAATAACTCATCAAGCCCCCTCCAGGCCGTTGGAAGTTTCGAGGTAATCGTTCACCATTTAGAGGAGGGGTAACAGGGCTATCCTCAGCTGACTCCATTTTTGAACTCTGCATCCCCACAATCTTGTTGTGATTACTATGTGGCATGTGGTATGTGAGATGCATAGATTCCAAAACAAAGGAAGATATTTTCCTTATAGTAAGTATATACCAGGGATATGTCGCATACATGCGAATGTCATGTTTAGATTCTGCTTTTATTGGTTGAATAATCCAATACAGCATGAATATATGATACATAGACAATTGAAAAGAAGTGTATGGCTCTACATAGACAATTGAAGAGAAGTGTATGGCTCTAATGGGCATCATATCCAGTAATCCAAAGGAAAAGGAGTATCTACAATCCATTTCCCATGATGGATGGTGCAGATTAATTGCAGTTGGGTGAATGCCCTAGTTGGTGCTACAGTACTACAGTTAACCTCCACCACCAGTTGTTGCAAATGGATAGTGGATGCCCATTTGGAGTACTGAAAAACATAAAAGATAGGTGTATGGCACAGTTTCCCGTTGAAAATGGTCTACATCTAGGTCCAATAAATTCAAAGTTTACATGACATCTTTAAACTAAAAAAAGGGGGTTCACGGATCTTAGTTAAGTAGCCCGAATACAAATATTTTTTTGTTGTGATTCTTATTTTAACAGCTGAATATTGACAAATAGCGGGTTGTTCGAACTTAATAAGTAATTTTAGCCATTGCCTCTTCTTTACTCAACTAAATAAAATAACATCAGAAATAGGTAATAGGAAAGTCCTTGAGCAAATTGGAGCATAACAGGCCCGGTTGCTCCTGGAAATCGCCTACAGGTTTTGCACATAGAAGGGAGTAGAGCATACCTCATCTTCCGACCTGGGGGGAGTGGGCAGGGGGACAGTCTGGCGATTGAATTTATGGACATTGTAAAGCTCCATCACCTTGTCAAAGTTCTCTGCCCACCACCTCTGGGCTTGCCATTTGTTGAACATTTCGCGGCTGAATGCCAGGCAGGAGAGAGGAAGAGAAGGTTTAAGTACCGATGAATCATTCACCAAAAAAAAAGTAGGATGAATAGATAGTACCTCCAATTTTTTAGTATCTTGTTTTAATATGCTTGCTTCACATAGGCACCAGTTTTGATCATCATTCAAAAGCTTTTTGATCGTCATTCAAAAGCCAATTCTTGAGAATTTTTAATTTCAAACAAATGAAAAGGGGAAAAATCGTCAACATAAACTCAACGATCAAACATGCAATGGGGTTTTGAAGTGTAGTCAAATAAGGAATTTGAAACCAAGGTCCAGAATTTCAGTTTGGCAACAAGTTTTGCCCAGAGGCCAGAACTAAAATTTCAAATTGTGAGCTCCAACTGAATTTGCATAGAAAAAAATATTAGATACAGAAGTCTTGACAAAGGGAAATTGAATCCAACTCTTCTAAACCATGTCTGAATCCCATACCATTTGTTTCAAAAAGAAAATGAAAAATAATGAAATTCCACCGACTGACAGGTTGCAGTTATAGATTTGACCAATTTCTGCAAATATCAGGTTGTTAAGAAACCAAAATATGAAAGAAAACCGTGATGCATGGATACAGCTGTCTATATGGATCTTTTTTTTTTGAGAAATGGATCTTTTTCTGAAATTCTACATATATTTTTGAAGTATCCAACAGTTAACATGGCACATATTTTCTAAGAATCCATGCATCATAGATTAGAATACTACCACCTGAATTTGGGTAGAAGCTCAAAATCATGCAGAAAATTTACCTAAAGCGAATGCGCTTGAGATCATTGCCACCCTGAGGCAATGATATGAAGGTGATGAGCACCCCTGGTTCAACTTGAGCAACCCATTCTTTGGGTTCCTCTTCCTCCATGAACAGCACCTCTTGCCTCGACATGCCCATGGAGTCGACCCTTGGTGTTACTTCTCCACTAGAAATCCCTTTAATCCTAGAATCAACAAATAAACTATGCTCTTTTCCCAACCTCGGTGTGGAGCTTGAGCTTCCGGTTCTGTGATAGCCATAGCGAAAACCTTCTGACCCAATATCTGAATCAACATAGTGATGGTGCCCCTTTCCATAGCCACTAGAAGTGCTGCAAGGTTTACAGTGCCTGTATGCCCCAGAAACCTTCAATGCCATGTCCTTGATCTGTCGAAGAATTATGTTAACTGAGAATTCTTACAATTCAGATGAAGAAGAAGAACAATCATGCAAGAAGAACAATCGTGCAGAGATCTTAACTGTTTTAAGAGGGAAAATACAAACATAAAGTTAACCTTTCTAATAAAAAAGCAAAAATAAAAATATATTATAATCCTATAGACTATGGAAACCCATAGTACATCGTGGTCATTTCCATCTATTAAATGATAAAAGGACAGGACCCAAATGGTGATTCCTCATGTCCATCCATTTCACTGGACACCCCAATGGGCTATGCTTTTTCTGTAGCACACAAAGAATTGTACTTTTCCAGAGTCTGTCGATTATAGAATACCTTCCCATTTTCAAATAAGCAGAACAGAAGGGAGAAATACTCAGAATTGGTTTCAAGGAAGATTTGTGAGACACATTCCAACCATTTGATCCATAATAACGCTATCATTTTGTACCTATGGAGAAACAAGAGATCAGGTGAATTTTTACAATATTTAGTCAAGGCAAATGCTTAAGTTTTGTATCAAATCAAAAGATAAAAATGTTAACATGCTTGCATTCGGGGGTGAAGTTTAAAGCAGGTATGAAAAGAATAACATATAATTAAAGTTTATCATTCATTCATCTATATTTTCCTTTTATCTATATTTTTCTTTTTTTCTTGGGAAAGGTACAAGGTTAGACAAGACTTTAACAAGTGCATTAATTAGATCAGAAAAAGCATGGGGCTAGTTGTTACCATAAAGGCCGTCCTGTACTTAAAAACCCTAGCTACAGAATATGGAATTTGATTAACCATTCGTGTAAGGGTACGAACCCAAGTTAAAACATTAATTTCAATTGCATAAAAAGGCCTAGCTATACAACCGATTAGCTTAGGTGCTATTTCACCACTTAATCTGCCAAAATGTGATGGAAAAAGTCAAGATATGGAATCTAGAAAATTTGATTCGATTATAACTCCAAGATTAAGCGCTTGCTTGGGTAAGATTGGTACTAGGAGGAGCGACTCCTGGAAGTGCCCTTTTAGAAAATGATAAAGAAAATTGGATTAAATTTGTAACATTAAAATTGAAGTGAAGTGAAATACTAATGTTAAGTATGTTTCAACTTTCATTAAGCAGGAGAGCTTACAGTGAGAATCATCACAATAAACTATGAAAATTTCAAAAATTTCTCCTTCAAAATTTTAAAAAGCTTCAATATTTTGAACTGAAGGAAATTATATGGCATAGAGATCTTCCAGATTAATGCCTGAGAATTTTAAAACAAATGTAAAAGATCAACTTTGTGAGCTCCAAAACTTTTTCTGTGGGATTGTGGAATTACAAAAAAAATTACTTTGGTAACCAAAACACACCCCCCCACCAAAAAAAAAAAAAGTAGGAGAGATCTTAGAAAATTATTCCTTATCCATTTTCAATGTCATTTTGACCTAAATTTAGTAGATAAAAATAAAAACAAGACTTCATCCACCAAATCACATAATTCTTATACTAACATTGAAGATTCACAACAAGAAAAAGATTCACAATAAAACCATGCAAAAGGATGCCTGTAGCTTCCACTAAACTAAATAGCAGAAACGGAGGGAGACTGAAAAAACCTGAGCTGTAAGAGTTTTGACTGCTTCTTTAGTATTGGGGGTTGCGGCCTCATCTTCTTCAGCATCACGCAAAGAGCCATCAAAATGTTTTGAACAAGCAATGCAAGTCAACATTTTCAACAGATTTCTTACCAGATCTAAGCTGTAAAATGTCAAAAAAAAAAAAAGAAGAAGAGGAAAAGAAAATAGTTAATTGCAATACCATGAAATGGAAGACATTGCAACCAGAGAAAACTGTGACCATATGCAAACCCGATAACTAGAAATTCAAATGTTTCCTCTTATTCTTTTCTAAGATCCAGAAACTCAGTGGAAAATGGAAGCAAAACAGAAGATTTCGACCGAAACCCAACAAAAAACTTCCAAAGTATTCATGATCTTTAACAATTTGAAGAGTTAAAAAGTAGAAGCAGAGCGTAAAGCACAAAGTGAAGCTTTACCATAAATTAAATCATCTTCTTTCAATTTTTTCTTTGTTTTGGAGCCTTGATATCTTCAGACTCACAAAGAATAGGCAAAAACAATCAATTGAAGTTCTTTTTGAATCAAAGTGCCATTTTTTGAGATCTCCAGGCTCTAAAAAAGAGTAAGCAAAAAACAAGAAAAGGAAGTTCTTTCAATAAAAAAACTGAACTTTTAAAAACTTCATTAGTTCTAGAGACTCACAGAGTGGAGAGAGTGAACCTCGAAGGAAGCCACCTGATCCCTCACAAGACAAAAGGCCTGCTATTTAATTTATATTAATAATAAAGTATGCCTGCTATTTCAGGCACTTTAAATATTCACATAATTGTGATGCTCAGAAAGAGCAGACAGTGTGCCTCTCTCTCACTCTAGATATCTGACAGTGTCCTACTCTCTCTCTCTCTGTCTAAATATTATACAGTGAGCCTCCCTCACTGCCCCAGAAAGAGCACAGTGTACTTCTCTCTCCTCTCTCTGTGTAGAAACTGCAGACTGCGCCTCTCTCCCCCTCTCTCTCTCTAACGAATCCTTTTTTCACATTTACCGGAAACAAGGATTAAAAAAAAAACAGCGCAAATGACGAAAACCCTCCCTGTATTTACATTAATATACAAAACGATCCGACGCTGGAATAAAAAAATATAAAAAGATGAAAAAAAAATATAAGTTACAGGAAATAAATGATCATCGACCGTCATCATCTTTTCCCAACCAATTCTATAAATAAATAGGACTAAAATACCTCTCAATTTGCGCAATAATATCTAAAATAACCTTTATATTTAAAATTAATTTCATGGACTGTAAAAGAAAAAAGTTTATAAGACCACTAAACACATGCTCTATTTCTCCCTCATTCCAAATTTTAAATTTACAAAATTAAATATAAAACTAGAAGAAATAATAATAGAAATGCATACAATGAAACTATTTATTGATTATATAAGGATGTCACAGTTGTTATTGACCGTTAGATTTAAAATCGAGTGATTAAAGATATATTATTATTTAAGTGCAGTGTCCAAAATAAAATTTATCGAATATCACGACCAATTTCATCAATTGGATTTCACATCGAATGGTTAAAAATAATTATTCATCCTTGCACAAAAAATAAATAGTATTATATTGTATACAATCCCGTAAATAATATGATTTTGATCATAAATAATATGATTCTGAGAGATACGGAGGGTATGCAATTTTCCCAAAAATACAGGGCGTTCTGTGCGCTCGTAACGGTAGGGAATGATCTCGTAATTAACATAAAACATTGAGACCTTTTTGGTCATTGACATTCAAAATTGAATGGCACGCGACGCCCTTCAAAGCTCTCCCAGAAACGTAGTTTCAGAAACGCTGTAACTCATCTCTCTGATAAAACCTTCAATTTTCTTTATTGTAGAATAAAGATTCATAAGAATTTTCAAACGCTTAGAGAGAGAAACAAATACGAGAGAGAGAGAGAGAGAGAGAGAGAGAAGTGTAGTATCAATGGCTTTAATCAGTGTGTCAATTGCGGATAAGAAGTTTAATTTGCTGAAATAAAAATTTATATTTCTTTGAAGTTTTTAAAAAGATAAAACCTTCAATTTTATTTCGTAATTTATTTTTTGTAAAAAAATCATATTAACTTTCAAACTTCTAGAGATAGCGAGAGAGAGAGAGGAAAAAATAGGAGAGAGAGAAAGAAGAGTGAATGTGCAGTGACAGTGGCTTTAATCAGAGCGTCAATGGCTGATAAGAAGTTTAATTTGCTCAAATAAACGTTTACATTTCTTTGAAGGTTGAAATCCATTTTCAAACTTCAATCTACAAAACGGCTCCATTAAAAGAGTAAAAACAGCTTGATACCTCGTATTTTCTGAGCGTTAATGGCAAAATTACAGGCCCAGACTTGATTCGAATTCTTTCAAAGCTTTAACAGCTGCAAACACAGAACTCTAAAATCTCTGCGAAAGCGATCAAATGCAAAGCTTCATACCAGTTTCAACCAGTCACTAAAGTCTGAACCACAGCTAAATTGCATATAGTTCTGAGTTTAAACTCCACACAAATGAGGCGAGGAGGGAACTCGAAACCTGCTCTATCGCGAGCTTCAATGGCGGATTAGAAGCTTACTTCTTAAGATGAGGGTAGGGATTTGGATCTTCTGGAACCAGGTCCGCCATGGCCAGACCTTAACCCAGGCTTTTCGCAAAAAGTGGCAGAAAATGCCCAAAATTTCTCTGTTTCTTATATAACGCCCGTTTACCGGCATTGCCAGTACTTACCGTACGATGAGGCTCAGGAGCTGATGTGATATTTCCATTTTTGCCCACCTGTTACCGGGAGAACCGGTAGCGCGCACGTAAGGCTAGATTGCCTGGGCGATTCCTCGCCGTGGCGTTTGAAAATATCGGTAATTCCTCGGCAATTCGAATCTGGGATTGGTTTGCTTGTACGTGTATGGAAACAAAACGGTCATCTTTCTAATCATGGGAAAATGTATTATACACATCGCGCGTATAGTAGCAGCACGCATGATGAGCATCCACTGTGTGTTATCGTGAATGGACGGTAGAGATGAGTTGTGATGCTTTTGAGCCCGAGAAAGTGTATAATATATGGTTCCTCTAATTGCAAGAAAGAAATCTTTTTAAGTGTAAATAAAACACTCTTGTGTTGCTTCTTCAGCACAAGATAATTGTTAATTTTTATGGTGAGTGACAAACCATTTTTTTATCTAATCCTATAAATGTAGTGGAATATTTCCATACATTTCTATATACATATAATTTATACAATTTAGATGTATTAAGGTTTCACAGTCATCTGAACTTATTAACACAATGGAGACTCATAATTGTTTGACTTTAAATTATCTGCATTTCAGGAATCACTAGTGAAGTAGTAATCATAATTGTACATGAAATTTACAAAATTCTAAAAATTACCTTGATAATATATATATATAAATATAAAGTGTCAACTTTACGCTGTAGAAGTAATGTGTACCTATAAAAAATAGTTGGGTAAACGTAAGAGGTTAAAAATTTAAAAGAAGAACAAGGAGAAATATAGAATGAGGGTTACATCTGCATGCTAAACCCCTGTTTGGAAAGCCACTTATTAAATAATGATCTTTTTCTCCTTTCCCCACCCGTTAATGAATAAGAACAAGAATCTTTGGTCAGCTTCGCTATTCGTGGGCAAGGGCAGTGGCAATATGAAATAAGTTTCCAAACCATCATTTCCAATTTATTGATCTGAATTTTATGATGGAATAAGTTTACATAATATTGCAATCTTATAATATTCGAAAGGTACACCTCAAAAATCATCTAGAAGAGAGTGATCTGACTTTGGAGAACCCTAATTGATCATCTCAACCATAACATCTATGCATACGAAAGAAAAGAAGAACTCAAGTCATAAAAACAGTACATCTTGTAATAACTTATCTAACCTGTCTATTTTAAAGATTTTCAATCGTTCATAGATCAGCTCGATCTGTACCACTTTCAAAATTTTAAGCTCTATAACAAAAGATAAAACTATATTTTAAACCTATCATAAGGTTTTCGACATTGAAACTATATCTCCAAACAAATTTTAAAAGTGCCATCCTTCTACAGTATAAGAAGAATCTTATACAAACCTCACCCTTTTATGAAACTAGAGAGTACCAATTGAAAAGAGGGAAGTACTATATCTTGACAAGAAAATAAAAAGCACATGCATTTGTCCATAACTTCTGTTTCTTTATTAGCCATTTTCTTAGGTCAAGTGAGTTAGGGTTAGTTATATTTAGAAATAGCACAAAAAGTGGTACCTCACGAAGGCGACTTCTAGCGTTTGGTTCTTAAGGTGTAAAAGGACCAACACACTCGCATCTAGTGTTCGAATCCTTGCTTTTTGAGTGACAATTGGTGTCTATGTGTAAAGTTTGTTTCTTCATGAGCCATTTTTAGGTTCAATTTGACCTAAAGAAATGGGCGCTACTCTTGTGAATTATTTGAATTTTGTCTTATTATCAAAACAAATGCCTCTTGGTTCATACATCATAGCCCAACTTTTCGACATAGAAAAAAAAAATAAAGAAATTACCATAGGCAGTGTTAATCTTAGTTGTTTGTTCTATTATAGGGTTCTAAAATAGTGTGTTGTAATTTTTCTATCTTCTATTAATGAAAAACGGGTACGGGGCTTTCTCTACCATTAATTTACGCCAGAAAAAAGAAAACAAAAACCTAAGTTGTTTGTGACAAATGCCAACCTACTCCAAGTACTTATTCACATAGAATAGAAAAAAGAACAAGAGAGATAAAATTATTTATCCAAAAAACGGGCAGAGAGAGAAGCCGGTTATTTTTCCAAAACAAAGGAGAGAGAAAGACATAAACAAGCGAGAACCACTTATTTTTTCAAGAAAAAAGAGATAGAGAATTACTTATTTTTCCCAAAAATAAGAGACAGAATTACTTACTTCTCCAAAGAAGAGAGAGAGCGACAGGGAGCAAGAGAGGGTGAGAGAAAGACAAGGATAATATAGAAATATATATGATAAGTGATTTATTTGTAATATGAGGAGGTCATAATCATTATTGACTGTTAGATATGAAATCAAGTGGTTAAGAATGTATTATTGATTGCGTAAAAAATTTAAAACAAAATTTTTGTTGCATATTTCATCTAGCGGTTTTACATCCAATAGCGGTTTTACATCCAATAGTTAATTGTGACTTTTTTGTACCTAAAATAAATAATCTTATAATATACAATCCTATATAAGCAAAAAAAGCAAAAAGGACAAAAAGAAGAGAATGAATGACAAATGACTAATAAGGCAACAAATCCCATGCGATTCCTCTTAAAGTTGATTTAAAGTTCCTAAAAATTGGAAAAAAGTAGCTAACAAAACAATTAGGGGTGGCAATGGAACCAGACCCAATCTGACACCCAAGGGGTAGACTCGATCCCGGTCTATGTATGGGTCAAAAAATGGGATCTGTGGGTTAGGTCCAAGTCCAAATCTTAGACCCAAATACTATTTGAGTCCCAAATTGGGTCCCATGTCATTTTTCGTATCCGGGGTCCAGCCCGGATCCGACCTCACCCGTTGCAACCCCTAAAAACAATTTAGGGAGAGAATTTTCTTTTAAAAGCTTGCTTTGGCTTAAAAATTACTTCGATGGCCGACGGAAAGGACAAGGTTTGCGATTAAAGTACAGGTTAGCATTCTTGGGAAGAACACCCATCGAGTTTTTCAAAGACTCGTTCATGTCCGCTCTCGTTTTCCAATTGCCAATCTACTTACATTGGAACTCTCAACACCCTCAAATATTTAACCCTCTTATATTTTAACCTCTGATACACCAAGAACCTCATGGCGATGCCCTTGATGTTTTTAAACATGTTCAAGTATTTTGCTAACCCCTTGACCTAGAAAATATTGTTCTCATATTTGATAACTTACATATCAATTATCTAGACTTCAAAAATTATGAATATAAAAAAATAATAAATATCGGCCTTAAAAGCGATTTGTCTTATAACACATTTTTTTGGGCTCTCTATTTATGCTACTCACAGAACTACTATATCTGCACTATTTTTAGAGCTTCAAATTCTATAATCAGATAGAAAATAGATTTAAAAGCAATTATAACGCTTTTTGCCTTTAAAACTAGATTTTCCAATGGGGTTTCAGAAATTTGCCTCTGAAACTAGATTTTCCTCTGGGTTCTAGAGGCACTGTTTCACCTAACACCCTTAAAACTATGACCATTTTGCCGGCAAAAAGTTAATCAAAAAACTGATGTTTCCTCCGAGAGGGGGACAACATGTTCATGTTGCATGGCCTAAGTTATAGGATAGTTTATTTTTTAAGAAAAGAAAAACATGAGTTTTTCATTTTTACTTGGTTTCCAACAAAATTTTTTTTAAGGTGATTGTTTCCAACAAAACTTTCCAGCAGCTTTTTGCATACCTTGGCTGTTCCAGCACATAGCCCCGTTATTATAGTGTAAAATATTTTTGCTAGACTATTGAGACTTATCTAAATATGCTAATTTCCATTTCGCTCTCAATAGATTATCCCTTCCTTAACTCCATGCATTTGACTCTTGATTTATTTATTGGGTGTGGCTCATATAGGGCCTAGGCCCTAAACAATCGAGGTAACGTACACCCACAAATAATGTCGAAAGATATTGTTTAAGTACTAGAAATCTTTATGATATCTTGAAAATTTATTTCCATATCTAATCTTGGAAATTTATTTTCATCTCTAGTTATAAAATTTAAATCTTAAAAAATAATGTACATCAAGTAGATATATGAACACATGAAAATCTTGAAATTTTATGGTCCAAAAAAAGTATTACAAGATGCACAATTTTTAAGACTTCGAATCCATTTTTCTCATGTCCATATATCTTAAGGTCGAGATGATCGAGTTGAGGATTTTTGGGTATCAAAACAACATCTTCTACTGAATTTTTGATGTGCGCCTTAATTTGATGGTTTAGAGTGTCACCATTATATAAATTTTTTTCTTATTTATTTACTCGCTTAGGGTTGGTAAGTATACTCCCCCTCAACTCGTATTTACTCTTACCCAAAGGAAACAATGCTGTGAAAAGAGACACAAATATGCATAAATTCATCCAAAAGCTGTGTGATGTGTGACAGTTCCACAAAAATGAGTAGGGAGTCCGGTATTCATCTCCATTCAGAGGTCTTAGGGACTCACCAAATGAGTAGGGTCACGGGCTTTAGACGAGCCAGGCTTATTTCGATCCATTTATTGGGTGAAGGGTTCTGGGTGATATCATGAGAAATGCGGGTCCCACAGCCCATTTATTGGTCATGATCATCTCCACGCACCAAATTATGTGCCAGGTTAACCAAGTTAGTAAACTCTAATCTTTCAAAATTCACCAACATGGATCGGAAATTGCCGATCTGGATTGGGGATCGATAGGGACCGAAATGATTCCTAATCTAAATTGGGAAGTAGCTTGATTTGATGGAATTGTCTAATGCTATTGGATGATTGAGCAGTCTATCAAGGAAACCAGCAATCTGGATTAGTTGAACTGTTTAGTCACCTTCTTTCTTTCTTTCTTTCTTTTTTTTTTTTTTTTTTTTTCAGTTGTTTAATATGCCTTTTGGATCGCTTCTCGAACAAGAGAATTGGTCTGATCACCGATCCAAACCAAAATATCCGAAGTTTGTTTGCCTGGCCAATCTTGTTTTTGCAACACTCTATACCCTCACAAAGATCTTTTATCTTGTAATATTAACTATCATTTTAAGAAAGAGATGTTGAACGCAATAAACATTTGAGATGCTTCGGAGATTCTGGCATAATATCTGAAATCCAAATGCTATCATAGTTTACTAATCCTAATCAAAGTCTATGTTAATCATACTACAGCTATGTGTCTTCACGTATCGACACCTATGTGTACTTGGGTATATTTGACTAATTTTTGTTTTTTAGGTAATTTGGTGGGGAAGGCGGACCCTTACTTGTCTTTTTAAATAGTTTAAAAGTTAGTTTTTTATCTGTTAATAGGTGGTATCAGTGAAAATAAAAACCACAACGTAATAACTAGAGTGTGGAGGTGCTCCCACCACGACCCAACTCATTGTGAGTTTTGCTAACTATCCTAATTACTTGACATGTAAATCAATATAAGAAGGGTGTGGTTTGTAACTAAACAATCAAAGTAGATCAATATAAGAAGGGTGTGGTTTGTAACTAAACAATCAAAGTAGAGTGCACCTTCAAGTAGTGTCGAGAAATGTGGTTTCAATACTGAAAATCTTTGTAATAGCTTTAAAATATATTTTCATCTCTAAATTATAAAATTTGAAGTTTCAAAAATAATGTAGATCGAGCAAAATTATGAAAACTTGAAAATCTTGAAAATTGACAATTTCAAAATGCATTACAAGATGCACTATATCTAAAGATTCAAATCGATTTTTTTTTCTTACGTCCATGCATCTTGATGTCGGGATTATCAATTTGAGGATATTTGAGCATCAAAATAACATCTTCTAGTAAATATTTTGAAGTGAGCTCTGATTTGATTGTTTAGAGTCTCTACTCTAAACTTTTTCTATATAAAAAATAACATTAACTATATAACTAAAAATAGAGTTTATTTACAAAAAATAATTATATAAACATATCTGACTATATCAACATGTGAAGCATTTAACACCACTTTTAGTCGAGAGATGCCAACACTTGTGTCAGCGTCCATAAAATGCTGATTGAAATTATTTGGTGGTGATAGAGCCAAAGGAGCTATGGACTTAAGAAAACTATTAAGGTTATCTTCTATTAAATGCTCTTTTATTTCATTTATTTAACGGGTGTAGAGCTGAGGCTCTAAACAATCAAAATAGAGCATGCCTTTAAATAGTGTCGAGAGGTATGGTTTAATACTAAAAATCTTTGCGATAGCTTTAAAATATATTTTCATAACTAATTAAAACTTTAAAGCTTCAAAAATAGTGGAGATCGAGTAAATCTATGCAAACTTAAAAATCTTAAAAATTGATTGTTGAAAAAGATATTACAAGACGTACTATTTTCAAAACTTGAAATCTATTTGTTTTATCATATCCATACTTCTTGACGTCAAGAAGATCAATTTGATGACATTTGGGCACAAACAACCACTTCTAGCCAAATTTTTGAGGTGGTATGTGTGTTTAGTGCTGGAGCTCTATATAAACTCTTTTCTTATTTAATTTATTCATTTTCTCACTTATTTCAAGGGTATGTTTTCTAGCTATCCATTCAAAAGACCTCCTTAAATTCGAAACGTCTATTCATACTATTAAAGAAGCCCATGATTCATGGAAAGTGGGTCCCAGTATTTACAACTGCACGTGCCAAAGACCAATCTACGAAAAGTAAAAAATAATAATAAATTGCATATGCAGTTCAATGGAGTCAGTCATAATCAAACACTTTAAAAGCCATTTGACCCAATTCAAAGAGGGCGGTTAATTTTATGAATATGGATAAATAAATAAATTTTTAAAGTTAAAATTTATTTTGATTTTTTTTTTTACATCATTTTTGTTTGGTTTACCCTTTATTTGTTTGCAGCCCATCGTAAAGATGGCTCGTCTCATGGTAAGGAGACTCACATTTTTGCTATTTTCACACATGCGAGGCCAAGCTTAGAGATTTTTGCTTGACGAATGAATAGGAATGGAACTCTTGATGTCAATTTATGAATCCACCACTCTAACCACCCATGATAAGGGGTCATTCCTGCTCAAATATAGAATCATGGTTCAAATAAAGAACGAAAAAGAATTGACGCCAATTCAAGCACCCGACAATTAGAGTTGAATTCTCATTATGCATTTGAAAACCTCCCAATGAATAAAATTATGAAAAATTATATTAAACACAAAAATTTACTCGAGTCCTTACAATGATCTAGACCATTGCATTCAAGACACTTCTAGCCATTCCCCTCTAAATCCCCGTCCCACAAACCCCCATTTTAACTCTTTATTTTATTTTATTTATTTTTAAATATCTTTTTGAATCGATCTACACCCAATCCAAATCATTGATCCAATGATCCAACACATGTCTATAGGCGAACGATCCGCCTCACCGATTTAGGTTTTAAAACACCAATTGACCAATTGATAAAATATTGGGCCTTCAACACGATTAAAAAAAGAGTAATGATCATATGAGACCTTCCCACACCCATGTGTGTATGACCTCATGGCACAGATCTCTAAATAAATTATCACATGGGTATGAGATTTGATTTTTTTAGATATTTGTGTCAAATTTAATACTGATAATTTGAGATCTTATACACATGAATGTGGAAGGGTCTCATAGGATTATTACTCTTTAAAAAAAAAAAAAAACCTCTACGATAAAATGATATAATTTTTTCTTTCTTTATTGGCAGGGCATATTGGGAACAAACCTGGGAGAACCCGAGCTACAAATTAAGAGATTACTTTTGCTTGGATTGTAAATGTGGGTTTACTAATTGGTTGGTAGTGACGTTGCTGCGCCAGGAAACGCGGGTATCACGTAAAGTTTACATTACAAAATCATGATAGTGAAATAGTATTAATTAAGTATTTTTAGAGAGATAGAGTACTCAAGAGAAGTATTTTAGACATGAAGCTACCAATTACGAACAGTATTTTGGACAAGGAATTTTCAATTTAGACATTAAGTTACCTACCAACCGAGTTAGAGAGAGAGAGACCCTAACAGAAATATTTTAGACATGAAACTCATTATTAAAAAAGTATTTTAAAAAAGGAATCACCATGAGAGAGAGAGAGAGAGTGCCCACACTAATTAAAGCAATTAGAGAGAGAGAGGGAGTGCCCACACTAATAAAAGCATTTTAGTGTTTAGACATGAAGCTACCAATTACAAACGAATGATGTTTCTAAATGGCCTAGGCTCTATGAGAACAAAATAAAAACTTATCTCAAATTCTATTCAACATAAGAAATATCCATAACGACTCTAAAATTAATTTTCAATACGACAATGAAATTCAAAACTCAAAAAATAATACAGATATTACTTCTCTATAAACACTAATTTTTAGGGCGTCTAGACAATTTATCGCCATAAACACTTACAATATTTTGGAAAAAAGAAGTAAACTATTTTCGACAATGAACTGCCAAAATTTAGAAGCATGAATAAAATATGAAGGCCATGACATAGAAATCTTTGGCCATGGTGTTGCCAATTGTTTGTGTATGAACTTTAGGAGGACATGTATGAAGAAATATATTGGTTTTTGCTCCACTAGGTCGGCCACAAGTTTGAAGCAAAGAGTGGCATCAATTATTATACAACCCTCATTTGGACCCCTTCAAGCTAAGGCCATCATGGAACCACAAAATCCGCAAGGAAAAGCTTATGATGACAAAATGCCTTTCTCTCTCTAGAATCCTTTTCTACTCCACCCCACTTTTTCCTTTTCTTTTTTTCTTTTTTTTTTTGGTTACAACAATAAACAGGCTTGAAGTGGGGCAACGTAGGTGTAAATCATAAGGGCTATGTGCATGTGAACAAAAAAAAAAATATGAGGGCCAAGTGCTAACTCCTCTTTTTGTCGCAGGTCTTCTGGTTTTGGCATTTCCTTGACCGAGAGAGAGAGAGAGAGTTCATTTTTTCTTGTGAAAGTTCAGAGAGAAAGAGTTCTTTTTTCCTTGTGAAAGTTTAGAGAGAGAATTCTTTTTTCCTTGTGAAAGTTTAGAGAGAGAGAGAGTTTTTTTTTCTTGTGAAAGTTTAGAGAGAGAGAGAGAGAGTTCTTTCTTCTTCTTTTTTTATTGCGAAAGTTCCTTTCTGAATCGGAGAGGAGTCAATATTTCCTTAACATAAGAGTATAGGAAGGAAATATGGATATGAATCTTTTATGTCAAGTGAAAATATTTTATGCTATTGTGGAAACGTATTGTCCCCTTTTTAGCTAAACCCAAGTAAGAAATATTTCTTGGATCTAAAATTTGGGAATGTATTCGCTAGAACTTAATTTCAAAGAAAAATTAATTCTCGCTCTTTATGTGCCAGAAAAATTTAATTGTCTTGAGATTAAAAAGAACCATCTAATTTTTTGAGGGAATGATCCAATTGTTTGAGAATTCAAAATCTAACTTTTTTCTTTAAAATATTTGAATCAAAAAATTATTTTTAGGAATCCATTTTGTCAGAGAGAGTTATTGTACAGTATGCTCATGTGCAAGCTTCACATTCTAGCTCTTTGAATCGTCTGAATTGAAAAGTTTGGACTCATTTGCATATCATAGTGACTCTAAATAAAAATAAACAATATTTACCTGAAAAATTGATCCAAGTGTGTCTACCATGTTTGGTGAACATTGTTCATACTAATTACCTTATGCCACATAATTTGTATAAAAAAAATGAAAAATGAATTACTACCGGACAACTGTGACTGTACGATAAAATTTGGATTATGATGAGTGTAAACGAAATCATTGTTTATTTTCTCCTATAAACATTGCGAAGAGCTTCCCATATATATATATATATATATGTTATGATATATAAACAGATTTTGGGACCCAACCTTACCCGATTAGTTCTAGGCTGGACCCCGACATGACCCTACTCGCTACTCCATACTTCCTGATACATACCCAACTCTCAAGTCCAAAAGTCACCCGAACATCAGTGCGGTCGACCCGACCCTATTGTTAGCCCTAGTCAACAATGGACTCCAACCAACATATGCAATATGTCAAGTGTAAAATAATTGGTCCATTGACCATAAGACCAACTAAGACTAGATTATGCACCTAATGATCAAACCTAGGTTGCCACGGGTGATCTCATTGATGGTCTTGAAGAATGAGTATCCATGTGAAGCCATCTTTGTCAAGAAATATAAAAGCCAAATAGCCTCTGTTTTAGAAATAGATGAGAAGATATTAACCGAAACATGATCATCATTTCAAAATGCTTCTCTCTCTCTCTCTCCCCCACCCCCGACACGCACACACAGAAAAGTTTATATAGAGCCTAGGCTCTAAACAATCATATTAGAGCCTACAATCAAAAATTTCACTAGAGCCTACAATCAAAAATTTCACTAGAGGAGGTTGTTTTGATGCTCAACTATCATCAAATTGATCATCTCGACATTAAGATGCATGGACATTAGAAGAGAATGGATTTCAAGTTTCGAACACAGTGCTTCTTGTAATGCATTTTTTTACCATCAATTTTCAAAATTTTCAAGTTTTCATAAATATGCTAGATCTACACTTTTTTTAAGGTTTAAATTTTATAATTAAAGATAAAAGTATATTTTAAGGCTATTACAAAAAACAAATTAATATAGAAATCATATGTCTCAACACTATTTGAAGGTGGGCTCTAATTTAACTGTTTAGAGCCTCGGCTCTACAAACTGCACGCGCGCACACACACATATATATAAATATATATTAAAAATGGTTTGATAGGGCTGCAACCTATCAAAATAAGTAAACCCTCACCTCATAACTTATCGAAAATTGCAATTCGAGTATTGAAAAACCCTTAAATCGATCATTTCAGCCTGAACATTATGGTTGTGAAAAAAAGAAGAAATTCAAGCTTTAAAAGTAGTTTATATTATAACAAATAATGTAGACTGTCTATCTCGCCCTAAAATAAGCAAGATTTGTACTACTTATTGAGTTTTAAATTTTATTGATAGTGTTGGAAATTGATTTAGAGCTATCATGAAGATGTCCATTGCCGAAACTACTTTTTGAATAAAGTTTTATTTTCTTTTCATAAAAAGCCTAGGCCTTATATAAACTTCATCTCATATATATATATATATATATATATATATATATATATATATATATATATATATATAATGATCTTATGAGACCCTCCCATATCTGTGTGTAGAAAATTTGGCACAGATCTCTATAAAAGTTATCACATGAGTGTGGGATTTGACTTTTCTAGAGATCTGTGTCAAATTTAATGGTGATCCTTTGAGATCCTACAGACATAGGTGGGGGAGAGTCCTATAGGATCATTTCTTACCCATGTGTGTAGGACCCCAAAGGATCACCATTAAATTTAATACAAATCTTTAGAAAAATCAAATCCCACACCCATGTGATAACTTTTCTAAAGATCCGTACCAAATTTAATGGTGATCCTTTGTGGTCATACATACATGGCTGGGGGAGGGTCCTATAGGATCATTAATATATATATATATATATATATATATATATATATATATATATATATATATATATATATATATATATATATATATATATATATATATTTGTTAAAGAAATCCCTTATGTTTAAATTTTACGCCTCATGCTAAAGACCATGCTGGACAAGGCTGAGCATTGTAGGTATGATATAATTTCAGGTTAGGTTTGGGCTAGCACTGGCTTGGTCCAAGCCACTCCTCATTGAGAATTTGGCCCTTGATAAAGCAGAATGATGGATTAAGATTCATGCAGCCAACCCCAAATAGTTGAGAAACAACTCTGATGATAATAATAATGTATTATACTTGTCAATATTTTGAAATTTTTAATATTTATATTAAGGCCCTATACAAAAATTGGGCTTGGGCCTCGTTATCATGATTTCGGGTGGGATTGAGCACATAAACTAAATTTACATGCCCATAGTCCGGGCCTAGCTTTTGGTCTGGCTCTGGCTAGGGCTGGCCTGGCCCGAACAGCCCGTTAACTGCCTTAAATTAGTTGAATTTTAAGAGAGCAAAGATATGTGAAGAAAGGCTTTGTCGCTCATTGTGCGATTGATTTCCCATAATGAGTTTGTCTCTTAGAATGAAGCTATGTTAAAAAAATCGACTCAGCCAAGTTACTCGGACCCTGACCGAGGCGAGTTCCTTGACTGAGTTCAACTTCAGGTCATGTTAAAAATAATAATAATAATGAAAGTAAATAAAATTTATATGTAATAAAATACCTAACATTAACATTAATTTGCAAGCAGCGTACTTGTAAGATGCGACGGTGTCTTTAGAAAAGGTTAAGGCTTTAATTTCTCTGCCCCTTGCACGTTAGTATAGTACGTCAAAGTCCACGAACAAGGTACTCGGCCTCGCCCATAGGCCGAGGCCGAGTAACTCGGCCAAGTCTAAAGCCGCTGGAATGAAGAATGAACCAGAGTGACTTTATCAGAAGGAGCTAACATCTCATAACAAGTTAACGCCTCATGGGAATGGGGTGGGAGGGGGATTTCAAAGAAACCGGCTGTTGGCTGTTGTCTCTGTGTATCTTCGGATGTTCATGAGGTCTCTAACTGCTTGCCCCATTCTCGAGTTTGATATCAATCCAAAAAAAAATGCGCAGCCTTAAGAAATGTCGAGAAAAGAAGTCAGCAAAGTGAGAGATGAAAAACTGCTTCTTTTTTGCTATATCTGAACTCAAATCTATGCTTACGGAACAAGGAGCTACTAAGGGATCAAATATGTTGGCTCAAATACTCATCATCAAGGCCCTAGGAAGAAGCAGTATTTCTGGTTTTCTATGGTTTTGCTTAAGAGCACTGAATTTATGATGATTCTTTTACAAAATTGAAGTTTAATCGGCAGAAATTTTGCATTAAACTTGTGGTGAGTTTATAGTTGGGGCAGGCCTTTCAAAAAGATTTGGTTGTCGAGGTGCCAATGTGGGTGCAAGTCCTTTGCCCATGGCTTTTTTTTTGGGCGAATAAAAGTAGCGTAAGATTCCTTTCCCCATGCCTTTGGACAAGTCAAATGACCGTCTTTGTAGGGAAAGACTTTCACTTGCGTGAGAGATTTATATGTACAAACTCATAGAGAGATTAAGGGGGAGGATGGAGAGCGCAAGGGTTTAGAGAGAGATGGAGTCTGATTTTTTTATGGAGAGACAGAGAGAGACAAAGGATGTAGGGCTAGAGAGAGGTGGGATTTTGTCTACAAGCTTTTCCAAGGATTCCATTGTTATGGTTTTTCAGGGCTTGTTTGGTTCATGCGGTAATAGTTTGCATATGTAAAACAATTGCTCGTGCAAACGTTTTCCAATCTTTTTTTTTCCCATGTTTGGTTCACGTCTTTGGAATTCATGTGTACCGAGTTTCTTATGTTTGGTAATCCATTGATAAACTATCTCTCGATCTCTATTTTTCTATCTGAAAAACCCATTTTTTTAAAAAAAAAACTCAATCTCTCTTACTCTCTTTAGAAACCCAATCTTTATTTCTCTCTCTAAAGATACATTCTCTCTTTAAAAACTCAATCACTTTTTCTCACTCTAAAACTGATTCTCTCTCTCTTTCAAAACTCAATCGCTTTTTCTTTCTTAAAATCATTCTCTCTCTAGAAACCCAATTTCTTTTTCGTTATCTAGAAATCTAATATCTTTTCTCTCTCTAAAAATCCACGCTCTCTCCAAAAACAGCTCCAAAACACGTAAAGAGAGAGATGACAGATGGAAGAGAGAAATATTTTTTTTTCTTTGTTGTGGTTTCAACACCATGGGGTAAATTCGAATGAAATATTTTTTCTTGTCCGCATGAGTAATGGATCCTCGGGAACTTACTCCTCACCTTGTGGGGTGGGGGTTTCTTTTCATACAATTTACTCCTTGTGGTGGTAAAACCTTTGCATATGGGATAAGTTTTCATGGGCTTTACCCGCGAACCAATCATGTGTAATTGTATGTTTCATATGAAAATTCTTTCATGGTGCAAGTTTTCATACGAAACAAACAAGCCCTTAAAATTGTAGTATACTCGACTCCAATGCCTTACTACCATATTTATTTTAGGGTAGGCTACCATGTTATATCCTAATAGGAAAAGCCATAAACTCTAGTTTTCCCTTAGCTCTATGTGTATATCAATTTTCATGCACAATAACATACTTATTTCTTTAACTCCACTTTGTGATTGATTATTTAAAAATTGGAAGATCTCTAATCGATACTAAGTTGTTATTTTTTTATGCATAGACAATATATTTGATTTTGTGTTTTTTTTACACGTATGTAAACAAGAGTAAAGCTTGAATTTTACCTCTAGGTACTCTCTCTCCCACTCACTCATGAAACTCTTAAAGTTTTCAAGAAAATAATTATTAGCCTCTCTTATCTTGCTATTACAAAAACAAATTTTTAATGTATGATTTCCCTCAGTAATGATTTTTTATGTAAATTAGTTGAAATATGCTAAAAACTTATTCAAGAAACTCCACTTTGGATAAAAATGATAGCTTTCTTAAATAACCCTAGAAAATTAGGAGAGAGAGAGAGAGTAAAGAAACAAAGAAAAAAGAGACATATGATAGGAAAACCATGAGTCGATTCATTGGGGTTTCACCGTGAAGAGAGAGAAAGAAGAAAAAGAGACAGAGAAATAAGATTTTCAAAGAGAGAGAGAGTGAAAGAGAGTCCCAAATTCTCTTTAAATTTAGCAACTTAATAGTTTATATGGAATGCTTATAATCATAAGCATTCTAATGCTTTTTATACTAATGTAAATGAAGCATAAGACTATAAAATTTCATTTAAATTTTAATTTTACCTGTGAAAATTGCGGGTTAAAACATGCAATGCACATTCTATTGCTAGTTAAAAGAAATCATCAAGGTTGCGGAAACTGAGCTTGGATTTACTTGGGGGATCCATATTTATCTTATGATCACCATTATGTTCTTTAGAACCTATATTGACTAGAAGCCATTGTTTTTAAAGTTTAAAATGGACTCAGATTAGATCAAGGCCCAGCACGGGATCCCAGTCCTCATTATTAGGGGTGGCAATGGGTCGGGTCTGGGCAGTCTGGATCAGTAGAGTTTTTAGACGAAGTCCTGATAGACAAGTACCATGGGGCATGCCTATGGCTAGTTTAGTAGGAAACGGCACAAATTTAGTACTGGTTTAGGAGGAAAAGGCACAAATTTACACTCCACTGTACAATTTTGCAGGTACCTTCCCAATGCCAAGTTCAAATGAATGTTATGAGAACGGGTTTATTGAATATTTCTTGATTATAAGATACAACATTGTAATTTTTTAAAGAGTATGTGAGAAAAGGGAAAACTTTCTATGTTTCTCTTACAACATAGAAGTTCTATCCTCCACCTACCATCCAGCCGTCCATTTTTTATCAAGAGAGCGATTCACCGTTTGATCTTAGATCTGACCTCTCAAAGTATTTTATTTTTAGTTTTTTTAATACAATTTTTCTAAATATGAAATTTGGTACGTGCCATCTTCTCATTGGGGGGCACCTACAAAAAATATTAACCATAATTGTTCGATAAAAAGTAATGGCCAAATTACACCTTAAATCTTTCAAGGGTATTTTAGTCATTTTATTTTATTGAAAATATTTTTTTTATACTTTTTGTTAGTTCGAGCTTAATAAAGAAATGAAATTCCAAAATTTGGTGTTGAAATAGTTAATAGAAAAAAAAATTAAAAATAAAATAGTGTAGAGACGTAACATTGTGATTGGGGCAATCTTAGCTCTCCATTAAAAAACGGACAGTTGGATAAAGGGGATGATAGAACTTCTATGTTGGAGGGGGAACATAGAAAGCTTTCCGGTGAGAAAATATATTGCATTAGGCATAAATGTATTGCATTAGGCATAACTACTCTTTTAGGGTCCCAAATTTTGGGATGCAACCTCTTCAACCTAACCCCTAACCTAAAAATAAATAAAAAAATTTCATACGGTCTACATATGGGCAAGAGGAAAATGAAGTCCTAATTATTATTATTATTATTATGGGTTATGTTATATTATGGTCCTCACACTATGAAGTAATTTAACATTGTACTCAATAAATTTGGATACTTATATTATAATTTACCATTGTACCAAACAAATTTGGACACTTGTATACCTTTGTTTTATACATGGAGCTTGTTTTTAATAAGGATATTTTTTGTCAGTAGGAAGGGGGTGATATCATCTACATGGGTATGGCATCACTCACATAAAACATTAAATGTCACTAATGTGTTTCATGTAGGTAATGCCACACCCATACAGATGACATCATACCTCTCCTAATGACAAAAATACCTATATTAAAAGAATACTACATATACAAAACAAATATATATAAGTGTCTAGAATTTATTGAGTATAATGATAAATTACTCCAGAGTATGAGCACCCTAACATAACCCTATTTATTTTTATTATTATTAGTTCAATAATTTTTGGGTCCTCAAATATGGAAAAAAGAAGAAGGATTTAGACGTCTTGCATAGCGAAGACCACCAAAAATGCACCCACATATCATTTTGACAACAAGTTTGTAGAGTTTCTTAGAAATAAAAAATATTCCTTGTACAGTGGCCGAAGTCATTTGAGAATAAAGTTTCTTAAAGCCTTGACAAATTCGAAATTTTGTAAAGATAATGTAAGGGAATAAGAAGTTCCATCTAGTAGGTTGGGATAAAGTCTGTAATTTTATAAAGATAATGTAAGGGAATAAGAAGTTCCATCTAGTAAGTTGGGATAAAGTCGGTACCTTGATTAAAATGGGTGGTCTGGGAATCCGAAGACTTAAGTATATAGAGGGGGCTTTGCTCTCGAAGTGATGGTGGAGATTTATTCAAGGACCAAATTTTTTGTGGAAAGATGTGTTGTTCACTAAATACGGATTTGAGCATTTTTCTCACATGATCAAGAGGGGTATTGGGGAAAGTACTCATCTCAGATATGGAAATGTATCTACAGCTGTAAAAATGTGGTACTTAGTAATATTAGATGGATGATTGGCAATAGGAATGATACTTTTTCCTAGTTTAACAAATGGCATGGAAATTACCCGCTTAAATCGCTTTTTTCAAACCTTTTTTCTAAAGTATCAGAACCAGCAGCGAAGATTTCAGAGGTTTATTCGGTCAATCGAGCTGGGGCAGCCGTATGAAATATCGAAAGTACCGATAATAGACTATCTGATAAGGTAATCTCGCATCTTCAAGATCTTCTATTGATTTTGGAATATGTCTATAGTTCCATCTCGAGAAGATAAGATTATTTGGGAAAGTGAAAGTGATGCCCTCTTCTTAGTAAAATCGGCATACATGCTCCTCTATCATGATCGGCTAAGAAGGTCTCCTCTATCATGATCAGTTAAGATGGTCTTCTGCTAGCCTACACATGATCTGGAAATGGCCAATTCCATTGAAGATTCGGGCTTTTATGTGGTGGCTATGCAAGACAAAATCTTAACGGTGGATAATCTACGTAAAAAGGGGCAAGATTTTGCCAAACGTTTGCTTGATGTGCAAACAGGCAGAGTAATATGGTGACCACCTTTTCTTGCGTTGCCCTTTTCCATAGTTATTTGGAATTGGGCTTTTCGAATTCTGCATCTCAATCTTGTGATTCCTTCTAAAGTTATCTCAATCTTAAACCTTAATCCCATCCCTATTTTCCCATTGAAGGGGGCCCTTATCTGGAAGATCTATAAAAGTGCGTTACTATGGTAGATTTGACTGGAAAAAAACAGAGACCTTTGAAGGGGTGTCTTTAGATATCTCAAGTATTAAAGATAAAATTCTACAAAATGTTTGGGATTGGTATCCTGTCACAAAAGAGGGACAGGAAGTTGCAAGGACAGATGTATTTATTAACCTGAGTTCACTTGCTTTATTCTTAGGGATCATGAAGGTGCAATTGTCTTCTCTTGTGCAGGTCCGTGTGGTTCCACTACGGTTAACTAGGCAGAAATTATTTCTCTTCTCAAGAAGCCAAATAAAAACATATCGACACCTTGTCCTATTTCACTTTGTTTAATATCACATGCAGATATTGTAGAGGAAAGCTTTCTATGTTCCCTCTACAACATAGAAGTTCTATCCTCCTCCTAGTATCCAGCCATCCATTTTTTATTAAAAAAGCCACTCACCGTTTGATCTTAGATCCGATGTCTCAAAGTATTTATTTTTATTTTTTAAAAAAATTAAATTTAATGAATATAAAATTTGGTACGTGCCATCTTCTCATTGGGGCGCACCTATAAAAAATATTAACAATAATTTTTTGATAAAAATAATAATCAAAATACCCCTTAAATCTTTCAAGGGTAGTTTGGTCATTTTATTTTAATAAAAATATATTTTTTATATTTTTATTTAGTGCAATTTAAATAGAGGAATGGATGTCCAAAATTTAGTGCCAAAATAATTGATAAAAAAAAATTAAAGATAAAATAGTGTAGAGACGTGACATTGTGATTGGGGCAATCTTAATCCTCCATTAAAAATTAGACGGTTGGATAAGGGGAGGATAAAACTTCTATATTGCAGGGGGAACATAGAAAGCTTTTCCATTTATCAAAACCCTAGAAGCAAAGAACTATTTATCAATTTGTCTTTTTGGATAGTATTCAAACTCAATAGTAGATGCTATTTAATGGGTATTTTGAAATGGGTGTGGTTTGTACAATGCAGATGACCTAAACAATCAAAACAATCAAAGTAAGGTCTGCCTTCAAATAGTGTTGAAAGATGTTATTACTAGAAAGCTTTGTGATGGCTTTGAAATTTATTTTGATATCTAATTATAAAATTTAAAGCTTAAAAAATAGTGCAGATCGAGCTGATCCATAAACACTTGAAAATCCTATTGACAGTAAAAAAATACATTACACGATGCACTATTTCCATTATTTGAAATCCATGTTTCTTCTTGTCCATTCATCTTGAGGTTGAGATGATCAATTTAATGATTTTTAGGCATTGAAATAACATTTTCTAGTGAATTTTTAAGGTGGGTCTTAATTTGTTTTTTAAGGGCCTCACTCTTACATAAACTTTTCTTTTTGAAATTAAATAAAAAATATGTGTAAAGTGTTAAATTGTAAATATTTAATAGGTAATTTTATAAATTTTTCTATCCGCAATTTGCCGGATCGACCAACTACGTTACGAGGTGGATGGCTGACAAGTTGTACCTTAGGCCTTGGCTTAGTGACTGATGTATTCATTTAGGTGAGTGAGGTCAAAGGTTCAAATTATTGAAATAGAAACATTTTTGGGAATTGATGGTTAGGATGCTAACAATTCCTAGTTCCAACAATGTGGTGGACAAACAAGTAGAAAAAAAGACGTGAACAATGAGGTGTTTATTTTTATACAAGAAAGTCACAATAACTTTTAAGCCTTTTTAAGCAAAATTGGGTGGATGGGGATTTGCCATTATCCATGTTCAATGCTAGAGAAACTAGTGCTATGAGGATCAGGCCAACTATCAAACAGGTGACAGATCTAGTCCAATGAAAACTAGTTTGACCACCTCTTGAACCTATTGGATTAAATTTCAAAAAATTGATAAAATAAAAATATAAAATATATTATAAAAAAATTACTCAACTTTGTTTGATACATCTAACTAGCCAAACTTGGCCAGTCGGACCACCACAATAAGTAAAACATTAGTTTTGAATGCAACGAAAATTTAGTTTTAATTTTGAGCTAGACCAATCAAGACATTGATTGACAATCCGACTACTCGAACTAAATAGTTCAGTCCAATCTTGACAACTATGCAATAAAACTTTTTCTCAAATATTGTGAAAAGAAAGGAGACCAACTTAGTTGCCATACCTCATATCTTATACAATTAGAGGTGCTTGTGATCTTCTTGTATCAAAAGTAATGTCAACATACAATCCTAAACAAATATCTTTCTATGTTAATGTGATTTTCCTCGATTCCAATTGTTTATTTGGAATTAGTGGGTTAATCATGAGTTGTGTTAGTGTTGTTTAGTCCTTCATGAGAAAGGTAAGGAACTAAGGACTATGAAAGGAAGTTAAATATGGGGTTTTTTTGACAGGGTGTGGTTTGTATTAGGCTGAGGCTCTAAACAATCAAAGTAAGGTGCACCTTCAAATAGTAGCAAAATATGTTGTTTTAGTATCATAAAAATTTTTGATGGCCTAATTTTTTTTTTTTTTAATCTCTAATTATAGATTTAAATATTTAAAAGTAGTGTAGATTGAGAAGATTTATGAACACTTGAAAAATCTAAAAAATAGATAGTCTAAATCAATGGTTTAAAAACCGGATCGGTGACCCAGATCGGGCTTTCCAAAAACCGATCGGATCGGTGAATCGGCGATCCGGATCGGAATCGGGTGAATCGGTCAGAATAAAGCTTCAAAAAAATCCGAAAAAATTATTAAAATTCATTATAAATATTGTTTTTTAGGAATTCAATAAAAAATGAGGGTACTCCATTAAGAATTTTCATTTTTTTGAATGAATATGCGAATATTGATATGTTCTTCCCCTGCATGAACCGCCATTCAACATTTAATTTACATCACACAAAAGGATAAACGTAGAATTATCATGGAATAAGTATATCAACATACATGGACTACAATAAAGCATAAAATTAGTAACATACGATCTAAAAATAAAATGATAGACGACGTTGTTGTTCTTCTTGGTCACGCTGGTGCCATTGATTGAATTCGTTTGACAATTCATTGATTCGATCTAAAAACGAATCATCGATATTAGCGGGCGTCTGACTATTCCCAAATCCCTAAGTGTTAGTGTTTTGTTGTGTTCCCAATCCAAAATCCCCGAAGCTTGTCCATCCTTCATGCTCACCTGCACTGTCGTGCTCATCCCTACACTGTTGCTGTTGGGACTCGATATGTGAATAATATGGCTGGGATAGGGTGGCCTCAGAATCATCATCTCTCTCATTTTCTCTTAGACCCCCTTCCCACTCTCCCTCATTAGGTGCAATATCACCGACATATTGTGGATACATTGGCTGGCTGCTTCCTCTTTCATGCCGCTCATCACTTTCTTCAATATCTTCATCACCGATAGCCTCAAGGAACGCTCTCTTGTGCAACACTGGCTCCTCCTCTTCTACTACCCATCGGTCTGCTGTGTCTGTGACAAATATTGTGTCTAAGTCTATCGGCCCATAGTCTTCAAGCTTCCTTCTTATTTGTTGCTCTCTAAGGTTTAAATTATAATGAACGTAGACTAGTTTATGAAGCTTCTCAGAAGCGAGTCGATTCCTCCTAGTAGTGTGCAACCATTGGAACGTACTCCAGTTGCGCTCACAGCCAGTAGCAGAACATGTCTGGGAGAGCACCTTGATTGCTATCCTCTTTAGGTGAGGTGCATCAGTACCATATATCTCCCACCATTCAGCTGGATTAAAATGTAAAAAGCATTGGAAGGGCAAGAACAATTCATAAGATTAAATATATGAATAAACAAAATATTAGCGAGGGGATAACCTGGATCCATCATAGTTCGAGAATTTCTAGCAAGTCTAGTTCCGAAGGATCCTATAGCATCCCTATACATAGCAAGCTAAAACAAATATATTACGTTTTAGTGCATTATTCCTCACAAATATAACAACTCAATGAAGTTCTTACCCAAACATTAAATAATACCTCTTGTATTGCTGCTACTTGGTTTCAATGGCTTCTCTCCAACCTTGCAATAATGTATCTGACCCCTTCCATAATCTTGTGGGGTTGTTCAGGTGTCAAATAGAAAAATTTTGGGTTGAAGTAGTAACCTAAAAAATATATAGGTAGAAAAATATCATTTACAATTTCATAAAAAAATGATTTAAACTGAAACATTGTAATGATATAAATATATATTTACCAGCATAATGAATTGGACGTCCGAATTTGGTGTTCCACCTCTTTTCTATAATCTCGATCACTTTGCTAGCAAAATTACACTTCTCCCCAATAGCTGATTTCGCCCTCTCAATACCTTCATAAAGGATACCCATGGTAGCTTTCTTATCAGCATTCACCATTCTTAACACCGTGACCAAAGGGGCAGTGACCTCTACAACACTGGAACATCGAGACCAGAACAGCCTATTTGAGATTATGTTATCCACTTTTATACCGGTACTGGACTTCAAGAGGCGGTCATTTAACCACTCTTCACAAGTAAACAATCTCTTTAATGAACCTTCAGATTGTCGAATGGAGTCCACAGCTAAGTAATCGGTCGCAAAGCGGGTTATGGCAGGCCTGATTATCTCTTTTTTCTTAGAGTGTTCTCTAAACAGAAATAATATTTTAGAGTGGTTGTATATAAATCTCGACACCAACCTTGCTTCATCAAGAGTCTCCTTCACAATTTTGATCTCACGGATTTCCTCTAACATAAGATCGATGCTGTGTGCAGCACACGGGGTCCATACTAGATGCTTCCTCTTATCCATCAACTTGCTGCCCGCAGAAACACATGCACGCGCATTGTTCGTAATAAACTGGACTACATGCTTATCTTCCACCTTCTCCACTATCTGATCATATAGTCGTACGTAGAAGTTTGCATCCTTCTTCGTCCCTGATACGTCTTTGCTAGACAAAAAAGCTGTACCTTTTGGGGAATAAGCCAAGAAGTTTAAAAACTCCTTTTTGCTAACTTTATTCAACCAACCATCACTCATGAGAGTAATTCCTGTCCTTGGCCAACTCTGTTTATATTCTTCAATCCACTTTTTAACTTCCTCTACCTCTTCATCTAATATTGGCCCACTGAGCTCATATGCCGTCGGGGGTTTTACCCCGGGCCCGGCTCTCTGGATTGCACTAACCATAGGTGGAAAATATAGGCTATTGGCTGCATCAAAGGGAATCCCTTTATCGTAGAACGATTTACCAACATATCTCCCTAACATGTTTCTTGTACCTTTAACCATGCCTTTTAGGGTCATCTGTTGTGACTTAGGCTTTGAGAGAAATGAGTCTTTACGACCATGACCTGCAATACTGGCACTCCTAGGTAACTTAGAAACAATTTTTTCAACAACTGATTCTCCTTGATACATATTGGCACCAACCCCTCCATACATATTTGAGCTGGGCCCGCCATACATACTCGAGCTGGATCGCCATGCATATCTGAACTAGGCCCACCATGCATATCGGAGCTAGGCCCACCATGCATGTCTGAGCTAGACCCACCAGGCATTCTAAACCCACATTCCCTCTGATATTGTTCATGTAAACTCAATCTTGTGGCCATGTCCAGCTCATTATTATATTGCTCTTCTAGGTCATAATTATATTGCTCTTCTGTATCATTCATGCTTGATGGTGTATATAAACTAGCTATCTCCTCATTCATCCTATGTTTGGCAATTTTTTTACCTTTGCTAGCATTAAGAATTGCCACCATCTGTTTTTTTACATTACTAGGGACACTAGTGCATGCAGAAACTTCTCTCTTAACCCCTGCCAAGTGTTGCTTGAACCTATGTACCCCACTACTTATCACTCTTTGACAGTAATTACAAATAATTTTGTCTTTCTTGTTGGGATCAAGTCTGACCCCATGTTGCCATGCAGGGTCTTCTGTAGATCTTGACATGATTCAACTGTTTTAAGATGTAAAAAGTTTAAATTAACCTGACAGTTCAAAAAGAAAAATAATCACCATATGTAGTGATAATATGTTGCGGTAGTTCATGTAGTCATATTCGTTGTTATTTGTTATTGCAAAAGGACAATAATATTTTCGTACATATCAATTACAAACATTTAGAATAATACAAAATGCAAGCTCCAAACATGGCTACAACTCAATTATCAAGAACATACATTTTTTGCATTAAAAAATTAATAATAAAAACAATTCTTCAAAGAGCCGGCTAACATCAGTCATTCCAACTAAAAAATCCATGAACAACAGATAAAAAAAATACAGTTTTGTATTGAAAATATAATAACATGCATTTTTTTGCATAAATAATCCATCAACATACAATTTTTTCAACAAAAACTTTAACAATAAAAATTTAAAATATGGTTTAATACCTCATGATAATTAAAACCTTGTCACGATTTTCACATCTTTTCGGAAAATCATCATTTTTCAAAAAATTCGATCATGGAAAAAAAAAAAAAAAAATTACAGCAAACTCAAACAATAAAAATTAAAAATTGGGTTTAAATGTTTAATACATCATGATAATCAAAACTTTATCACGATTTTCACATCTTTTCGAAAAATCATCATTTTTCAAAAAATTCGATCATGGATAAAAAGAAATAAAAAAAAAAAAGTACAGCAAATTTTCAAAAAATTCGATCATGGATTAAAAAAAAATTTAACAAATTTTCAAAAAGTTCGATCAGGAATTAAAAAAAAAAAATCATAAATTTTCTAAAAAATCGATCATGGATTACAAAAAATTCGATCATGGATTACAAAAAATTCGATCATGGATTACAAAAAATTCAATCATGGATTACAAAAAATTCGATCATGGATTACAAAAAATTCGATCATGGATTACATAAAATTCGATCATGGATTACAAAAAAAAAAAAAAAACATAAAAAAACAAAAAATTCAATCATGGATTACAAGAACAGAAAAAAACAATTCGATCATGGATTACAAAAAATTCAATCATGGGTTACAAAAAAAACAAAAAAACAAAAATTCGATCATGGATTACAAGTAAAAAAAACAAACATTTCGATCATGGATTACAAAAAAGTCGATCATGGATTACAGAAAATTCTATCATGGATTACAAAAAATTCGATCATGGATTACATAAAATTCGATCATGGATTACAAAAAAAAATAAAAACAAAAAATTCGATCGTGGATTACAAAAAAAGAAAAAAACATTTACATCATGGATAACAAAAAATTCAATCATAGATTACAAAAAACTCTATCATGGGTTACATAAAAAACAAAAAACAAAAAATTCGATCATGGATTACAAAAAAAAACAAACATTTCGATCATGGATTACAAAACATTCGATCGTGGATTACAAAAAATTCTATCATAGGTTACAAAAATAAAAAATAAAAAATAAAAATTCGATCATCATGGATTACAAGAAAAAAAAACAAACATTTCGATCATGGATTACAAAAAATTCGATCATGGATTACAAAAAATTCTATCATGGGCTACAAAAAAAAAAAAAAAAAAAAAATGTTCTTCACAGAGTCGTTTTACATAAGCGATTTTAACTAAAAAATTCACCTCTAAGTGAATAAATTACATCCAATTGAGTATATTTTTTGATAAACAACAATATAAGGAATCAAAAACCTAAATTTTTAACACATTATTTCTAATATATCATGAAAACAAAATCAAAAGGCGGAAAAAAAAAAAAAAAACAGCGGAATTTGGTTCCGCAGACATCTCACTGTTCATATCAAATTTCTTGCTGTAATTGACTAGATTACGTAAAATTGAAAATTTTAAATCATACTAGACACAATAAAGATTAAAAACCCTAATTATTGAACTCATTTTGTTCAAAATATGCCGTGAAATAAATCAAATGGCGGAAAAAAAAAAAAAACCCAAAGTTCTTACCTGTTTTTGTGAACCGAAGCCTTCAATCTCCAAAAAACTCTGTTTTTCTCAACGATTATCACAAATTAGTAACAAAAGGTTTTGATTCACAGCTTTAAAATCAAAATGCCTACAAATTTTGAAAGATTCATGCCCTATTTGGCATGAAATTTCAGAAAAGGCGGAAACCCTAAACCCTGAAATTTTCGTGATCCAAAAACAACCAATTTTTTCACCATTTAATTCTCGAAAAAGCTGAATAAAGCTGTTTACAGCCTGCAAATCAGATCACATGCCAAAAAAAACAAAAAAAATGATCAAAAAATGACAAATTTGAAAGAATCCGTGAAGAACACTGTGCAACCCGTGTTCTTCACGGACTCGCCGATTCCGCACAGTGAATCGGCGAGTCACTGTGCGGAATCGTCCGGTTCTCTCTAGAACCGAACGATTCCCGATTTTTAAAACGATCCGGTCCATTTTCGTGAATTCCGAGTCGAACCAGGGCGGGTCCGGTTCGACTCGGCGATTTTTTAAACGCTGGTCTAAATAATATATTACAAGATGCACTATTTTCAAGACTTCAAATCTATGATTTCTCGTGTCCATGCATCTTGAAGTTAAGATGATTGAATTGAAGGTTTTTTCGCATGGAAACAATCACTTCTAGTGAATTTTTGAGTCGCGCTTTAATCTGATTGTTTAGGGCCTCACTCCTTATGTAAACTGTTTCCTTTTTCAACCGTTTTGAAAGAAAAGCTATGAGAAAGGAATCGGGCTCTTTTTATAAAGTTTACTCATATCTCACTTTCTTTTTCAGTTATAACTTGCCATGTTAAAGTCTTGCACATTATTTCAATGTTTCCTTAAATTTGGAGGCGAGAATAATTTTCCATCCAAACTAGATACTTGTACTTCCCCTAAATGACATAAATTTCGTGTTATTTTACAAAACTACCCTGCAAGGATACCTATGGGAATAAAAAGGTAAATGGTGAGGTTTATACAATGCATCGATCTCAAACAACCAAGGGAATATATATAATAAGATTGTGTGTTTTTAGTACAAGGAGGTTACAATCATATTTAGCTATTGAATGTAAAATGGAGTGGTTGAAGATGTAGCTTTGATTTTCTCAAAATTAAAAAAATAATTATTTTAATTTTTTGTGCACAACCAAAGCCATTTGATTCTTATCTAATATTTGACATTCCTGAACCAAATACAAATAGTTTTATAGTGTACAATCCAAACAATTAAAGTGAGGCACACATCTAAACTATGCCGAAAGATGCAATTTTGGTGCCCAAAAGTCTCTTAATGGCATGAAAATCTATTGTTACCCTTAATTATAAAATTTAAAACACCAAAAAATATAAAGATCGATTATCTCTCTTTCATTTTCTTCCCTTGAGAGAAAATGAACCATTGAGCATCCACATGCTATACGTTTACAAATAATAAATCCTGTCTTGGAATAAGTGACTCCGGTTGAGTACTTGGCCCAACTCTGAGCAACTTGACATGAGTTTTGGCAATGTTAGAAAAGCAAAAAACACAAAAATAACTCAAAAAATATAAAAATATATATTTAAAGTAAAATTAAATAAAATATATATAAATGAGGTTAAAAAAGTAATGAAAAAATGAATTTTGAAAAATCAATTTATGATCGAGTGTATTTTAAAAATAATCCAAAAAAAAAGAGAAAATATTAAAATAAGTATTCATGGCCAAAACAATTTTTAATCTTTTGTTAAAATGATAGGAAAAAAAAAAACATTACATAGGTTTCTTTTCTTTTTTGTTTTATGATTTTTTGAACGTTTTTTAGATCCCTAAGCTAGATACCCAACCTATGGATACCCCTGGCAAGCCCGAGTTGCAATTGAAAACTGAATAAATCTCCCTTGCTTTTCTAAGTTCGATTAATGTTTTAGGGCTTGTGCGTATCTCAATGATGTAAAATTTGCTTCCCATGAGGCTATAAGTTAGGGCTGGTGGCCTGGAAAATAAGGACCTGCTCCACAAAATGACACGGCCATTTGACGCTTTCGTTCTTTGTTTTTTGTTCTTTATTTTTTTTTTGGATGTTTGAGATTGAGGCCTTGCATGGATGGGCCCAGGGCTCTTTGCCTTGATCTGGGCTAGGCTCGAAGGGGCCCGATAGGGACCAATGTCAGGTTAGGGCCAAGGCTAACGGGCTTTTTTTTTTTTTCTTTGGAGAGTATATATATTAGACCCTGCCTGGCCTAGATGGGCCAAGCTGGCTTAGCCTAGGGCCTCTTCAGCTTAATCAGGGCCACGTTCGGACTGGCCCTATAAGGAAGGTTGGCCTTGCCCACGCCTGGCCTATTGAGAGCTTTGTAAGTTCATGAACCTGGTTTGCCCAATCATCGTCAGAAGCAGAACCATAGATAGATAAAGAGAAAAAGTGGCCGTTTCAACACGGTTGTTGTCTATGATTCAGCATTTGACAGGGAATTTTGGTGGTCTTACATCGCATGTAATCTCCTATATACTATTGTGGTGGTCTTACATCGACATGTAACCTCCTATAGACTATTTTGGTGGTCTGACATCACATGTAACCTCCTATATACTATTTGACTGGGAATGTTGGTGGTTAGAGAGAGAGAGTGTTGGTCCAATATTTGATAGTAGTTAGAGAGAGTGTCAAGCGAGGTCGATGGTTCAGTATTTGGTTGGGTATTTTGGTGGTCTTGGACCTTGGGGAGGTTTCATTGACAGAGAAGCATTTTAAATTTTTGAGCTACGGACTTATGGTTTCATTGAGGGTATGATCTTTGATAGTTAGAGTTCCGGACTTATGGTTTCATTGAGGGTATGATATTTGATAGTGCAAAATGGCAGACCGGGATTCGTGTAACAAACTCTAAATAGTTAGAAAAACAAGTTGAGGAAGACGACAAGCGGTCACACTACTTTATGCATAAAAATCGATGATAAATAAAAGAACAATTTTACATATGAATATTTACCATTATTGTGGCAATTCGAAAAGATAGTTTTTTTTTATTAGGGATGGTATATGAATACTTAACATTATTCTCACTATTCTAAAGGGATGGTTCCACAACTAGACGCCTGAAGAATGTTTAAGCATCAATAATTAATATTGAACCTAGCCTCATCCAACGACCATTAGACTCAAAAAAAAAAAAAAAAAAAAAAAAAAATCTCAAAAAAATAATATTAAACAAAAAGATATTTAGAGGTATTTTTGTTATTTTTTACTTAAAATATGTTATTACTATTTTTACTTAGATTTTATTACAAATAATATTTTATTAAAATTAATAATTTAAATAAAAAAAAAGAATTCGATCATTGATATAGCCTTAATTTGAATCGTTTCCAACCATCCACATGATGTGGAATGGAAAGTGTTATCCATACATGAAAAAAGGGAAAGCTTTTTATGCTTCCTTTACAACATAAAACTTATATACTTCCCTTTATCAAAATGTCCATTATGAATGGATGGCTAAGATTGCACCAATCACAATGCCATAACTCTAAACTATTTTAGTTTTAATTTTTTTCTATAAACTATTTTGACACCAAATTTTGTACGTTTAATCCTCTATTAAACTCGCACTAGCGAAAAATATAAAAATAATATTTTTAATAAAATAAAATCACCAAAATAGCCATAAAATCTTTCAAAGGTATTTTGATCATTTTATTTTATCAAAAAATTATTTTTAATATTTTTATAAGTGTACCCCAATGATAAGATGACACGTACCAAATTTCATATTTATACAATTTGTATAAAAAAACTAAAAAAAAAATATTTTAAGATATCTTATCGTAAATCAAATGCTGAGTTACTCTCTTAGATCAAAATTAAACGGTTGGATGTTAGAGGAAGTATGGATCATCTATGCTGTAACGGAAATATAGAAAGCCGGGCCCGAAGAGACTCAATCCCAATAATTCCAAACAAACATGAGGCATTTTCGAAACTAACTATAAATAAAAATAAATTTGGCAGTTGTCGCTACACTACGTGACGAGTACTTTTTTGTTGTTCACTCGTTTGTCCTATTTATAGCAGACGACAACTCACACGATTTTTCACATGTTAATAATACACGACCCGGGTACGTTTTTGCTACAAGCACCCGGGACCCGAACCCGAAAACAAATTGACCCAAACTCGGAACCGGACCAAAAAAAATAACAGGACCTGAATTGTACTTGGGTTTAATATTTAACTTTTAGACCCATACCCGAACTCGTGTTAAGTCCAACCATTGGATTTGGGTCGGGCTTGGGTTCATTACCATCTCTAGTCGGCTCATATGCTGAAAATTTCGAATCCAAACGTTTGTTAAAAAACGTTGGCTAGTGTTAAGATTGCTTGTGTATAATCTTATGTTTCATGGCCTCATCGAGTTTAAAGTTGGTTAAAATTTGAAAATTTTGTTAAAAATAACGGTTTAAGTGGAATTATTTGGAAAACTTGGTTAACATTTGAAAATTTTGTTAAAAATAACGGTTAAGTGGAGTTATTTGGAAAATATCGTATGTAACGGATTTTATAACGGACATAATTTTTATGGTATTTTTTTATTTTTTAACATTTTCAAGGAATTATAGGAATGGAAATAGCGTGTAAATTTTCTTGAAAATCAGATAAAACAGGTTTATCGCCATATATCATACTCACAAATAACGACAGAAATGAAATTATATTTGATGTGCACCATCATTACGGCAGAACTGAAATTCAGCTAAAATTGAGCACAATGGACGTCAAGACTTCTTAGCTAGCACCATCAGGGCGTGTTTGTTTGGTGGACTTCTTTTGTAGCCGGAGACTCGAGTTCCACCGTATTTTAATCTTGTAATTGTTGCGCCTTGTCGGAAGCGCCAATTTGAAACTCGCAACTTTCAATGGGTTAGAAACAAACGCCTCTTTTCGAGGCTCGGTTGGTGCTTTGGCAGTAGTACCAACGGGTTTTATGATGAATTATTTGATTTCATTCTCATCAAAGAGTAGAGGCCCAAATCTTTACTTACTTATTTTTTTTTTTTTAAACAATGTCTCTTGACATTGTTTTATGAAATCTGCCTCTTCCATGGAAGGGTAGCTTCCATGATATGTGGAGGACCAATGAGACATGCCCTCAGTATTTCAAGCTTGAAATTGGGTCCCAATTCGGCAAGGGTTGCCCCAAGTGCCCTTGCGTGAATCGGTAACAACTTTAAATTAAAGTCACGAGGAATTTTTTTATTATGACTTTAGGTCTTTAAGTTCCTAAGTGAACTTCAAATCTTGACTTGGACCACTTTCAAGGCTTGGCTTTTGATCCTAAGATCCAAAGTCTCTTGATTTCGAACCTTCAAGATTTGAAGTTGAATTTATTTACTACTTGAGATGTTTAATGTACGAATGTTAGTATTATGAAAAACAACAAAAAGAGAGAAAATATATGCATGAATGTAAAACAGGGGAAACCATAAGGATGAATTTCCGACACCGTGTAAATGTGAATACTTATTTTACAGTGAAATGGACGGTTTAAATAATTTATTATAATATACATTTTTTTTAGAATTTAAAATCCTAATTTTTCTTCACAACCATAATGTTCAAGTCGAGATAATCAATACGGTGAAATGGACGGTCTAAATAATTTATTATAATATACATTTTTTTTAGAATTTAAAATCCAAATATTTTTTTTACAACAGTCGAGATAATCAATGAGAAGTTTTTCTAATGTTTAAATTTTAAGTTATAAGGTGAGGGTTTATGATAGGACTGTAGCAGCCCTATCAAACCATTTACCAGCCATAATAAAGGATATCTAGCTGGGAGGGTATGGGCGTTCATAACGGCCGATAAATGACTTAAGATTTAACGTTTTCGAAACATCGGTTCTGACATCTGTATTTCTTGCGGGAATAGAAAAGTAGTGGTGCGGATATCAGAAATGTACGTGTAAACCTCGGTTCTCTGTTACGTTTCCATCCATACAATCTTCCGCCTTCGCGTCCACCATTCTCCAATCTTCACTCCCATAACTAGGGTTTCATATCTCCATTAAAAACCGGAGAAAGAAAGCACCAATTTGACTTTCAGGGTCAGGGCTAGGGTTTCTTTAACTCTCTGCTACTCCACTGCTTCTGCATTTACTGTTCATCCATGTCTCTTTTAAGGCGCAGGAAGCCATTGGAAAGCGAGAAAGCTTCAGTTCCAGAGAAGCCCTCTGTGAGCGACACGAGTAAGAAACCTGATGCCAAGCCTGACATTAAAGATGAGAAGAAGAAGCACAGTAAAGGGCGGTGGTCTTGTATAGATGGTTGTTGCTGGTTTATTGGGTGCATTTGCTGTATATGGTGGTTCCTTCTGTTTCTCTTCAATGCGATGCCCGCTTCTTTTCCCCAGTATGTCACAGAGGCCATTACAGGGCCATTGCCTGATCCACCTGGTGTGAAGTTGCAGAAAGAGGGGCTCACTGCTAAGCACCCTGTGGTTTTTGTACCCGGGATTGTTACAGGTGGGCTCGAGCTTTGGGAGGGTCACCCTTGTGCTGATGGTCTTTTCAGGAAGCGCTTATGGGGTGGAACCTTTGGAGAAGTGTATAAAAGGTAAGATTAGCATTGATTTCAGTGGAGAATTCGCTTTGGTTTCATTGTTTTTTTAGAGTATGAAACTATGAATTTCAATTTCTATTTCCCTGGTTTAGCTAAGTAATTTCTGTTTTCTTGGTTTGCAATGAATTCATGTAATGAAGCAACATGTTAGAAGGTTTGTTTGGGAATTAGCGCCAATTTCCTTTTATTAATTGTTGATGATAAAAAATTATTCTTCTTAATTGCTACAATTTCTATGTTTATTCTGATTGCCAAACAATAAGATTCAGTTTTTCTTATTTCTTTCGGCTAAGTGAAATTTTTCACCAGTTATAAATTCATTGAAAGATTCAAATGTGAATAACGTGTTACAATTGGTGTTAATTACTTAATTTTATCGCATCAATTTGATTTAAAGATGAGAATTAGCATCAATCTACTTGGAGGGTGAAACTTCGCATCGATTTGCTTGAAATATGAAGTTTGGTATTGATTAAGATATTGGTTCTTAGCACAGGAAGATAAATTTCAATGCTTGATTGGTTTATCTAAGTGTTTCTATTTTTTTCCTTTTTTTAATAAGCAATAGAATGAGATAAAGAAGCGAACATGTGAAAGGTCTATTAGGGAACTTCTGTCGTGGTTAAAAATCCCATGCCCAAATATGTCTTAGTTAAAACCCAGGGTTTCTCAGATTTGGAGGTATCCTCAGAGACCGGGAAGGGGAATTCATAGCTGTATTTGCATCACCAATTGGCTCTGTTTCAAACAATGCGGCAGAATTCAAAGCGCCGGAAATAGGGATTGACCTTGCCATTGAAACAAATTGCTTCCCCTCACCAATCGAAAGCATTTTCAGGTTCTTTTAGAAACTCTGTATTGCTGATACAGATCCCTGTGGAGACTACACACCCTTGCGCGGCTAATTGCCTCTTCAGACTGGTGGTCAACAACGGAAGATTTCCCATGTGTTTCGTGTAGCCAATGTAGTTGCCGACTGCCTAGCAAAGAGGGCTGTAATGCTTTCAGAAGCCACTGTATGGAGGACCCACCCACCGGATTCTTCATCTTTGCCTCTTTCATATGATGTAGCAAGAACTGCCTACGAAAGGATTGTAACATGATTGAGGCTTGTACTTTTTATCGTAGTAATGAAAAATGGGTAGGGGCCCCAATCCCCGCTGATTTCACCCAAAAAAAAGACAAAAAGATTTGTCTTAGTTAGCACCTTAGCATTTGTATCCCTCAGTGCATAAAGAGCTACTCTACATAGTAAGTACATGAAAAAGTGAAACCCAGTTTTTTTTTTTTTTGATGATAAAAAACCCAGTTAGTTTCCATTGTACCGGAGCTTCTCCTTTGACCCACTGAATTGTGCCCAGAGAGCCTCATGGTACAGGAAGGCAAGAGTGCTTGATTTCGCGGGGGCTACAGCCTGTTGCTCCCTCATTTCTCTTTGATTTTGGGGTGTTTGAGGACCAAAACTCTGCGGATTCATTCACTTGCCCACCTAGATTATGGATCTGTAAAAACAAAGGGATTCGCAGCCTAAAAATGCTCCATCTTGAATGGAACCTCAACAAGTGATGCGGACCATCCATTTAAATGTACCTTAGATCTGTCCGATATGCAGTTTTTTAGGAGCTCTAGATCCATTTTTCTTGGGTGGAAATGGATTTGCAGGGGTTTAGAATGGTTTTTGGGTCCTCAAACCATCAAAAAGATAGATGTTGAGGGAGGGGCTGGGGGCACATGCTGTTTGCATATGGTAATGGCCTCATGGACACACTACCCTTTCATAAAATGTCCTCTATTTCTGAAAAGATTCCAGTCAGTCTCCTCATGCTATTTGAGCCTCTCTCTATCTCCATCTCCATCTCCATCTCCATCTCCATCTCCATCTCCATCTCCATCTCTATCTATCTAAATAATTGGAGTTCCATATTCAAGCCATTGAATTGTGTTAGGAGAGTTTCCTTCCATGATTGCCCATTTGTGGCGTTTTGTCCTATATTTCCTTTAACAGCATCCCTGAAATTTTATTAATTGTGTCCCTCAGAGGCACAACCCATGCTCTACAAATTTGTGTTTTTCTTTAATCACGCGAGATGGTAACACCTATGATATCTTTAACACTTCAGTTTACACATGTTTCATTTGATGGCTAAGACAGCCTGCCAATGAGGTGGTCCCTTATGACGATTACGATTGGGTGTCTCCTCATCTCTTGATTCATTTTGAAAACCACTATTGTTTCTCCTTTCCAGATGACTGAGGTAGTGGATGTAAAGGCTGATGAATGTCGATCATTGTTTCCTGTCTCTTGCTTTGGGTGGACCTCTTGCTTCTTTCGTTTCAAATACCAGATAGTGGACAGAAAGGCTGATGACGTCAAACAGCATCTCCGTGTGTCTTGATTTGATTCAAGGGACTCTGTTTTTCGTTTCCATCCACATGTACCAGATGAATGATAATGGCCCAGCCATCTTAATATTTTTCCAGAGATTTGGGCAACACCTGATTGTTATTAAAGGCATGAAGTCTACCTGACCACCCTTTCCCAGGCATTTTTGCAATGGAATAAAGGTGGTGCACAACCTTTGTATTCTCCCTTTATAAAAGAAAAATTATGGGCATGTGTAGCTAAGAGAAATTTGGTTTAATGTAAATGTGAATTTTCTTTAGCTCGCTCGCGGGCCCTGTAGTTTAGGCTTTTGAGCTATGTTTTGATGGTCATCTTGGTCAATTGTTTTGTCTTATGAATCGATCATGCTCAGGTTGTTTTCTCTTTTTCTTTTGAGGGGATGGGTTGTGAATAGATGGGCCATTTTAGTTTGGTTGGTTACAAATTTTTTGGATGATTATGGTTTTTGAATGCAATAAGCAAAGATGGTTTAAACTGTCCGTGTTGTTTATTTTGATTTGTAAAACTTGGACATAAGATGTTTATGATTAGCATGTTCAGTCTTGAGATTATCTTGCAAAAAACTTATATTACCTGAGTTCAAATTTATGTGGATATGTTACTCAGATATTATTTTCACTGCTGTTCCTCAGCATTCTTGAAATTTTCGCAGACCTTTATGCTGGGTTGAACATATGTCACTGGACAATGAAACGGGATTGGACCCTCCCGGTATAAGAGTCAGACCTGTTCCAGGACTTGTTGCGGCTGATTACTTTGCTCCAGGCTATTTTGTGTGGGCAGTTTTGATTGCAAATTTGGCAAGAATTGGGTATGAGGAGAAAACGATGTATATGGCTGCATATGATTGGAGACTTTCTTTTCAGAATACTGAAGTAAGAATTTGTGCTTTATTCCTCTATTGTGAAAGGGTTGCTTACTTTGGCTTGTTGATCTGAATATCAGAATAAAATTTCCATGTTTTATATCAAACAGCTGAGGTTTTCTAGATAATGTTATGTGAGTTGCTTTGTCGTCTGCTCTGTAATAGGTGTGGTACTGCAACTGAAATTACCTAATTGCCAATCAAGAAAAAAAAAAGCTGAATTTTCTTCACTTCTGAAATTACTGAACTGAGCAGGTGCGTGATCAAACCCTCAGCAGAATTAAAAGTAATATTGAACTTATGGTATCAACAAATGGTGGCAAAAAGGTGGTTGTTATTCCACACTCAATGGGGGTACTTTATTTTTTGCACTTCATGAAGTGGGTAGAGGCACCAGCTCCAATGGGTGGTGGAGGTGGTTCTGATTGGTGTGCCAAGCACATAAAGGCTGTAATGAACATTGGAGCACCTTTTCTTGGTGTTCCAAAAGCAGTCACTGGGTTGTTCTCCGCGGAAGCCAAGGATGTCGCTGTTGCCAGGTACTTTATCAAACAAGAAATGGTTGATTGTAATTAGTATTTATCATAGTAATTTGCAACAATTTGGTTCAGTTAGTTGTGCACCTGAATCATGACCTTGAAAGAACTACTTAAGGGGTGACTTTTGTGATGATTACCTCAATGCTAATGTATTAATATAGTGCTTTATGGAGAAGCTTTGTATAATTGATTATGTATGTTATGGCTGGCCAGTCAGAGACAATTGGGCAACAAAGTGTTTTTTGGTATTCTTTGGGTGCTGCAGGATTTTTGTTTTTTTTGCATATTAACATTATGGTTAAGAGCACCTTATCCAGTAAAGCATCTGTCAGTTTCATTTACATTTTTTTGTTAGTGTTCTGGTGCATCATGTAGACCAACAATTGTCAAGCACTACTGTTACAGAATTTTTGTGATGGATAGTATGTATATTTTCACTGGATCATAAGAAACATGCTGTAGTTCATGATGAACAAGAAAAAACACTGAATATGGAGAATATTATGATCTGATGTTTTTTGAATCTCACTTCTTCGGAATCTTACATCATGTAGAGCAATTGCACCTGGCGTATTGGACTCTGAACTATTTGGGCTTCAAACCCTACAACATGTCATGCGTATGACACGCACATGGGATTCAACCATGTCAATGATACCCAAAGGCGGTGAGACTATTTGGGGTGATATAGACTGGGCTCCAGAACAAGGTTATGATTGTTCTAATAAGAAGCAGAAAGGGAATGAAACTCAAGCTGGGGGCACAATTAATGTAGATTCACTGGATGACAAATCCTATGGAGTCCATTATGGAAGGATTATTTCATTTGGAAAAGACATAGCAGAGGCACATTCCTCGAAGATTGAGAGGAAGGATTTCAAGGTAAAATTAGGAATTCATCAGTTTTGGACTTACTTCAGTATAGTTTTATGAAATTATCACTGTTTTATCTTTGCACATTTGTCTATGGTTTCATGAAATTATCACTGTTTATCTTTTCTATATCCGTTCTGGTTTTTGAGATGGAAAGCAAAAAAGTTTGTAGGTAAACAAGAATTTTTTGTGTCTCGGCCTTTTCTTGCTATATTTAAGTTTATTTGTATTCGATTAACTCAATAGAACCCACTCAATCTGCTCTTAACCAGATACTTATTATTGCTATGATCCAGCACCTTCTAGGTGCTCTTCCATTCCTACATAGAACAAGGAAGCCTAAATTCTGACAATTGAAATGCATTATGGAGTTCCTTTCATTGCTATATCTCCATCTTCTTGGTTCATTTGTTGATGGTTTCCAGTACACATTGCACATTTAGCATTTGTTTTGATTTTCTTTGTGAAGAAGTTTGGAACAGATTGCATTTAACTTGAAAGCAAGCGAAAGCTACCACCCTAGGTGATGGTTTTTCTCCAATTGAGACTAAAGTTAAATGGGAAGATAGCTTAGGACCCTACTGTTTATTCCCATGTGTTTGCTGAGCTGTTATTGTGTTCATTTCTGATTTTAACTTCTTACAAACTACATATCATATACTCTTATTCTCCTTTTCCATTTTATTTCATAATTTGTGGACTTCACCGGGTCATAATTTTACAAGCAGGAAGCTGTCAAAGACAACAACCTTGGCCATTCAAATGTTTCCTGTGGTGATGTGTGGACTGAGTACCAAGAGATGACTTGGGATAGTGTCAAAGCAGTCGCTGATTACAAAGTTTACACAGCTGGATCTCTCTTAGACTTGCTACATTTTGTGGCTCCAAAGATGATGCAACGTGGTGATGCCCATTTTTCATATGGGATCGCAGACAATTTGGATGATCCAAAATACGAAAACTACAAATATTGGTCCAACCCTTTAGAAACAAAGTGAGCAATTTTATCTTCTTTGTTTATGTGATTTCTAATAGGATATGAATTTTTGAGGAATGGCAACAGAGGTTTTTTCACGTAAAATATATTCCATAACCTTGTTCTTGACTTGTAAACAAAGAGATAATTATACTCAATAAAGAAAAATAGTAAACTGGAGATTTGTCAGCATGCAGGCAGTGTTTCAAATAACGCTAGGCGGCACCTAGGCGGGTGCCCAGAACCTGAGCGGCCCAGTAATGTTTTTTTTTTTTTTAGGTTTTCTCTCTCTAAAATAGCCTCTAATGGGTTTTAGGTTTCAAATGAACCTAAAACCCACAATTTTATCCCTTTAGTATTAAAAAAATGACCCAAAAATACCCTCAAGGAGCTGCATTTCTGCCCCTGGGCCGCTGCCTAGGCGGGTTTAGGCGGGCGCCCAGGGATATCCGCCTAGGCGGGCGCCCAGGTGCTGGGTGGTCCGCTTTTTGAAACACTGCATGCAGGTTACTTCCATGTTTTCTTATTATAATTTGGAAACTTCATTTGTAGGTTGCCCAATGCTCCTGAAATGGAGATATATTCGATGTATGGCGTGGGAATCCCCACCGAAAGATCTTATGTTTACAAATTGTCCCCCTTGGCTGATACATGCTTCATTCCCTTCCGTATTGATACCTCAGCTGAAGGTGGTGACACTGGAAGCTGTTTAAAAGGTGGTGTACATTCTGTTAATGGAGATGAGACGGTGCCAGTTTTGAGTGCTGGATTTATGTGTGCTCGAGGTTGGCGTGGAAAAACCAGGTTCAATCCTGCAGGCATTTCAACTTACATAAGGGAGTATGATCATGCCCCTCCTGCCAATCTCCTTGAGGGCCGTGGGACCCAAAGTGGTGCTCATGTTGATATCATGGGAAACTTTGCTTTGATTGAAGATATAATTAGGGTGGCTGCAGGGGCTACTGGAGAAGACATTGGAGGAGATCAAGTTCATTCTGATATCTTCAAGTGGTCTGAGAGCATAAAGTTAAAGCTATGAGTCATACAGGTACGCATGTATCTTTCCACTTGTCTAATTGAGAGGGCTGTGTTGTATTTGCCTCAATTTCTATGCCCAGCTCTCTAATTCTTGTGAATATTGCACTATGTAAGTCCTTCTGCGTGTTTAGGGTTAGTACTAGTTTTACTTTTGGAGTATAGTACCCTTTGGATGTGATCCAAATTGGTCCTCCTTCAGTGGATCCAAATTGTGTTTTCCTTATTTGACCAATTGATGCCATAAATTACAAAGTGAAATACAAAATTCAACATTACTGATTTTTATTTGACAATATGCATTACATAGATTTGGTATCTCCTCTTCAAAAGGTTGTAGTCGGGGTTTGCCAACAATTCCAAGTATTGTGAAACGCTGGTTCAATGGAGAAAAATGAACAATCATCATCTTTTATTTATTGCAAACTTTTATTGTTCTTTGAGGAACTTACCACGTTTCTTTTGCTTCTTTGGAGAAACTTTGTCCTCTTGCGGGGATGAGCTTTCTTGGTTTTGTTCTGTTCAATATGAACCAAGTTAATTTTTCATTACTTACATTAAGTCCTTTTCCTCTAAAATGTTTGCTTTCTTTCTGACAGCAAGATCTGCTTCTAGGCAGACAATTGGGTCCGAAGCTTGTGAAGAAGGTTATATAAGGTTACTTCCCCACCTCTAGTTTCCTTTTAATTTCTTTTGTCCTTCACTAAACTGCGTTTAAACTTTCAGCTCCCTGTTCATGCGATAATGCATAGTAAGTCATGGTAGGGATTGTTGTGATTGTCTCTGGTCATGTGGTCTGACTCTTGATTGCCCACGATGGGATTACCCGGCCGTCAAAAGTCTTCAATCTTTGTCTCAAATTCGGTAAAGGTCTCTTCTGTCTTTGTTTCAAGTGTTGAAATCTTCTAGAGTGGGCCAAGCATCAGTGTTAAAATGAAAGTGCTCAACGAAGTCTTTTCCAGTTCACCCAAGGTATATAGCCCATGTATGGAGGCAAATATCACTGAAATTCCATGACATCTCCTATAAGCAGTTCCTAGGAAGTTAGAGAGTAGCATCCTTACCCTGGACCTCAGGTAATCTGAACTCAGAAATCCTCTCAAACAATATTTTGTGAATTACACCATGGCATAACCTTGCAGGAGAGGAGCAGCAACTGCTTTTGTAGCAATCTTGAAGAGTATTTCCATTGTCATTGCATTCATCGTGGGATTTAAGTAGGGCAATCTGCCTTCAAAGTTAATTCAAGTGAGCGACAGCCTCATTCAATTATCTGTTTTTGCGTGCATGAGAAAGATTTTTTTCTCAGTAGTCAGTATATCTGCCCTCTTTTGGATACTATGATTCATTGAGGTGGATAAAGAAAACCATTGTGCTTCCCCCTGGACGTGATAATCAGGGTAAGGATTATCCTTGTCCGTTATGCTTAGCTTTCTGCATATGAATATGAACATGATAAGTATCATCTGTTATGCTTAGCTTTCTGCATACAAATGCGAAAGGATGAGCATAGGTCACTTGTTCTCCTTCATGAGCGATAATAGCATTAAGGTTGTCGAGTCTGATAAGTACCTTTGATTATGATGCCTATCACTCCCACAAATTCTGGGAACAACATAAAGGGCATCTTGGTGCACTTGCTAGTGTTGGCTGATTCATGGAAACATGGCCGATGACTTATTAGCTGATGCTTCATAGATGTATGGTTCTTGTGAAAGATTTTTGCGGAGCTTGGTACATAGGTGACAGGTAATATTTTTAGTCTCATTGTTGTTTCGGGTGTGTCCACTGTTCTAGTGTAGAATGAGGTTAATTGGAGGATGTGAGAGTTGGGACAGTGAACTTTGTAGAGTTCTCAGCAGCACCAAGGTGGAAAGAGTTCTACTTTCTAGAAGTGAGTCGGCCTGCACAATTTGGTTCCGAACTATCCATTGATCTTGTTTATGATGGGTCACATTTTCTTTTAGATGCCTCACAGGGCTTGTACAAATCGTGTATGCTTTTGTATGGGTAGAATAGTACGAGTACTAGGAAATATGGTTATCCATGTGCGTATTACATATATATCCATGGGCCTATGTCCTTTTCTTTAGCATGCTCTCCTATTGACCAGATGTGCCTTTCCATTTTCTTAATCCCTCAGACAATGTGTGAACTTATTGCTTTCTTATTCCATAAGATGGAGAGATCTATTCGAACAATTTCATTGTCGTAGTTTGAACTGTTTCTAATTATCATGCAGGCTTCAATCGTATCCTCGATATCAGCTGTAGCGATCCGATTTGGAGAACACAAGCTCAAACTGGACATATATTCTGTGTTCTTTTGAGGTATATGGAGCCAGGATCCATTTTATCTTCTAAAACAATGCCGGTTCTTTAGTCATCTCCTCCTGACCTGCCATTAATTAAATGTAAATTAACATCGAGCAAAAGAAGCATGTCACTCCATTTGTTATAAGAAAAAAGGTATGTTAAAATCGGTACATTGATTGTACCAATTTTTTTATTTCTTTGCAGTCTCCCACTGGTTCACTCTTTTGATTGCGTTTCTTGTTGCCCTGTTCAAATAAATTAAACTTCTGTAAATGGTTAGCTTTTGTTTTTTTTTTTTGTCACTGCCGTGATGCAATTGCCTTTGGTGCATTCTTTTCTGTTCCTTCATTTTGGGTATTCTTTTCGAACTTTCTGAGTACATACGACTAATGGCAGAGGTTGTCCAAACTCCGAATCACTACATAAAATGAAATTTCTGTTGGCTTTCTCTTTGATGAAACTGTTTCTTTCTTAACCACTCTCAGTAAAACTAACATTAATGCTCCTGATTTCAAAGTAATTCATAATGTCATATATTGAAATGGAGAAAAGAAAAATTAAAAGTAGGATTCAACAGTTAAATGCTTGATATCACACTTAATCACAGGGTAGTCTAAGACAAACAAACAGTTACGGTGATAAAAGTTTCCAATGATCAAAGCATTTGATTTTACGATTAAAAAAGAGTTCAATTTTACAATTAAAAGCTTGCTATTTCCAATGATAAAAGCATTTGATCTTTTAGCTGGGAGCTATACTCATTTTGAATGGCAAACTTGCTCAAGAGATGAAAGTTTGTTGGGCCTTGTTATTCTACGATTTCCCCTAGCATGTTGCCAAAGGAAGTGCCTCACTGCCACTGAAAGGGTTGCTGCCTGGGTTCACACCAGCATTTAGTGAAGGAATTCAAAAGACAGTTTCATGAAATATTTCGATTGTTAGAGCATCAGGGAGCTCAATGTAGCTTAGTTCCCGAATCCATGACGAGCGGGAGGAGAAGAAAGCTAATTCTGAGGCCAGGCTCTAGGTAGAAATGTTCCGCCACACCATGATGTATGAAGTAGGTTTCAAGTTAACATTCAGAGGGAAAAGAAAAGAAAGCTACTGGTTTAGGAGGGGAGGATGAGAAGAAGGCATGGACAAAAAGGCTTAAAAGAAAATGGTTTGGTAGGGCTGCAGCCCTATCAGACTATTTTCAATAGATTTTTGTACCATCATAAAGTCTCCAATACCAAAACTAGGCAAAATTTAGAGATGCGACTTATTTTTACAATATAAAGAGGCACCTTTAAAAAAAAAAATACCCTATATAAGGGAACATAAATATCATCGTCGCCGTCGTCGTCAAATCCTGAAACTATAGCATAAGTATAATAAGCTAAAAAATTAATTAAGAATATGCATACACAGCTGCATCCGGCAAAAAATTCCGAAGTATACAACAAAGAATTACCTAGGTTTAATCTAACTTATAGAGACTCTCCTCGTAACCATCGTACTCTTAACAACCCTAAATAACTGCACCCAAAGATCTAATCTGGAGAGAGAGTGGTGGTAGCTCTATAAAGGTGTGGAGGTTGTGTTGAGAGAGAGAGAATTTTGAGAGTCCAGGACAAATAATTTTTAGAGAGAGAGAGAGAGCTAGAGCATTGTAGAGAGAGAGAGAGAGAATGGGAGAAGGATCGTCATGTCTAGGCGTGCGGTCAAGTAAGACAAGTTGCAGCACGAGTGGGTCCGAGACGGTGGTCGGCATAAAAGCGGTCAAAGAGTCAATGCCCGAGGAGGAGTGGGACGAGGGAATGCCCTTGCCGGGCGATATAATCGAAGGGGTCGCCGAGGATTCAGCCGAGGAATTCATCCTCGCGAGGGGGAAAGATAAATCGGAACTGAGTTATCTCCTAGGGCGATTAAATCGCGAGGTGGAGGAGATCAGAGTTCGGGTTAGGCGAGGAGACGCCACCGTTAATCTGAAGGCCTGCGTTGTGCCGGAGAAGACGGCCAAGCTGCATCGACGGTTCACGATACGAGCTGCCTCCGATACTCGACACGTGGTCGTGCTGGGGGACCTCACGCTGGACCAGTGCATCTTTCTACAGGGTCGGTTTTTAAACCCGCGATATTAAACTATGCCCCTACTACTTGGGTTTTTTTTTCAAACTATGCTTTTGATAATCATCTTATCTCTATACATATTGATTGTATATATTTTCTCACTTGATAGATTTTTCTTGTTTATCTAATGGATCCGATCATTAGATAAATATTTTTAATGGCATCAAAATTTAATTTTTTTAAGTGTTTCCAATTCCATCAAAAGTGTTTTTAAGTTTTCTGACACTTAGATCACGCCCCTGAAAAATTGGACAGTCCCTATTCATTATTTGTTTCAAGTGCGTGGAAATTGCAGTTTGGAATTCTTTTTATATTGGTTGGTCTATGGATTGAACAAGTTACGTGTCATAAAGTTATGGGTGCGGTTTGTTTAGAGCCGAGGCTCTAAATAATCAAAATAAACCCTCCTTTAAATAGTGTCGAGAAATAAGGTTTTAATATTGAAAATCTTTGTAAGAGCCTTAAATATATTTTCATCTTTTAATTATAAAATTTAAAGTTTAAAAAATAGTACAGATCTAGCAATTTGATGAAAACTTGAAAATCTTCAAAATTGACGGTTCAAAAATACGTTACAAGATTCACTATTTCTAAAACTTGAAATCCATTTTTTTCAAGTTGACATGATTTACTGTGGAGATGATCAATTTGAGGATCTTTGGGATCAAAATAACCTCTTCTGGTGATATTTTTGAGGTGGGATCTAATTTGATTGTTTAAAGCTTCAGCTCTATATAAACTTTTTCCTAAGCTATTCTTAGAAAGGATTTGAACTGAGGGGTAATGGACATTATACTCTGGCTGCAGTATAAAATTTACCTGCAAAGTTTGTCTCTCTTCAGTCCTTTTTCAGCCAAAGTATTGTTTGCTCATGCTTGAGCATATCTCAAGTTTACTCCCTATGATAAAAATCCTAAACTTCCTTTTCAATAAGCTTTATGGTATGTCGCTTAAAAAAAATATTATCGCCATTTTAGATGGTTAGAACTCAGTGTTTAGAAGCTCAAAATATTATGAAAATATTTATATGGTCATCCCAAAATTTTAGATTACAAAAACATTTAAAAGTTGGTCTTTTAACCAAGGAGTGGGGGCATGTTAGGCATATTTTTTTTTAAATTTTGTTTTTTGGTTGCGAGGGATTGAAAAATTTATCAAAACACACTTAAAATGCCGATTGAAGAACATTTTGCTCATATATCAAAGGGCCTATTTTGGTGCTAGTTTTGATGCACCAAAATTGTCGTTGGCCCTATAATTTGCACCGTCCAATATAATTCGATACTGTATATTCTATTATAAAATTGAGATAAAGAGATATTGGGTTAAATGGGCAGATGTGCGGGTGTCTAACAACATGCGCATGCTCTAAAATGTATGGTATGCTAACTCATTATTCTCTGTCCTTTGAAAGCTCTTTTCAAAATTAAATTAACAAAATGGGATGTTTAATAGTTCATCTTTTTTGTGTTCTTTGATCACTTGGTGAGTTGGATGTGCCGTGACCCATTGTTAAATCAAAATTATGAAACATGGCTGTGCAATTTTGTTAGGATAGGAGGGATAGTACTTCTATTTTTCAGCTAGTGTTATTTTATGTAAATGTATATAATGAAACTATTTATTTTTGATACAAGAAGATTACAATCATTAATGACCATGATGTGAATTTAGGAGGTGGAGGATGCATTATTGATTGAGTACAAAGTCCAAAATAAAATTTTTTAAGTGTTGTGACACATTTCAATATATTGAATTTTGCATTTAACCATTAAAAATAATTATGACCTACTTGTATTAATAATGAATGTATTATAACATAATTGTCGGCTAACATTGGTGTGAATGTATTGGAATGAAGAGATGAGCAGGAGGATGGTGCATGTAGGGAGCGGCACCTTCCATAGAAGAGAAATGGATTACGATTGGAGAAAGAAGATGGGATCATATTTGCCGGACCACCGCTCTACGGTCGTGGCTTCCATACTATTTATGCCACTCCCTGGTGAGCGTGGAACCGAAGCCACCACCTCCCGGTCCATGGCCTGGTTTTCAGCTGCCGTCTCCTCAGGAGTGCCTCTGGTTTTTGTCAACATACAAACTGATCCGAAAATTTCGAAGGTAATTTTCTCTTTACAGTATGCACCGGCGGGAGTACACTAAACGTGTTGTTTTTTTCTTATTTTGTTTTATCAAGACCAGATCGAGCCGCTCGATCTGATTAGTCAGACCGTTACTGGTGTCTTAACCAGTCCTATCTAAAAAAAAGCCTTGATAGAAAATTGGTCAAGATTAGTATTTGACTATAGGACTATCCCGGGTTAACAAAGTCGATAAACTTTTTTCTAATATATTTTTATTTTTAAATTATTATGATTATGATTATTATTTTAATATTTTTCTAGTGACCCGTCCAACCTGTTCAGTTATGGTCGAATCAATTTTTATTGGACTAGACTCCTCGCTGGTACAATAACCGGTCCGATTTTGTAGAAATAAAAGTAGGGTAAGGATGGTGGATGGTGTTGTTTTTTCTCTCGAAAAGTATACTATATACCAATGGTGTCCAGTGGATAGGAAATTGTACACCATATAGGTGGAGCAGCCCTCGGATTCCAACGACTAAAGGTGGGGATTAACCTCTATATATATATTTTTGACCAATGTTATAAATTGTATTTATCTAAAGGACGATTACAATTGATCTACATCATCAGAAACCAATAGTATAGATAAGTTCACCCCCCCTCTTAGCTAGAGAATTAGCCAAAAGGGTAGGCCTTCCTATAAACAAACATGTTGGAATGTAACCACTAATGCTCTAGTCAAATCAAAAATCTCACACCACAACGGCTTGAAGGACCATGGCACAAGCTGCAGATTTGTGCACCAATTTATAACGTTCATTGAATCACCCTCCACCACATAAGAAGCACCTATATTTATGGATTTAAAAAGCGTGCTTGTAAAGAGCTACCATTTTTGAGTGATTAGCGGTAGCATAACTCAGGGTCCAAAAAAGCTAAAAATAACCTCCTCGTAAGAATTTTTCACTATACCCCTGTTGGATTTGGTGCTATCCAAAATCACTCCCATAAGAAAATCTCATATTTTGTGGGATTGACTGAATTGATCTATGTGGGATTGAGATATTCCTATTCTGTGGGATCGAGATTTTGTCATATTTTGTGGGATTGAGATTGATATGGATAAGTTTCCCAAATGAAAATAAAAATCCAAAAAGATTAGGACTTTTGGATTTATCCCTTGGTCTTTTGAGATATATATGATATCTATAGGGAGTTTCCTATTAAGTATGGATTCTTATCTTATATATATGGACTGAAAGTGCAGAGAATGTGTGCCCAATTTGGGTCACTATATGAGAATGGTAGTTCCTCTCGAGAGAGAGGGATGTAGAGCTTTATGTGCATAAGATGTGATTTCTTCCTAGAGAAAAGAGATTCATATGGAAAGAAACATTGTGATGGTGCCTTTTTTGGACTCCCGAATATTGAGATGTTTGTTTTTTGTAGAGAAGCGATTTCCATTGAGATTTTGGGTGGTTTTCCTTTTAGTGAGATAAAGTTTCATTGGTTTCCCTTTCCGTGAGATAAAATATCATTTACTCTCAAAGTTCTCTTCTTTGACAATGGTCTAGTTATGAAATAGAGATGAGAGATCGGTAGTGGTGCCATTCGGGGAGAGTAGGTTTAAAATGGTTTGCTCGAGTGTGTTTTTGTTGAGGTTTGTTCCAAAATCTTTGATGTAATTTTCATTGGTATAATAGATTTTTATTTGCCTTACCCATGGATGTAGCCTTTTTAGGATGAACCATGTAAATATTTGTATTCTTGTAGTATGTGTTTTATGCTTTATTTTTCATACTTTATTTGCCAAAATATTAGCCCATCGGGTTTATTGCTTCCTCGCGCACAACAAGTGGTATCAGAGCACAACAAGTAGTATCAGAGCCCTGGTTTGGGGTTTTCGATAAGGCAATAAAGATTTCGAATGCAAAGTTTTAGGTGGAAAAATTTGATGGCAAATATAATTTTTCACCAAGAAATTTATTTAGCAAAAGATGAAGAATCCATGAAGCTATCAAATGGATGTTGGTATGGTGAGCAGATGATTTTGATATCAAGGCGGAGATTGTTGGATTTAGTGCTATCCAAAATCACCCACATAAAGAAATCCTATATTTTGTGGGATTGATTAAGCTTGATCCATATTATGTGGGATTGAGATATTCCCATATTTTGTGAGATTGTGATTGTTATTGATAAGTTTCCTAAAAGAAATAGAAATCCAAAAAGATTAGGACTCTTGGATTTATCTCTCGGTCTTTTGAGATGTATGTAGTATCTATAGGAAGTTTACTATTTAGTATAGATTCTTAATTTTATATATATGGGATGAAAGTTCAGATCATTTGTGTACTCAATTTGGGTTATCATTTGGCAATGGTGATTTATTTAGAGAGAGAGGAAAGTATAGCCTCTTGTGTATAAGATGCGATTTTCTCCTAGAGAATAGAGCTTTGGACGATAAAAGAGCTTTGGATAAAAACATTGTGATTGTGCCTCTTTTGGACTCCCGAAGATTGAAAGACTTGTTTATTGTAGAGAAACAGTTCCCATTAAGATTTTGGGTGGTTTCCCTTTTATTGAGATAAACAATGGTTTAGTTATGGAATAGAGATGAGAGATCGACAATGGTGCCATTTGGGAGAGCAGGTTTAAAATGGTTTGCTCGATTGTGTTTTTGTTGAGGTTTGTTCCAAAATCTTTGGTGTAACTTTCATTGGTATAATGGATTTATGTTTGCCGTACCTGTGGATGTAGCCCTTTTAGGGTGAACCACGTAAATTTTTGTGTTCTTGTTGTATGTGTTTCATGCTTTATTCTTCATACTTTACTTGTCAAAATATTAACGCATCGGATTTATTGCTTCCGTGCGTACAATAAGTTGTATCAGAGCACAACAACCCCCAATCCCCGCTTCTCTTGGATTACCATCAGAACTGGCATCAAAGTTTGGTTTAAAAGAGCTCTGAAGAGGTGGTACCCATCTTCCCACCAGCCTACTTTTGATGACTTTAAGATTGATAAGAATGTGGATATGTATCAACACATCTACTTGGAAGATACCTTAACATTCTTTAGTAACACTCAACCAGCTCCAAATAGAAATATCTTGCCATTTTCAAAAGGGTATGGTTTGTTTAAGCAGTTAACCTTAAACAATCCATTTAAGACGCACTACCAAAGCTCATTGAAAGACATAATTTTTGTGTTGAAAATTTTAATGATAACCTAAAAACTATTTCACATCTAATTATGAAAGTTCAAACTCAAAACATAATACAGATAGAGCAAATCTACAAATATGTGAAAATCTTGAGAGTGGACGGTCTAGATAATGTATTACAAGATGTGCTATTTTTTATCTTTTTTCCATATATTTGTACATCTCAAGGTTAGGATGATCAATTAGAGGGTTTTTTCACCATCAAAACAACTTTTTGCAATAGATTTTTGGGGTATGTATTTTTCTATAGTTTAAGATTGCAATCTTATATAAACTTGTTCTTTTCAAAATATTGGCAATAGTTTTTTTTTTGATGAAAATGTTGACTGGGCTTGATTTCCATTTGGTTTGGATCCTAATGCCAAAGGCTTTGACCTCTTCACCTGAAGCCAAACAAATCTAATGTATACCAATAATGTCGGTTGGCCCCAGATCTTAGGCCTTATCAGTCTGAGTAATTGGACTTAGTTTGAATCGGTTTGAGTATGTGCACAATGACCAAAGAGCTGAAAAAACCCAAATAGATGGAGAGAATCTTGAAAAACAATAAAATTAGGAAAGCGAAAGAAAAAAGATAAAACAACATTAAAATACATAAAATATGAGAAAAGTAGAAAAATAAAGTAAATTTTAAATATCATTTTCTCAAAAAAATAAAATGCAGAAAATTCAGAAAATATAAAAAATGATAACAGCATAAAAAGTGTGTATAAAATTAAGGGTGAGGTTTGTATAAGGTTGCCTCCTTATATTGTAGAAATAAGGTGTGGTTATAAAATTTATTTAGAGATGTTGTTTCAGTGTCGAAAACTTTATTATGGTTTCAAAATCTCTTTTCATACTCAATTATATAATTTTAAATTTTAAAAATGGTATAGATTGAGCCGATCAAGAAATACTTGAAAATCTTAGAAGTAAATGGTCCGGATAGCTTGTTATAAGTTACATTAATTTTTTGACTTGGAATTCTTTTTTTGTTCATATCCATTCATCTCAAAGTCTAGATGATCATCTGGTGGGTTTTTCTACGCCGGAACACTCTCCATTGTAGGGATTTTGAGGTGTACCTTACTTCAACGGTATAAGGTTGCAACCTTATATAAACTTGTTCCTAAAATTAATTATAAATCTATGATTGAATGAGTCAAAGATTAAGTCAATTACAATTTAATAATAAATCAGTTATATATTCCCGCCAAGATGGGGTGTACTTGATAGCCTGCCAAGCCCAATACCCTCTTTCTTTTTTTTCTATTTTTTTATTTTTATATATGGATTTTCAATTTTCCCTTTTGAAAATATTCTATGATCCATATGCCCACACAAACTTGTGATCATAGGAATCATCACCATTGAATCTATCGGTTGGTTGGCAAGGGAGAAAAACTGGAGCCTCTTAGAGCATGAAGTAACCTGGATGAAAGCTTAACTCACTCTGTATCACCACTCAACAATTGATTGAACAGTGATGACCATGTGGTCATATGATCATAGTATACTCCCCTTTTTCTCTCACTCTCAGTAATTATCACAAAAATGTGGATCATAGTATACTCCCCCTTTTCCTTCTAAGTCTCAGTAATTATTACAAAAATAAAAATTGATAATTTGAATTTCTCATATTTACTTTACTTTATTGTTCCCATGATTTGTTCATATATTTGGCCAGCGGAACGAGCAAGCAGGCTCTGAAAGTGGACAGTCTTCATGCTGGGAAATGGCTTCAGGACGTAACCAAAATAACAGTGTAACCTTTGACTTAATGCAAGGAATCAGGATCTGGTTTTTGCCTGGAGTTGTAGAGCTTCCAGTGACATTGAAGCCAGAGTCTGGAGAAAGCCGGTACGGGATCGACATCAAGTGCACTGAAGAGGTAAGAGTCAGGAGCATTTTAAATATTCTTACACTACAAGAGGGAAGAGCCAGGATCACATTGGTTACTAGAAATTAAGCATGATTTAGATACTTTTTGAAAAGGGAAATTTTTCTATGTGACACTCATGTATAAAATATAAGTGACTGATATAGCCATCCGATTTAAATGGACAGTTGGGATAGCTTTAGTGACAGCAGTATACTAACTTGGCAAGTCAACTTACTTGTGGCATAATGCTCCCAATAATGAAATTTTGCTAATACTATACTATTGAAGTAAGGTGTGCTTCAGAACTATGCATAAAAGGCAGTTTCGGTGCCACAAAGCCTTGCGATGGTATGAAATTCTATTGTTGCCCTCAATTATGAAATTTACGTTCAAAAAATGGTGACGATCAAGCATTTCTATAAATACTTGAAAATCTTGAAAATAGATGATTCAAGTAATGTGTTTGAAGATGAACTATTTTTAGCACTAAAAATCCTTTTTTTCTTATGTCTATGAATCTCGAGGTTGAGATGATCGATTTGAAGGTTTTCCAGCATAGGAACAACCTTCACTAGTGGGTTTTGTAGGTGCACCTTACCCATACAACATAAGGTTGAAAACTTATATAAAGTTTTAGCCCCTAAAAGTAGTAAAAGTGTAAGATTGCGTTATGGCTACTTAGACATTCAAATACGGCCTAAAACTCGTCACAGTCATACACAAATCAAATCCCATACATCAATTCTGATTACCTCTCATTGCATATATTCAGAATAGTCTTAAGCCATGAAACCTAATAACATTCACCCAAAGACCGAAACCAAGCACATTGGACTTGAGCCAACATTGTCTAACCATTGCTTCACACAAAATATCACAGGGTTTCCTCTATATCTCTTCGGTCGCTGAAGGGTCGGCTGCTGACCGAGCTGGCCTACACCAGCTGCATGAGCATGCTTACAGCGACCACCGACTGGTCCAAAAGGCCAATGGTCTTTTTCTATATTTTTCCTATTTATTTACACTCTTTAAATATGTATGCTAAATCTATCAGTTGTTCAAGTCCACCATTCTTCTCTAAAAAGAACAAAAAGAAAACCAGCTCCAATATTGTCTCTTATTCTGCATTCCACCATTTATTTGCACATTTCCTGAATTTACTTTAGAACCTAAAGCAATTGAATTTTTGTTGTGTGAACAAACTCATAGGATGAGACCATAACAAAATCCAAGTCTTTTGTTAACAAAGACTTTAGATTTATAGAACAGAGAGAATGCATCAAACTATAAAGATCCGGACTAACTCGTCCAATTCATTTGTTCCCACAATCGGCATATTAAACTCTCGAGAAGTAACAAAATAAAGAGGTAAAACTGTCAAATTTTATGCGTGCCTGTGTATTTGAATTTGGATATTAAAATAAGGAACAACATATTATGTAATGTAAGATTATCAATTTTTGGTAAAAGAAGGTCATAATCACTCTTAGTTATTGAATGTAAAATCTGGCAGATTGAGGTGTGTCACAACATGCATGGGAATCCACGATTTAAAGAATGCCGCTCTTGTGCATTAGTAGAAACCTATACAGTTCCTAGTTAAAACTGGTTGTACAATATTGACAATCTTGTCTTGTCAGATAATAGGGTGACTCCATTAGGGAACCAGGTGATCCTGATTGACTCAATCGCGTTGTTTGACTCTTACTTTTTCATTTTTTATTTAAGAGTAAAAATATTCTCTAAATTGATTTCTACAGTTGCGAAACAGTTGATCTGGCGTGGATTGGTGATTTAAACTCATCTAACCAGGCCCACTTGGATTTTGAAACAAAGAAATCTGACTACGAAGGTTATATACATAATTTATAATTTTGGTTAGCACTTGCACACTAGCGCATACAACTAACCAGCATTAGCAACAATAAAATAGGAGAGAAATTATAGAGGTTATTGAGCGGGAGTTGTTTTCTAAGGTGGGGAAGTTGAAACAGGAACGATGCTATCTTTGTTGTATATTGCAAAGGCAAAACTGACCTTGTTAAGAACGAAAGTGAATGGACATGAATAAAAGAGAGTTAGACCCACTTCTAGCACAATAGGTCATTTAGCTGATATCATATCAAGAAGGAAAACATTTATATAGAGCTGAGGCTCTAAACAATCAAATTAGATCCCACCTCGAAAAGTTCACTAGAAGAGGTTGTTTTGATGCCCAAATATCTTGAAATTGATCATCTCGACATCAAGATGCATGGACATGAGAAAAAAATGGATTTCAAGTTTTGGAAATAGTGAATCTTGTAACGCATTTTTGGACCGTCAATTTTCAAGATAGATTTTCAAGTTTTCACATACATGCTCGATCTGCACTATTTTTAAGCTTTAAATTTTTTTATAATTAAAGATGAAAATATATTTTGAGGCTATCACAAAGATTTCCACTATTGAAACCACATTTCTCGATACTATTTGAAGGTGCGCTTTACTTTGATTTTTTAGAGACTTGGCTCTATGAAAACCGCACTCTATAAGGAGTATTAGACTCGAAACCCAGAATAGACCAAATAAGGGCCGAATTGAAAGGCTAAAAGAGAACTAATTCAAAAGCAAAAAAAAAAAAATAACAACAAAAAATAGAGTTAAACTGACTTCTATTACATGTCCTGGATGAGTTGAGATCTGAGTTTTTAACGGGTCAAACAAAGAAAAGAGACATAAGGAACATGGAAGTACTGTATATCCTTTATTGTGAAACTATCGAGCAGTATGGAAGTTGCATACATCTAGTGAGGTATTAATTTTAAGTGTAAAAATTTATTAGGAAATGATCGATAACGAGCCATTTTGGTCATCTAGCCCAAAGTTTTCCCACATCTCAAATAGTGACCAAGAGTTCATAGTGAATTTCTTCCTTGTCTTAATGATAATGGGACTCTATGGGTTTGCTTTTTAACAATGCTCTTAGCATAAATAAGCATAAATAAAAGTAAAAATTACTAAAATCCGTTGATAAAAATAAAAATTACTAAAATCCATTGATAGGGCCCATGCTGTACCTTTCTTTTCATCAATATCTGAGATTCCAATGCTCCCATTTTTGGGATCTTCATGGTTGTATTCTCTATTGGGATTGTCTTTTCTCACTAATATCGTTTTCTCTTTTATGGATATATCTCAAATATCACGAACACTTCATAAATTGTTTTTGGTTGTATCAGAACTGTTTACTATGCCTGTTTGTTTACCTAATAATGCTTGCACTCATAGATTGCATCTATCCGATTCTTGATGATCCACTAATGTACATGCCATAAAGTTGATTTTAAGATATTTTCTAGTTCTCTTTGTTTCTCTCTATTCGTATTCGTCAAATCATCTTAGATTCTCCATGAACAGATTTTTTAATTTGTGGTCTTTATATTTGTGTTCACAAGATTCATTTGAGATGCTCCACTGAGGATGTATTCCATATCCTTGCATATTGAAAGTTGAATGAACAAAAGGCATTTCTGGGCCCTTTTTCAGGTTTCCATCACCATGCCATGAGATAAGATATTTCCTGTTAGTACACTCAGTAACTCAGGACAAATTTGTTTAGTCGATAAACTATGTGTGATCCTTCTAATGAATAGTTTGTTTTTATAAAAAAATTGGCATTGTTTTTTTGGAGGCTACCGATTCGATGGTGACCCATAGAAGTGGCGGCTTCCAACCCTCTCTTCCACAAACCAAATGCGCCCTAAGTACTTGGGCAGTTCGAGTGTCCAATTTTCAAACTACCCAAAACACTTGATCTTAGCCCCAAGGCCGAGAAGGGTATCATATAAGAACTGATACAAACTAATTTATTGTTAAATATTAAGTGCATTTGAAAAAAAATAACATATTTTCTAAGTGATCAGCTTGAAATGAACAAAAATGACATAAGCTTGTCAGTTAATGATTCTTTCATGACAAAAGAATTGGTTTTAGAAATCAGTTGTAAGAACACTGCACAATTAGAGCACACAATGGATCCAAACACTCCTCAAGGTGTTCTCTACCTTCATTGCAAAGAGGAAAAGTTGAACTGGGCAGTCACTTTTGTGTACCCAATGGTTCAAACTACAAACCCTATAACCAACTAAAAGTACCCATCATCACTACTAAGCGGCTTGGGCTACTACCCTTTTTTAAGCTTTTAGAAAAATTCAGGTCTACTATTAATTCTATCTCTCGAGCACAAACAAAAGAAAAAGAGAAAATAAAAAACAACATGCATTATATCACCATGTTTGCATTTGAAAGATAGAGTTGGGTATTAGGAGAGATGAAGGCTCGTGATGGAGAATATGCAAGGGGAAGGAGGAGTTGGGTGTAGAAGACTGAAATCCTCAAGAATTAAACGAACAGAGATGCAGGTGAGAGATGAAGAAATGCAATTGTGATGTATTGATCAAAGAGAGAAGGTGATGGTTTTTGAAAGCCATATTTTGGTGAATTTTGCTTTTGAATCACAAATTGTTTGCCTTTGCAGTCTTGGCACAAAGAATGTTTGCTGTTTGAATGAGCAGTTTTGAACCCATTTCGTTTCTTGTCACTGTCTTGCCACCAAAACTCTTTTTTTTAAGTGCGCTGCAATGCAATAGCCGGTGCCCAAGTTATTTGGATTAGGGAATATGCGGCATTTGGTGAATTTCACGTAACATAGTTTTTGGGGTAGCACAAACAATGCAAAGAAGAAAATGAAAGTAGTAGAAGCCATGATCATGCTATCTGTATTAAGAATGTAATAGAATAAAGCAAATCAATACTATGCATAACTACATGAGCATTCATAATGTTTTCAAGAAACTATGCCTATTTTGTGCATCAGTCACATGTTAAAGCGACCTCATAACTAGAAGGGCTGTTTCTTTAGTTTTTCTTTTGTGGACTTTCATAGAAAATGAGGTCAAATTATTGACAAAAAAAAAAAAAGTGAGTCATAAAGTGTTCTAGTCTTTTCGGAATGAAACCTTTTATTGGTGCATGCAACTTCACTAGCTTCAAGCTCTAGTTCATGTTCTTAATAGTCATGTGTATTAGTGTATGTTTCTCTTTATTGATATACATTATTATGAATACGTAATGAAATATGTATATGTATGTGTATATATCTCTTAGGTGTCTCTTGATTATGATAAGATTAGCGAATAGTTATCAATAACTGTTAGTATTTATATTAAATTGTTACTGGCCGTATATTTATACGGGTCTTGTATATTCTTTATTTATCAATCAATAAAGAGAGAGTTCCATGGGGACCTAAGGCCCAAATATACAAATATACAGTTTCTTAACATGATATTAGAGCAAGGTTCTCTGCGATTTCTTCTTTGGGCCTTCTGTGATCAGCGCTTGGACCTTCTCTGCAATATGTGAAACTCTGTTTGGCCGTTCTTTGATCTCTATTTGGTCTTCTACAATCTACCCAGACTTCTCTGTTGGGTTCTTGCGGTAAACCATTATTGTTGTGCTCCCTTCTGATGTCAGACCTTTCGTGAGTCGGATCTGAAACTGCCTCTAAAAATAGCTGATCTGCACTATCTGTCGAGTCATGCTTCGACTATCTGTCGAGTCATGCTTCGACTATCTGTCGAGTCATGCTTCGACTATCTGCCAAGTCATTCTTCGACTATTTGCCGAGTCCTTCTTCGACTCTCTGCCGAGTCCTTCTTCGACTCTCTGCAAAACAACCTTCGACTCTCTGCAAAAAATTCATTATCTTTGTTCTGGCCTGTATTATGGATTGCGAGTTGCTGAATCTGTCTCGGTTCCTGACCAAGTTCTATTGGCTCTTCCAATAGACCACTGCTCTTCTTCAAGCAAGAGACTACTGCTTCCACTGCTTCTATTGGTCACGTCATGCATGTGAAGACTTCAAGATCCAACTCGTTTGTTTATGTAACTTATTGTTCAAACCCAACTGCTTTGTATAAAAGCATCTTGAGCTTGAGGGGGAGTACTAGAGTATGTTTTTCTTTATTGATATACATCGTTATGAATAGATAATAAGATATGTATATGTATGAGTATATATCTCTTAGGTGTCTCTTGATTATGATAAGATTAGTGAGTAGTTATCAATACCGTAAGTATTTATCTCAAATTATTACTGGTTGTATATTTATACGGGTCTTGTATATTCTTTATTTATCAATCAATAAAGAGAGAGTTTCATGGGACCCTAAGGGCTAAATATACAAATATATAGTTTTTAACAATGTGACATTTAAATATACAAATATTTAGTTTCTCAACAATGTGACATTTTTTTTTTGCACTCATATATTGTGATAAGATCCAAGTTTATAAATATTCATTTCCTTTACAAGCAAATGAAGGGAAATAAAATTAATTGCTACTTTATTAAGATGAAGTTTACAAAATGTGCTAGACCTTTCAGCCATACCTCTACAAGACATCAATGCGGCCACTTAATTGATAAAAAATAAAATTCACACTAGGGTTTTCTAAACCTGATGCAAAGTGACTTGAAGAGGAGTAGTCCACTCCAAGAACCCATGAAACCATCATCTCCAAATACGTAGAAGCTATAGGAGCAGAAATATGTTATTAAAAGCAGTTCTCCACTTTCATTGGCAATCAAAGACCATTAAAACTTAAGGCTTACAAAAGCTCAGTTGTTCTTTTTAAATGCATCTAAACGTCTTTGCCCATGTTCAGGTTTACTGATTCATGGCAGCAACTATGGACTTGAATTGTAAGAGATGCTGAAGAGTACATAGTATTCATTTACCAAGAAAGATGACGCCTCGAGGAGAGAAGTGAGAGAGAACTTTGATGTGAGATGGAGAACAAAAGTTCAGAACTTAGATAGAGAGAGGGCTAGAGATCAAAGAAATAAGGGAGATGTGATGCGAGAGCTAACCCCAGTTTAAAGAGAAGAATGATGGTATGCATGAATAGTTAGAGAGAGGTAACGCTGTTAGGAATAGGCAGAGAGGGAAACGATGAGAGAGAGTGAGGAGTTATGAAGTAAAAAAGAGAGAATCGTTCAAAAGAGAGAGTGTGTGTTGAAAAAGACGGAGTTGTGATGAGAGAGAAAGAGAGTGGGTGGGTGCGATGCATGGAGACGATGAGAGAGTACTCGTAATATGTCACAAACAATCTCCTACAAAACTTAGCAGCTACAATTGAGCAATGATTTCATGCAACGTGATGCAACAACCTTAAAAAACCATCTTATGGCCATTTGTTTGATTCAAATTTTGAGATGTACACTTTTTTTCATTCTAACGAACAATCACAAAAAATAATAATAATTAAAAACACAACCTAGAAAGTATTTTTTTAGCCCAATTAATATAGGCCATCCATTTTGGTGAGACGATTAGATCTAGGTCTTAGAAATATTTTTTCATTTCTAATTTTTTTGGATGACTTTATTATCATCAGATGAACATTGTTAAAAAGGAAAAAAATGATTTTGACCTTATAAAGGCTAAGATATTGAAATTCAAGAAATGAATGGTCTAGATTCGTTTTTGGATGGGACTCATTTTGACAATATATAGGGTTCAAAGTGAATATTTTTTTTTTTTGGGATTGATTATTGAGATGAAAGGAGTGTGAGTGCAAAATTTGAGGTCTTATAAATACTACAAACATGGTTTTTAGAAGTGTCGTTTCATTATACTATAATACAATAGTTGCATTAGATCATTGTTCACTACAATTAAAGTGCATATGCACATAGAGAGAGAGAGAGAGAGTTAAGTGGTGGTCCTACCATTTAGGCCTTCCCAGATCGAACCTGGAGATTGACTAGGAAAAATAAAAGATTACTTTTAGTTGGTATAATTAATTAAGGGGTGCGGTTTATATAAGGATGCAACCTTAAACCATCCAATCAAGGTGCACCTTAAAATTTTATCACAATCCAATCAAGGCGCACCTTAAAATTTTGTCATAGCATGTAATTTTTTTATAAAAAATTCTTAGTAGTATCTTAAAATCTATTTTCATACCTAATTAGGAAATTTTAAATTTAAAAAATGGTCAAAATCAAGTAAATCTATAAATATATGAAAATCTTGAAAATGGACGGTCTAGATAATGTGTTGCAAGATGCACTATTTTCGAGAATCAAAAACTTCTTTTTTTTCATATTCATACATCTCAATGTCGAGATGATCGATTAGTAGGTTTTTTCAACATTAAAACAACATTTTCGATTAATTTTTGAGATGCATATGTGATTCTACATTTTAAGGTTGCAACCTTATATAAACTTTTCCCGACTACTTATATTTGGTATTTATTGAATAATGAGAAAGAGAATTCTATACATTTTGAAAAGAGTAATGGAAAAACGTGTGTTGCATGATAAAATATAACGAGAGAAAAAAAAAGGAAATACTAATTCGATGTAAAAAAGAATAAATAGTAAATCGAAACTATTTTATAACAAAAATAAACAAATTTCAAAGATATCAAAGGTATACTTCCATTGCTTATTGCACCTATGATGGTTTTTTCTTTTTAAAAAACTATTGGTCCTCCACATTTCGAACTTCAATGAAAAAAGAAGGCACAATAAGAATGTCATTTTAGGAAAATTTTTCTTTAGAATCACAAATTGTTTGTCTTTGCACTCTTGGCACAAAGTGAAAAGGACTTTATAATAAACCATGATGTATATATATTTAAATTTTTTTTTACCCCTACACTGGTAAGATCACTTACAATATCCAATTATAATCACTTTTGAAATAAATAAAATAAAAATACAATCGGTTCTCAATTGCTACCTCTTCAAATACAATTATTTATTTAAGAAACAAAACTAGAATTTATTGCTTTATGGGGAGTGAAATAAATATTTTAAAAATATAAAATTGCTGGAGATTACCTCAACCGGGCTTAGTACACCCTACGTCAAGTCTCATCCGTCCGATGGTGTTTGGGATTTATGATCGGTATGTTGATTTCCCTACTATGGCAAAACTCCACTAAATGACTTAATTTTCATCAAGCCTCTTAACTTGATTTTAGAGAGATGAGAAAAGAATATGAAGAGAGAGCTTGATTTTAGAGAGATGAGAAAAGAATATGAAGAGAGAGGGAGATATCTACTAGCAAGGGTTCCACCCCTTTACCACCCACAAAGAACAGAGGTGGTGCGTGTCACCAAAACTTACAAAGAACAAAGGTGGTGCGTGCCACCAAAACATAATGCAACGTAGACAGAGATAAAATTGAGGCATGCTTCCCTTTTGGAAGAGAGGGGACTTTTGGATTAGGAGAGAGAATTGTTAAAGAGAGATAAGAGAATATGTATTTCTTCCTATGAGAGAATACCTCATTTTATCGATTTTTTATGCTATAGATTTTGCTTCTAGGGTCAAATCTCAACCGTCGATCTAAAGAGACTTGTGGGGTGAGAGATTTGAGCCATCAATCTATTTGATCCACCATCAAGATTCAAAGAGATGAGCTAGAGTCTTATCATCCTTTCCTAAATCTATTCCCATCAAATAAAGAAACCTTATATTTTAATATATCAGATTCTTAATTATTTGATCAATCAATCTTGATTCAAAGAATTAGTAAATATCTCAAATATTCAACCTTATGACATGATATACCTAAAAAGATAAGCTAACCCAGAGGATAAACATTCTTCCCAAGAATGTTACATGGTTGGGTGGAGGCCCACCTAATCAATATCTTTTTAAATTTTGGGCCCCATATTTTATGGAGGTTCCAAATATTTTAGAAAATATTTTATTTCATAGTTATTTATTATTATTTTTTAAATTTTATATTTTATTTAAAACATTGAAAAATTAATTTCTCCTAATTTATAAATTCAAATGACAAAAACAAAATATAAGAAGATTCACAAAAATTCAAATAATCATTCTAAATATCACATAACATAAAATTAATTACTTTTGATGGGAATCAGATCTCTTAGATCTAAGAAATTATCAATACATGAAAGCACTCCACCTCGAATCACGATCCGCCTAGCTTTCTCAAACTTACCCAGCAGTTCCCATGACTCACAGTCCACTGCAGGGGTTCATGATTGGACCACCAAAGTCAGCCAATAGACTAGGGGACGCAATTCCAGTTTATGGATTTCAGGTTTTCGCCTAGAGACAAAAATCATGATCCTCCAGACCATGATACAACCATGACTCTATGATGCATAGGGGTAATCTCTCGCACATGTACACGCTTCACCCTCATTGGTGAATCGCAAAACTACTATCTATATACATGTCGTATGATGATATAACGATATGTTTTAGCACCGTCTCTAAAGGCTACACATAGTCCTTTGGCTCTCATCTGGGCATACTCTGACCTCATTAAGGGATAACCCACTAAACCCTTCTCGATAGATCCTTATGCTTAGGTATCTTTTCCAAACCTCGGCTGGTCTAGCTAGTCGAGCCTAATCCGAGTATCAGCAAATAACATTTGTCTAGTATGGTCTACAAAAGGACCACACTCCCACTGAGTTTATGTTCTACTATATAAAATGCTCATACAAACTCTCATAAAGTCTTTAAAGACCACATAAACCTAACACAAAGAATGTTTGCTAGTTGAATAAAAAGTATTGAACCCATATCGTTTCTTGTCATTGTCTTGGCACCAAGACCTTTTTTAAGCGCTATGCAATAACCCGTGCATAAGTTATTTTGATAAGAGAATATACGGCATTTATTAGGGTGCAATTTTTGGACGGTTTGATCTAAACAACTGAAATCGTTTCTCTTTTTTTTTTTTTGGGTTACCCATCTAGAGATTCTAAAGTTGATCAGAAAATTTGAGATCAAATAAATCCTCCTGAATAAATAATTTGGGATCAAGAAAATACTCTTAAATAGGTTCTTTGTTCAAAAGAGCAAATGTACAGTTTGCTCCCGTGAGAGAACTAATTTTGTAAAATTGAGTCTTGGTTTGTATTGAAGCCTTGAGGAATGAATGTCCACCGTTGGAGTATTCAAAATTTTTTGGAAAGGCATATATTGAGATCACTGTTTTAGTACCAAAAAATATCACAATCAAAATTATACAGGGTGAGGTATTAGTTGCTTGGGCCAAGAGCTCTTTTTTTTTTTCCACACATTCCTGATTACTTGATTTCACATGTGACAATTAGGAAGAATGGTGACCTTCTAATACCATGGCACTCTTGATATACATTTCCTAAATTTCAAGTATCAGTTTTAGATCTAAGTGAAAGGAACCTAGAAGCCATGGTTTATATAAGGAAAACTTATGGCCGTACCATTAAATTTAATAATTATGGATTGGTTCAAATACGTGGAAAATTTATGTGAAGGTCCATTTATTTTTTTCCAAAATTTTACCCCTCACTCCTATATTTGAAATATCAGAGTTTTTTTTATTTTATTTTTAAATTTTTTTAAGCATAAGAGCGGGTCCACGGTCTAGATCCTCACACCGCCCTGAACTTTATACCTTAATACCCCTAACTACAACCTTAATACCCAATTATGTTTGAGGTGGTCTGCTGGACCACAAGCTTTTGATTTTTTTATTTTTATTTTCCTTTTCCTTGATTCCGTGAGCATACTCGTAATCTCCGGAAACGGCGAGTCTATCTAAGCTTTTAGACATCACAAAATTTCACTAAATTTTAAACTTTTTTGTGGTACATTGGGGTCTTTGTGGTCAGGCAGACCACCTAAGACAAAGAGTTGAAAAGTCTTGGAAATCTTTATGGGAAGGTCCGTCTAGATATAGGACCGCCCTATTTTCTTGTCTTTTTTATAGTATGATGTCTCCAACATCAAACCATATACTTTAAGAAAATTGAGGTTTTAAAAAAATTGAGGGATAGACAGTCTGATTTTTTCAACATTAGATTGGTCCTTGCACTTAAAAAAAAAAAATCACAATATTGGATTAGGTGGCAATTTTTTTTTTTAAAATAATAATAAAGAAAGAAAAAAAGAGGGTATGGGCTATTTTTAAAGAAAAACAACAGTTTGATATGCCAAATAAAAGACTGAAGTACTTGCACTTAATATTTACATAAAATTGTATCAGTTTCTAGTTATCGCATTTCAATACGTTACGGATATAATTTTCATTTAGAGTGTGCTGTATTGTCTAACCAAAATATCTTATCCATTGATCATTGCCGTTGTGACTTAAAAATCAGTTTTCACCATGATAGTGACAAAAAACAAAATGAATTGAGTGTTGCATCTTCAAATAGTAAACTTTCTTTATGCCATGTTCAAGACTTTTTTTATGCCAAGGGTACACGGACAAACAACTTCTGATTCTAAAGCAAAATTTACTGAATATCCCATTCATTCATATTGTACATGTCGAATAATAGTACATGCCAAAAATTCATTAAAATTGAGCACAAAAGACCTTGACCTGCCTTTTTTTTCCTTAGTGAAGTTTGAAAATTGGAGACAAATGTTTCTTGTACGTACAACCTAACGCCTTCTCAGTTTTATCTACTTATGCCATCTTGACCACACTTTCACATATACATGGTCCAGATCTTCCTACAACTCTTGTGGTGATCCGAGCTAGTATAAATCAATGAAGTAAATATTTATTGATAATTCCTCTTTGGGACTCTGACATTTATTTATAATTTTCCTATGACAAGAGGTTCGAAAGAAGAGGAACGAGACTTTGTTATTTTCGTTGTTTTGAAACCTAGATTGTGTGACCGGATCTCACCGGCTAGACCAATCCAACCGCCAATTCACGCCATACGATTTCTAAAATGGGAATCGGTCAGAAAATATTTTAAACAATATATTTAAATTTGAAAAAAAACATAATAAAAAATGAAATGGATAGGAATCGGACGATTCGACCAATTCGGATTGTTTGGTTCCTTGCTAGATTGCCTAGTGCTCTGATAGAACTGGTGAGTCTATCACAATCAAAGTTGGTCCCCAGTGATTCTTGATCCTGATTGCCATTTTTTCAATCATTGAGAGTGTTCTAAAACCCATATTAGGTGGTTGGGTTGGTTATTGGATCGATCGGAATGGTCAAAAAATAAAAAATGAAATAATAAACATAAAATGAGTCGGAACTACGTGATTTAGTTGATCCAAATCACCCAATCCCGTGACAGGCAAGCCCAATTTCTAATAGAACCGGGCAAATGCCAATAAATTGGACTCAACCTCAATTCTATCAAGGAGCTAGGTCAGTCCGATACTGAGTTGGATTGGGCAATTCCTGATTTGGAGTGGTGTTTTTTCAATCATTGTTGAATACCATTGGTCAAAAAAATAAATCAGTGGGTTAGATCGTCCACCATCAATATTGTGTTGCATCGCTGATTCGTATCCTTTTGCATTGACGATATACGAAAATATTAACAAATAAAAAGTTAATTACACAAAAAAAAAAAAAACATTTTAAGGGCTTTTAAGCTTTGACATACCAAAAAAAAGAAATAAAGAATGAAGAAAAACAACGAAAACAAGGGGCCGAACCGGTTCTATTCCTACCAATTCTTGATCCAAATCCTAATTTTTTAATTAATATTAGCACCTATGGCCATAAGGCCTTGCTTAACTTTATCTACAATTGTGGGCTGGAAAGCTTGCAATTGCGGGAAGAATCCTATCCAACGTTCACATTAACCAACGTCCATATGAACGTTGGATGTGTATCCATGAGATCAGGGAACTTTGGTTTTCTCAGAGACCAGTTGAAAAATGTAATGGATAGCTCTTCTTCTCCCTATAAAATGGGAAGCCAGAGAAAGGATGTATACAACAATGAATAGGTGTACATCTCTCTAAAGGCGAAGGGATAAAAATCCGGGCTCTGCTATCACCAGCCTCACGACACTTTTCTTTAATCTCCAGTTGATATCGTACGCTCCATCGATTTTGCCAACAATGGTATCAAAACATCCAAAGTTCTATCTTCTACATTGTTTTATCTTATACAGCTCACACTTTTCTTGTACTGGATTCACATATAGTCAAGTATATCTTTAATGGTGAGGCATATGCTTTATCTTATTCACATGTTTTCAAAACCATAAACTTTTATTGGTATTATTGAAGTGAATACCACTAATTGTCACTTAATGTCACATATTATTTAAACGATTGATAAGCACATGTTGCTTAAAGGACTGTATAGTTACATGCATTTTGATAAGCACGTATTGTTTAAAGGATTAGCATGTATATCTTTGTTTAAGAGATTGCTTGGAATTACAAAGTGATATGGAATGATAGATAATTTAGATTACATATGGTAGAATTTTGTATCAAAAAGCCTCTGTGAATAAAATTATTAGTGAGGTTGAAATTTTTTTTCACTAAATATCAGTGGCTACAAATTTTTTTGTTATTTTGTTGCCGTATATATTAATGATATTTCTATTAATATAATAATAATAATAATAATAATAATAATAATAATAATAATAATAAAAAATGTGTGTAGGTTTGTACGGAGCATTCGAAGATTGCATTGTGCTCATGTGTGAGGAAAATTAGGGCATTGTTCAAAATTTCTGTATATGCATATTTTTCATGAGGCATATGCATATATGAATTAAATTGTCATTGTTTAAATGAATATATTCATATTCATGTAGTCAATGTATAGTTATTGTTTAAATGAAAATATTCACATTTGAATAACAATATATCCGTATATGCATATTTCCGAATGAATATTTTCGTAGAGAATAAGGGTGTGGCCCTGGGATTGTGATAGTTGGAAGGCTTAACCGTCGCATGGCGTAGCTAATAGTTATAACCAATAGCATGAACAACCACTTCTAGATGAGGACACGTCGTTTTTTAGAGAGAGAAAGTGTGGTATAAAAGGGGTTAGTCTTTCTTCGCTCTGATAAGAAAACGGAAGAAGACAACGAATTTGATCTTTTGAGAGAGAAGGGGGGATGACATGAAAGGCGTCCCTATCATATGAAATGGGCGTGTTGGCCTTGGTTTTGTCGTTTGGGATGTCACATTTTGCACAGGTCTTGGTTTTGGGACTCGCCATGGTTTTGGTTTGTAATGATAGAGGAGAGAGGGACTCGCCATGGTTTTGGTTTGTAATGATAGAGGAGAGAGATGGTGAAGTTTCTGAAACCAAACAAGGCGGTGATCCTTTTCCAGGGTCGATTTGCAGGTCGAAAGGCTGTGATCGTTCGAGCCTTCAATAAGAAAATAGAAAGTTGAGAATGGTGCATCAATCCACAGATTAGACTTTATGGTTTTTCCTGGGCAATGACACTGTAGAAAAGTCACTGAAGTCGTTAATCTTCTGATTGAACACATTTGAGAGGAATTTGGTTTGTTTGTTTGTTTATTTGTCTTTTATTTTGATAAGTGGCATTTGGTGAATTCAAATTATGGGAGAAACATTTGCGGAGTTTCTAGTATCTTCAATTGATGATGGATTGTATTTTTTTTGTTTGTTATTTGATGATATGCAATACAAGGTTTTTACCATTCAAATAAATGAAGACAATAGAGTTCGATAAGCGCCATGGGTAATATCTTAAGAACTCCTTGGAGAGGAGTTGGAGAGGAGGTTAGTTATGACAAAATGCCTTAGGAATGTCTTTGAGAAGGGGAGCAGGTATAGGAATCTCTAATTGGTGTAGGTTGATCGTTTTCCATGTGGATTTGGCTAGCGATAGTCATGGGAGTGAATTTTGGAAGAAGGAATTTACACCCAAATGCAAGGTCCCTGTTACTAAGGCTAAGAGTTATGAGTGGGTTTTTATGCATTGGTGGAGTTTGCATTCTTATTAAGTTCTCATATGTGAATAGGGATGATTGGTGAAGAGTAAAAGCAGAACTCCAACATTTGCTCATGGGGAATCACAAATTTTGATTCAATCACAAATTTGAATTCCTTGTATTCCATCACCTTTTATTGGACATCCTAGATTTGAATGCCTTCATTTGGGTGGTGTATTCTTACTTGGTTTGTTGACCTAGTGGATCCAAGGATGACTTGACTTTACAATTGGAATGGTGTTAACTTGTTTGTTGAAGTTTCACAGTGTTCAATAGAAACTTAATTTTTTGAAGTGTTCTTGGCCCTATCCCGAATGCCATGAAAATGTGTCTTTTGTAACAAATGATAAAAATATCTCAAGGCAATTGTTTGAATTAGTATTATAACTACTATTACTTTATACTTAGTGGTTATTCAGTAGAGGCATACATCAAGTTGCATTAAGAGTGTTGTGGATGTATAGAGAGGCATAAGCCTTATCTGGTTCCAATAGAAGTTAGAGAAGCAACAAGCAAATATCATTCCCCGTTTAAGGAGTGATCTTTTCATCGTGGCTCGCTCGAAGGCCTGACGTTGACACCTATAGTGACATTATTAAAGCAATGTTGTCCCTACTTCTAATATCGAGAATCCCATTAGTAATTTTTTTTTTTGGTCTTTCAAAGGGGGCAATTCTCAAAAGATCTAAGAGGCACTACTAGGGGCTGGGATTTACTTGAATTGAGACTACATGTCATCATACAGCTGATGTGGTTGAGCCTGTGTGGATTGCTGACCAAGACCAATGTTAAATGGTTTAAAGAAGAAGTATCATACTCTGCCCTAGTGAATGGCGTATGCCCTACTTATAGTCCTTGCAATAAAGGTAAATGTTTGGGAAGTATCCCTAATGGTGAAGCTGATCCATAACAGCCTAATGCAGGATTGCTAGCCAGCAAAAGGTGCAACTCTTGGCAGAGGGATATCCCAAACTGGGCACATCAAATGTTGTTTTCATGTCAAAGGATGTAGCATGCTTTCAAAGGATTTGATAAAGAAAACTCCATGTTCTTTGCATCTCGATTGCTATTATGAAGATGATGGGATATGAAGTAAATAGATTGGAATACTGTGTGTATGTCTTGAAGAGTGTGAGTAAATTCACAATACTCTCATTATATGTTGCACTGCTTGTATTTTAGCCGTCTCGATAAAGCGCTTCATAGATAACTTGAAGCTGCAAATAATTGACGGACCGATCCAAATATTTTGTGATAAATCAAGCTGCAATTAAATTAATTTAAAGTGGAGTAAATATCTCCAAAGGGAGACATATAGATGACCAATATCACTACATTCCGGATGTAGTTGAGAAATGTGAAGTAACTGTTAATTACTTGCCCTCCTCATTAGATATGATCGTTGATCCATTAACAAAGGGTCTAAGTGTTGAACTACTGTCTAAGTACACTAGCTCAATGAGATTTAAAAATGTTTAAGTCAGACAGTTTTCAGTTTTCATGACTGGGAAATCCGTATTTACGTGAAAATCCTCATGATAGACAGCTTAATGGACTTAAAAATGTTTAAGTCTGACAATTTTTCATGAGTGATAAATCCACATTAGTGTGAAAATCCTCATGATGGACGTTTGTTTAGTTTTCAGGAGTGACAATTCTGCATTAGAGTGAAAATCCTCATGATAGACGTTTGTTATGAGAGGCATATCCGCAAAAGCGTGAGAAAAACCTCATAACAAGAAATTTTCTTAAAAGGTCATACTCTAAAGTGAGAGTATGCATGTGACTGATTATTACACTAAGTGGGAGATGTTAGCACGTATGACCATATGGCCGCGCGTAGCTTTACCTACAATTGTAGTTGGGAAGAATCCTATCCAATGTTCACATTAACCAACGTCCATATGAATGTTGAATGTATATTCCTAAGAGCAGGGAACGTTGGATGTATATTCCTAAGATCAGGGAACTCTTGTTTTTTGAGAGATCCGTTGAGAAATGTAACAGATAGCTATTCTTCTCCCTATAAAATGGGAAGCCAGAGAAATAATGTGAACACCAGATGAATATAATTTTGCCTCTATTATGAAAAGAGTTAGTGAACAGCATCTCACTAAACAAAAAGAACCTTCTATCTCAGACCTAAAACAAGAGATAAATGAAGTAAAGAAAGAAGTTCATCAACTAAAAAATAGAATTAAAATTCTTGAATTACAAAATATATCCAATCAAAATTCAGACACAGATGAAGTAGAATTTAATCATCTAGTTACTACATATAGTCCTGATCCACCCGGAGATACTCTAGAAACGTCAGACACTAAACCACTTCTGATAACTGAACATTCTTCAGTTAACCTGTTGGATAAAATTATAATACAAAAATGGTTTGTTCAAGTAACTATCATAGTCGCAGAAGACTATAGGTTTCAAACGTCTGCCTTAATAGACTCAGGTGCTGATTTAAACTGTATCAATGACGGATTGGTACCAACAAAATATTTTGATAAAACAACATAAATCTTAAATACTGCAGATGACAGTAGACTCTTTATCAACTATAAACTCTCTAATGGCTTTGTCTGCAATAATCACCAGTGTATCCAAACACCATTTATTATGGTCAAAGGACTTAGCCAAGCAATTATCCTTGGAGTCCCATTCCTAGCATTTTTATATCCATTATCCATGGACCATACAGGAATAACATCTACATATCAAAATGTACCTATACATTTTGAATTTATTCACAAACCAAAACTCAAAGAAATAAATAGTGTTAAAAGCCAATTACAAAATAAAGAAAAACTACGAGTGCCCATAAGAGTAGGTGGATTAGACAAAGTATTATGTTTATTAGCTGCAAATAGCTATTGTGCAAGTGATAATTGTGTTTCTTCGTCGTTGGCGTCAGTGTGGCCCCCCTGCAAAAATTCACGGGTTAAAAAATCAGGAAGGGAATTGGCAGAACCGTGAATGTGTTCAATGGTAAAATCAAAGGCAGAAAAAATTGCCTGCTAGCGAGCAAATATTTGTTTAGAAACAAGATTTTGAACATCTTTTTTGCAGAATGTCTTTAGCAGCTTTGCAATCAGTGCATATGAGAAAATGTTGATTTAGAATATCACTTTGAAATTTCGTGACACAATGGACAATAGCAAGTAATTTCTTTTTTACCTTGGAATAATTTTGTTGAGTCGGATTCCAGGCTTTAGAAGTATACCTGAGTAGTTGTTCATGACCATCCACTTGTTGTTTTAGGATTCCTCCTAAACCCAACTCTAATGCATCGCATTCAATAATTTTGAAGGCATTAGGATGAGGAAGAGAAAGACAAGGAAGAGTTTTGACTTTCTTTTTAATTATTTGTACGGCTTTGGTATGAATGTCTGTCCATGGTGGGGGATTCTTTTGTAATCTATCATGTAGAGGTCTCGCATTAATGGCAAGATCTTGATAGAAATCAATAACATAATTAAGACATCCTAAGAACCGTTGAAGTTCTTTTTTATCTAAAATTTGATCAGCAAATTTATTAGCAAATTGTATTGATCTATCTATAGGAATAATGGTGCCTTGATGGATATTATGTCTTAAAAATCGAATAGGGGTTTTGAATAAAGTAATTTTTCTAGCAGATACAACTAATCCAGCATGCTGTACTGTATGAATAAAAGTATGAATATGTTTTTTATGTTCATCTATGGATTCAAAAAAGATCAAGGCATCATCAATATAAACCATCATAAATTGATAATAAGCATTGAATACATCATTCATTATTTTCTGGAATTCAGATGGAGTATTTTTCAATCCAAATGGCATTACATTCCATTCATATTGTCCAAAGGGAACGTTGAATGCTGTTTTATATTTATCTTTTTCTTGGATTTGAATTTGCCAATATCCTGACTTCATATCGAATTTAGAAAATATACAAGCATTTGCTACTCGATCTAATAAATCTTTTTTATTAGGAATTGGATATCTTATCCATTGTAAAACTTTATTTAAGGGCTTATAATTAATAACTAATCTTGGAACTCCTCGTTCCTTTTCAGCATTTTTATTTATATAGATAGTTGCACAACTCCATGGTGATGAGCTTGGTCTGATCAACTTTTTAGTTTGGAGGTCAGCAATTTTTTTTCTACACATTTCAAGTAAAGTCGTATTCTTTCGTAGGAATTTGTTTTTCATCAAATCCAGGTTCATATGGGAGACTGATACTATGTTTCTTTCGTTTCCAGAAAGCATTGGGATGTTCACTACAAATAGAACTTTCTATCTGTTGTTGGAGTTGTTGGATTTTTTGTAGTACCACATGATTTTGTAATTGTTCTTCCACTTGTTTATATTTAATTTCTTGTTTTAAAGTACAGAGAAATTTTTCTTTATTTTGTAATTGGCTTTTAACACTATTTATTTCTTTGAGTTTTGGTTTGTGAATAAATTCAAAATGTATAGGTACATTTGATATGTAGATGTTATTCCTGTATGGTTTATAGATAATGGATATAATAATGTTAGGAATGGGACTCCAAGGATAACTGTTTGGCTGAGTCCTTTGACCATAATAAATGGTGTTCGGATACACTGGTGATTATTGCAGACAGAGGCATTAGAGAGTTTATAGTTGATAAAGAGTCTACTGCCATCTGCAGTATTTAAGATTTGTGTTGTTTTATCAAAATATTTTGTTGGTACTAATCCTTCATTGATACAGTTTAAATCAGCACCTGAGTCTATTAAGGCTAACGTTTGAAACCTATAGTCTTTTGCGACTATGATAGTTACTTGAACAAACCATTTTTGTAATATAATTCTTCGTTGTTGGCGTCAGTGTGACCCCCCTCAGGAAGGGAATTGGTAGAACTGTGAAGGTGTTCAATGGTAAAATCAAAGGCAGAAAGAATTGCCTGCCAGCGAGCAAATATTTGTTTAGAAACAAGATTTTGAACATCTTTTTGCAGAATGTCTTTAGCAGCTTTGCAATCAGTGCGTATGAGAAAATGTTGATTTAGAATATCACTTTGAAATTTCGTGACACAATGGACAATAGCAAGTAATTTCTTTTTTACCGTGGAATAATTTTGTTGAGTCGGATTCCAGGCTTTAGAAGTATACCTGAGTAGTTGTTCATGACCATCCACTTATTGTTTTAGGATTCTTCCTAAACCCAACTCTGATGCATCAATTGCAATAATTTTGAAGGCATTAGGATGAGGAAGAGAAAGTCAAGGGAGAGTTTTGACTTTCTTTTTAATTATTTGTATGGCTTTGGTTTGAATGTCTGTCCATGGTGGGGGATTCTTTTTTAATCTATCATGTAGACGTCTCGCATCAATGGCAAGATCTTGATAGAAATCAATAACATAATTAAGACATCCTAAGAACCGTTGGAGTTATTTTTTATCTAAAATTTGATCAGCAAATTTATCAGCAAATTGTATTGATCTATCTATAGGAATAATGGTGCCTTGATGGATATTATGTTCTAAAAATCGAATAGTGGTTTTGAATAAAGTAAGTTTTCTAGCAGATACAACTAATCCAGCATGTTGTACTGCATGAATAAAAGTATGAATATGTTTTATATGTTCATCTATGGATTCAGAAAAGATCAGGACATCATCAATATAAACGATCATAAATTGATAATAAGCATTGAATACATCATTCATTATTTTCTGGAATTCAGATGGAGCATTTTTCAATCCAAATGGCATTACATTCCATTCATATTGTCCAAAGGGAACGTTGAATGCTGTTTTATATTTATCTTTTTCTTGGATTTGAATTTGCCAATATCCTGACTTCATATCGAATTTAAAAAATATACAAGCAGTTGCTACTCGATCTAATAAATCTTTTTTATTAGGAATTGGATATCTTATCCATTGTAAAACTTTATTTAAGGGCTTATAATTAATAACTAATCTTGGAACTCCTCGTTCCTTTTCAGCATTTTTATTTACATAGAAAGCTGCACAACTCCATGGTGATGAGTTTGGTCTGATCAACTTTTTAGTTTGGAGGTCAGCAATTTCTTTTCTACACATTTCAAGTAAAGTAGTATTCATTTGAATTGGTCTTGCTTTCATAGGAATTTGTTTTTCATCAAATCCAGGTTCATATGGGAGACTGATACTATATTTCTTTCTTTCCCAAAAAGCATTGGGATGTTCACTATATATATATATATATATATATATATATATATATATATATATATATATATATATATATATATATATATATATATATATATATATATATATATATATATATATATATATATATATATATATATATATATATATATATATATCACCTCCAAGCCTCACCAGAAGATGCAGTTTCAGGTTTCGAAAAAATATATCTCTGCCTTTAATCATGATATTGTAAGTTCTAAAATGGCACAGATTGAGCATTTCTATAAATACTTGAAAATCTTGAAAATGGATGGTTCAGATAATGCATTACAATAGACACTATTTTTCAGACTTGAAATCCTTCTTTTGCCATAGCCATACATCTCAAGGTCAACATAACCAATTGGAATGTTTTCTAGCATCTAAACAACCTTTTTAGGTGGGTTTTTGAGGTGTGCCTTACTTTAAAGTATAAGGTTGATTATAGATACTTTATATCGACTTTTGCCAAACTCTAAACCAGGCTTTGAAAGAATGGACTGATTAGCTGCATTGGTTGAATCGACTATCCAGCAAAAAATTAAAAGAAACAAAACATAAAGGAAAATAAAAGTTGCCTAGACCCATGTTTCCTATGTTTCTTTGATGATTTGGATTTTAAATCATCAAAAAAGCTTAGCGACACATGAATCATTTCTTAAAAGTAGAGAGAATTTGGCTAATGGAAGTGAATAAGCATAGTCACGCTCTGATCTCGATCTGGATTGTAGTCCATATTAGTGATTTTTGAAAGCCAGCTTTGAACACCAAATGTGTGTCTATATATATATATATATATATATATATATATATATATACACAGAACTTCCATTATAAAGGCAATTGGACTTTCCTCGTTTGGTTGTTTTCACTTTTATTTGTCCTAATTATGGGCATGCTGAGTATAGAATTTGTAAAGTTTTCTTCTACAATATGTTTTTTCTCCATGTTTTACCAAATTATTTGAAGCAAATACTTGGATTTCCCTTCACTTCAATCACCAGGTAATCTGAGTTTCTCTTATTTGTCCTAATTATGGGCATGCTGAGTATAGAATTTGTAAAGTTTTCTTCTACAATATGTTTTTTCTCCATGTTTTACCAAATTATTTGAAGCAAATACTTGGATTTCCCTTCACTTCAATCACCAGGTAATCTGAGTTTCTCTCCATCTGTGGATATGTGTAATTGCTATTGGCTGTTTTTTTATTATTTATTGTTTATTATTGAAATTAGAATATTGTTCCATATGTGGATATGTGTAATTGCTATTGGCTGTTTTTTTATTATCTATTGTTTATTATTGAAATTAGAATATTGTTTTATGCATGTAATTGTATAACTATCATGATAAACTTTTTTAAGTAGCCATAGGGTTTAAAATTTGTTTTGAAACTAGACTGCAATATGCAGAAAAGAATTCCTTATGTTCTCTCAATTTATTCATTTCGTTAAACAAATGTCTACCATTCATCAATTGCCATAAATAGAGATATATCATTATATTTTCTCGTTTACTATATTTTTCTTATAAAATATATTTATATCAATAGCAAATGATGTATGAACTTTTAAATGAGACTTGCAGAGTTGGTGCGTGTTACTACAATTATTTTATGGAATAATAATTTACTTGGAGTAGAGTGATTTGATATGCAATAATAAAAATGATTCATATTTCTTGAAGAACTTGGGGGCAAAGGATAGTCAAGCAGTGGCATTACGAGTTTCAGGTGACAGTAGCTTTCTATCGTTGTAGCTTTTTTGGATACCAGGATACACTGTATGATGCTAAGGGCCTCCACTATTTCTAAAAGTGCTTCATCCAAGGTGTCGTTGATTTCGTTTGTGGCAATGACCGATCCCTCTTTGATGTGAAATCTCTCTTTTAATTTTAGTGATAGATATAGGTACTATCACAAGCCTTGATAGTCATCCTTTGAGTAGGAGATCAATGATAGTTGTATCTTATTTTCTTTTTTTTTATAGTTAAGAATGTTAATTGAATTTTATTGACAAGGGAAATTCTTAAATCACAGCCCAAAAGAGAGGTGATGATGCCAATGCAATTGAAACTGGATTCTCTTTTATAAGAGGTCAAATAACTGGTCAGGGGATGGTGTACGGCAAGGTAGTATTTTCTAAAATTAGGTTTGGGATGGTTTTTGGAGACCTGAAAGCCGAAGCAAGTAAGCCTCTCTCTCGCACATACTGTATCACACCCATATGAAAACAGAAGAAAGAGAAATAAGAAAGCAAAGAACATGTTTAGATTTAAACCATCTAACCCTTGACGAAAGTATGAAAAATGACCCCCAATCTTTTACTATGGATCTAGTGAATGATATGAAAATTTAAAGCATTTTTAGTATCTCTTGCTAGGAGGTAATTTGAAGTTTAAAAATTTGGCATCTACTTGAAATTACCTTCTAACAAGAAATACAAAAAATACTTTAAATTTTGATACCATTCAATAGATTCATAGTAAAAGATTGGGGTTCATTTTTTATACTTTCGTGAAGGGTTAGTCTTTCGTTTTGATTCGGGATGTGTGTATGAGAGATGCTTACTTGCTTCGGCTTTCAAGTCCCCAAAAACCATCCCAACGGGGGGGTCTGTGTGAGAGATGCTTGCTTGTTTCGGCTTTCGGGTCCCCAAAAACCATCCCAACCTTGAGGGACAACCAGCTGCTCAATTCGGGTTTTAGAAGCCATTCGGGTTTTATAAAATACTATGGTTGAGAACGCACCCCATTGTTATCTTAAATACACTATCCCCTATCCAATTATTTGACCTCCTACGAAAGAGAATCCAGTTTCAATTGGATTGACGTCATCACCTCTCCTCTCTTTTGGGTTGTGATCTAAGAAATTCCATTGTCAATAAAATTTAATTGACATTCTTAAACATAAAAGAAAATAAAATAAGATACAACTATCATTGATCTCTTTATCCTTAAAGGATGACTACCAAGGCCTGTGATAATACCTATATCTATCACTAGAATTTGGAGAGAGATTTTCGACTTAAAGAGGAATCGGCCGTTGCCATAAATGAAGTCAACGGCACTCTGAATGAAACACTTGTTGAAATAATGGAGGTCGTGTTGGTCATACAGAGTATCTTGGTATCCGACAAAGCCACAATGGTAGAAAGCTGCATTATCCCCAAATACTCTTAGGAGTTGGTGTTGAGTTCGGTGAGAAATGAAGTAAATCACTGTATAAGAGAATTACATAAAAACAGTATACTATCATGAATGTAGAATGAGATAATAGAGTTAGCATGACTTGTTTAATACATGACAGAAATTGCAGTTTAGTTGCTCTAAGAAATGATGCCACAGTCCTTTTTAGATGAGGATTGTGATCCTTCACTGAAGGGTCCCAATGTGAACTTAATGGATGTGTTTTAGGACTGAAACAAGTTCAAAATACTGGCCCGCAAGATGTTACCTCTAGAAATAGTACGGAAACAACTAATTCAATTATGAATAACTATTGTAAATTCAACTATGAAATAGTTCAAAATACCTCAGGAAATAGTCGGGAAGAACAACTTCAATTATGAATAACTATTGTAAATTCAAGTCTGAATAATTGTCATAAGGTATTGGTCTTAGAACCGTATTTACACCTAAATTAAAAGAATAACCAAATATCAATGTCATGGACCCTTTTAGAACAAGCTCACTAATTCAGGTCTCTAGAACATGCTTTCTTTAAAAAATTTCGCAAGCTATACTTGTTTTGCAAATAGTTATTGTAAATGTCTTCAACCATGCACAAGCTTCTCAAATAAGAAAGGAAATCACCAAATAAAACAATATCAACGTGAGAAAAATCACCACAACAAAAGACGACGTAAGAAATTGGCAACTAGAACAATATCAAAACAACTAAAATCAAAGAAAAAGATGAAAAATATTAGGGAAAATTACTTTTTATATTTGGGGAGGAGAATCTTAATTTTTGGTAGTTATCCCTTCCAATTCTTAAAAATGAGGAGCATGCATGCATAGTACAAGAATGGTGTAGTATATTGTTTATGTACATACATAACAGCAAATAGCTCATTTTCACCATTCAGTGTAAGGCATGAAGGGTGAGATTATCTTCATGAATTATGATACTAAGTGCAAAAGATATATTTTCCTATAAAGTTAGAGAAATCTACTTGCCTTTATAAATACGTTAGAAGGAACAACTGAAAACCAGAAAGAGAACAGATCTAAGGCTCTCTGTAAAGTCTACACCATGCCTTCCACTATAGCGATGGCTCTCTCCCTCGTCTTCCTCTTTACATTAGGCCATGCAATTGCCAGGGACCCCTTCCCTGGTAAGGCATACTTGGAGCCATCAGACATACTGAAGGATGCGTGCAACCACACCAAGCACTATGACTTTTGCGTGGACATGATTGGTTCGGACCCAAAAAGCCGCACTGCAGACCTGGTTGGGGTCTCGGCCATAGCCATAAAGCTTGCCGTTGACAACACAACGAGTATATGTAACTATGTAGTGAACTACTATCACAATACCACAGGCAATCCCAAGCTTATTACTTTCTTGAGTGGTTGTGCCGATGACTACCAGTCTGCAGTCGAACTATTGAATGCCACTGCTCATGATTTTGAGGTTAAGGACTACAAAAGGGAGTTTGAGAATATCGGACGAATTATGGATGTCTCCGTTGATTGCGAAATTGAGAATGGGGCAACTCAATTTGGTGGTAGCTGTTTGGGCAACTCAATTGCGAAATCTCGCCTAGGTAGTAGCTGTTTGGGCAACTCATTCGGCATCACATCCTTGAACTCCTATGAGAACTTGCTCAATCTCTTGGGGCATTGGTGACTCACCACGTCCTTCCTCATTCTCCTTCAAGGCTGCAAGGTATGTGGTCTCCCGCTTCTTGAGACCCTTGGTTTTTGGACATTGCAAGGGCCCTCCTTCAACGCCTAACCTGATTTATTTCTTCTTTTTTCTTTACTGGGTCTTTCACCAAATGCAATAATAAAGTACTTGGCATGGCATTGCTTGGGTCCATTTTTTTTTGTTTTTTGATTACATCTGTTTAGCACAGCATTGTTGTGGATGCCCTGCACTCTTGGCTCCCTTAGATGGACCAAATGAGAGAGAGATCGGATAGTTAACTAAAAGATGCAGATAAAGTGAGGGAAGGGGAGCTTAGGACTAATCCCCATTTGTGACAAAAGAAGCTTGGGAAAAGTTGGAATTTTCTAAGCTTGGGATTAATGCTCATTCACGATAAAAGAAGCTTCTCATCTATAGGTCATGAATGAAAGAGAGAGGATAAGTAGAGACAGAAACTAAACCAAGAGACCCACAACGCATCTTGAAAGGATGAAGGGTCCGGGAAATTTGCTTTTACTGGTTATTTGGATGCCATACATCATGCTTTCCCAACCTCAAAGCCAAAATCAATGGCTGATTAATTGGGCTCAGGTCCATGAAGGGTCATCACTCTATTCTGAAAAATGCCCCAAGGAAAAACAAACAAAATAATTAGGGGCACGGGTGGGGCGGGGGAACCCGTACAACCATGGCTGAACCCATTACCACAACCTATGAATTATTACCAACCTCATGTGGTATCAAATAAAAAAGAAATGTAACAGTGAAACAAAATAAAGAAAATACAATCAAAGGATCCATGTGGATCCATTAATGTAGTATTTTCCTCGGAATGTATTTGCTTCGGCTTCAGCTTATGATCCCAAGGAACTCTGTCTGTGTTGTTGGCACCTAGCCCCCAACTAGCATACTCTGCATAATATATGGTCCTAATGCCACCAAGAAATTTACAAGCTGTAAGTCATATATAAGATTTGTTAAAGCAAATCAATATGAACTGTTAATCCATATTTGAGACATGGAAAAACTTGGGAATAGAAGACCAAAATGACTTGTTTTTCATCATTTTATATTAAACTTTTAACACTTCAAATTACCTCCCCACACAATATACTACTAAAGATGCATACAACTTTCATAATAGCCAATAGAGTTCCATAACGAGCCATGTGTTATTACCATGTCCCATGTTTTCCTTATATTTCTTTCTTTTCCTCTTTTACATCATAAACTCAGATTTCAGCTTAACCATTACTGGTAATAGGAGTCGATCTAACTCTTTATTTCTCGAATTCTTTCAATTTGGCTCTGGATCTGTATTGTGTTTCAACCTAATAGAACCTTTGGTGTCAAAGATAGCATTGGTAGCCAAAAAGCATGGAAAATTTTTAACTTTAAATTACCCCCTGACGAGAGGTACCAAACGACAGATACCAAAGATAGTTAAAATTTTCCTACTAATTGATAAATTCATAGTTAAAGATTGGGTATATATGGTGCTTCTATAAACGGCTAGATGCTTTTACATCCAAACCATGTTTTTTGTTTTCATTTTCTCTTGATTTTTATTTTGATGTATGGCAAACTCTGATCTTAGCAATGACCTCTTGTTGCGGAAGTGGGCCCAACTCTTTAGTTTACTCTTATCCTTTCAATGGCTCTTAAGAGGGTACCTTTTGTGTTTTAGCCTAATAAAATATAACCTTCAGAGCTTAGTTATCGGGAGTGGGAGTGGGATCGGCTCTGGTTCTGGAAGCAGAAGCATCAGAGCGATGTCTGCCTAAACCTCCGGAGCTCGGGGAACGAGTTTTGATGAGGGTAAAAGTAGCGGATCGAGATCCCGTATGAACAGGGAGCACGTTTCCAATACATCGGGATCAAGATCCTCATTGAACGGGAACGCTTTTTATGTCAAATGGGATTGTATTTCCATATTCATTAGGATCATGCTCCCATCGACAATAGGATCGTACCCCCATCTAATAATGTTCGTGTTCCTATTTGGAAATGATCGAGCTCCATTCAAGGAAGGATCGTGTTTTGTGCATGATTAGTCTACGCTCCCATCATAGAATTATGTTGTTTCGAAAATTTGGCTTTAAATATAATTATTGTATTTTAAAATTAATTTTATTCGAGAAGTTTCTTTTAGGATGTTTCAAGAAAATAGGGATGGAGTTTCGGAAATGTAGGGATCACGCTCTTAAAACTCTGGGAGCCGAGATCTAATTTATTCAGGAACGAGATCCTAAAATTTAAGGAACACGTTCTGTGCAGTATCGAGAGTGAGCTTCGTTGTGAACGGGATCAAGAATCCTAAAAATAGGACCGAGCTCCCAAAAAGTAGGGAGTGAGTTATGATCGAGATCTTGGCTATGGAGTTGGGTTCCGAAACGGAAGCGCCCCCCTAGTTGGGTGCTCCCGGTAAATATGCTTCGGAGTAATGGATCCTATTTTCACTTCCACTCCTTGAAAAACAACTCAAGCTTCGACAACCTCTATAAATTCATTTTTTAGCGTAAGCAAAATATACTCTTGTGAGCCGGAGTTCAGTCGATTTCTGAATTTTTAGACGACTTTCCATCTCAATGCCCTTGTACTTTTCCATCCAGCCAGCTAGAGGTGACAACAAGTATATAATTCTAGCATATCATAAATGCATACAAGGATATATAATTCTACCATATCAACTATACATGTCTAATTATATGTATGCGTGCCTGTAGAGAGATAGAGATACTCACTTGCTTTGGTCTTCATTTGACCAAAAACTGTCCCAACCTTGAGGTGCTACCCCTTCATCCATTTGGGTTGAGAATTGACCCCATGGTCGTCTTAAATGCACCGTCCCATGCCCAGGTCCCGTGATATGACCTCCTATCAAGGAGAATCCGGTTTTATTGGATTCCTTATCTCTATTTTGGGCTGTGATCCAAGATTTGCTTTCGCCAATAAAATTCAAGTGGCAATCCTAGGAACAAAGGAAGTGAAAAAGAAAATAAGAAAAAATTACCATGATCTCCTTATGCCACAATGATGACGACCAACGCCTACACAATTTCAATACATATCACTATCAAACACTTGCATTTGGCTATTAAAACCAATTACTATTTTTCACTTGCATTTCGCTCACGAGAGAGAGATTTTCACCTCATAGAGGGATCGACTGTTGCCACAAATGAAATCAATGACATTCTGAATGGCATCTTGAGTGAAATACTCGCTGAAATAGTGGAGGCCCTACTCATCATACAAAGCATTTTGGTATCCGACAAAGCCAACGCCACAATGGTAGAAAACTGTTTTATCCCCAAATACTCTTACATACACTGCTTGCCCCTTTTCTGCCCTACTTTTAGGAGCTAGTGCTGAGTTCGGTAAGAAATGAAACAAAGTATTGTACAAGAGCATTACAAAATAGTAAATTGTCATGAATCTAGAATGAGATAATAGAGTTAGCATAACTTGTTTAATACATGACAGAAGTTGCAGTTTAGTTGCTGCAAGAAATAATGCCACACATATTCCTTTTTAGATGAGGATTGTGATCCTTCACTGAAGGGTACCAATGCGAACTTATTTGGACGTGTTTTAGGTTTCCCTGTCTTCCAGAGGAAACTTAGCTTCAAGTGAAACAAGTTCAAAATACTGGCCCGGAAGATGTTACCTCTGGAAATAGTAGGGAAGAAACTAATTCAATGAATAACTATTGTAAATTCAAGTATGAATTAGTTCAAAATACCTCTGGAAATAATAGGGAAGCAACTAATTCAATTATGAATAACTATTGTAAATTCAAGTATGAATAATTGTTGCAAGGAATTGGTCTTACAACAGTATTTACATCTAAATTAAAAGAATAGTACAATATCAATGTCATGGACCCCTTTAGAATAAGCTCACTAATTCAGGGGTTTCTAGAACATGCTTTCTTTAAAAAATTTCGCAAGTTATACTCGTTTTTCAAATAGTTATTGTAAATGTCTTCAACCATGCACAAGCTTCTCAAATAAGAATCAACGCGAGAAAAATCACCACCACAAAGGGGGCAACTAAATTCAAAGGAACAATATAAAGTAAAATTACTTACAGACCAGTTTTGGGGGCCTGTTCTTACGGTCTACTCCATATTTCCCAAATATTATGCCAAGGTCCACCCCCAAGCCCACCTTTTTTTTTTGTTTTCACCCACCGTCTGACATTTCCAACATCGGACCGGTGGAAATTTCTTCTCCACCCCCCTCTTTTAATTATGTTTTATTTAAGGCTGAAACACCAAACAACCCTATCTATTGGCCTTTTGATGCGGTAAATATTGGACCGCCCTAAACTCAGTCCCCATGGTATGTTCAACGTCAAAGATATCGAATCGTTTAAATTCTTTTGTTTCGGGTGGTCCGATATTGTCAATATCAGAACCCTTGTCTGGCATTTGCAATATCAGAATATTTCGAATTTGGGAATAAAACACCAGAACTGCCCTCTCTCCCCATTATTTTTCTTCAATCTGGGTGACTCTGGTTTATATGCACTAATTTGAAAATGGTCTAGAAAAAGTGTTTTAGAAAGTATATATGAAATAACTCTTGATCGGAATTTTCGGTATGAATACTGCACCCAACCCCAAAACCTGTGATTGGTAGTAAAAGATCGATCTTCCTGTTGGGACACGATTAGGATCATGTGCAACATGCGCAATTTGAATAAAATTGCAGATGTAATGTGCAACATGCTCAATTTGTAAAATGATGGAACCACAGAATGAGAGAAAAAAAGTGATGCAAGAACTAGTTCCAGATGGTTGTAACTGAATCTCGACTCTAGTCAAAGCCCTTTTGGGCACATATCTAATTTGCGATGGGCTTATACATGCCAATATCACATATTTAATGTGCGATAGACTTGTAGAAGTCTGAATAATGAAGTCCCATCTCTCCCGTATGTAATAGGAAAATAGGTTTCTAAAAGTGACCACATGTTTAGAGTGCAATAGGTCAAACATACAAACTTCATAAACACGCTGGTCCAAGGGCTAGCTTGGCAGCAAAACCAGGAAGACATTTGTGGAAAGCTGTGAATGTCCATCTTCCAAAGGATATACATGTTCTCCGACAAGAAACAAAGGATGAGGATGTAGAAGGGATAGAACTACAGGTGCTCAAGATTATTCAAGAAAACCACACGGCGGCAGCAAAGTGTCGCATCTTATTTCTGCAATTGGGTCTCGATAAAGGGAAAGGTTTTTATACTGTTCCTACAACATAGAAGATCTACACTGGTTTGGATAAAGGGAAATATTTTTTTACTTCTTCTACAACATAAAAGATATATGCTTCCCTTACCATCAAGCCGTCCAATTTTGATCAAGAGAGGCACTCACCGTTTGATCTTTCAGGGGGTGGGGAATAAAATATAATGACCAAAATACCCCTTGAAACTTTCAAGGTATTTTGATCATTTTATTTTATTGAAAATATTTATTTTTATGTTTTTTAGATAATACAATTAGGATTGGACGTCCAAAATTTGATGTCACAATAGTTTATGGAAAAAAAATTTAAGTTAAAATAGTGTAGAGTCGTGACATTGTGATTTGGACAATCTTAACCCTTCATTCAAAATGAGGAATTGGATAAAGGGAAGTATATAAATTTTATGTTGTAGAAAAAACATAGAAAGCTTGTCCGCATATAGATATGTTAAAAAGTTCAAATGCCTACCTATCACGCAAGATCTTTGATCAACTCAATGGTCAAATAACATATTATAGACAAATATGTGTCGCCCTTTTGATGGATTGCATTTATATATTTATTTATTTACTATAAAAAATATATATATTTTTATGAAAATATTTCTACGTCATCAGAAAATGTTTTGATACCTCAAATTGGATATAAGTGGCTATGAAATAGTTCCCAATGACGGTCACCGTGGCACTTTTATAGACGTTGTACAGGTTGTGGATGCTGTGTCATTCCCGGAAACTGTAGGTGGAATTGCAGAGTCTCCAGATAGTGAAACAAAATGTTTGTCCTCATGGATCACCACCTTCTCCTTACACACACATATAATAAAGGGAGTTAGGGTTACAATGTCTTATTCCATGCTTTAATTGGAGGTAGGTAATGGGTGAACTGCGTATCTCAAAAGGAAAAAATTATGCACATAAAGAACACCTAGAGTTACAAAATACTGCATGAGAGAATCCATTTATGTAAGGGCACACATGCACGTGCACATACACACATCCATGCGCACGCACGCATACAGACACACATGTTCAATTTGGTGCTATCTAAATCACCAACATAAAGAAATCTCATATAAATTTTGTGGGATTGAGATATTATCATATTATGTGAGATTGAAATATTCTCGTAAAAATTGATATTGATATTGATAAATTTACTAAAGGAAATAGAAATTCAAAAAGATTAGGACTCTTGGATATATCTATTGGTCTTTTGAGATATATGTAAGATCTAAAAGAAGTTTTTTATTTAATATGGATTCTTAACTTTATATATATGGGATAAAAGTGCAGAGAATTCGTGTACCCTATTTGGGTCACCATATGGGAGTGGTGGTTCCTCTAGAGAGAGAGAGGGAGCTAAATAATATGAACCAGTACCTAAGCAAGCTTTTCCGCGTTGTCCTGTCCCTCCTCCAACTCCTTGCCTGATTTTTGTCTTCCTTTCCTTTTCTGTGTTGCTTTACTTTATGTGTTACTAGGTAAGAACATGGGCCTTTCACCATTGCTATAATAACCAATCTTGGTTTAGAGAAATTATCAAATACTCATAGGAGATGAACAAATTAACATATTACCTTTATCTTCAAATTTAATTTTAAAAATTCAATTAAAAAGAGCATATCCTTATTTGGGCCTAGATATGTGAGATGTTGTATAGTTCATCTCTTATGTGTATTTTGATAAATTTCGTTTTTAACTTTGTTCTTTATTAAATACGGTGACACCTTCTACAATTTGGCTTGTTTGGATGGACCAAGTTTTGTTGACAACATTGTTTCTCATTTATCAATAACACAACCAAAACATTTGTACAAAAATATATCTTTTGTACATGGAAGTCAATCATTCTTGTCCTTTAAATTTCAAGATGAGTGGTTGTAAGAGTGTCATTGAATAGATACAAAGTTCAAAAAAAATATTTTCGGACTTCGTGAATCACCCCAAGTCATCTAATATGACATCTAATGTGTGGGAATGATTGGGACTTTCATGTACAAAAGAAAAATGGTCTCTTTGTGAGGCAACAGAAACCAGGGGCCAGTACATTTCATGGGATATTTCTTTAGCATACAGCCGACTGAATAATGTATTGTTAGTACAATGGTGCCAACTCATGGAGTTGTTGCATAAAGTGTATTTATCTCAAAATGCCGGTGATAAGTTGATCTGGGAGATGGAGAGTGATGGTGTTTTCTCTGTAAAATCTTACTACAATCTTTTTTTTCATGACCGATGGAGATGGTCATGCATGCACATCGCCAAAATATGGAAATGGTCGATCCCACACAAAGTTCAAATTTTTATTTGGCTGACAGCTCAGGATAAAATTCAGACCATTGAAAATTTGATCCAAAGGAGGAAAATTCTCCCTAATGTATGTTTGTTATGCAAGAAGGATGGGGAGATTGGGGCACATCTCTTCATTCATTGCTATTTTACGTCAAGAATTTGGTACTGGTTTTTTTATAAAGTTGGGATACAAATGGTTCTTCCTTAGTTCTTTGGGGGGATTGTGTCGACTATGACAGTGATTTGTGCCCAAGACGGGACGTGTAGTATGGAAGATTGTAGTAAGTGTGATTCTCTAGGAGCTTTGGAAGGAAAGAAATAAAAGAACTTTTGCAGGGATTTCTTGTCCTTTTGATAAGCTAATCCATATCATAAAATGTTCCATATGATCGTGGTTGTCAGTGAATAAAGAGGGTAGGGGTATTTCCAAAGTGGATGTGACGGACAATCTACGAAATTTGTTCTATCTTGGTTCTAATTGCTCTAGCCCGATACGTATATAGGTGGCACCGTGTTTAGGAAGCCTAAAACTTAACTCTGATGGTAGCTCCTTTGGAAACCCAGGATTAGCTGGGATTGGAGTCGTGATGCGAGATTGCTCTGGTAATGTTCTTTTCTCCTATGCTGGTCCGCTAGGTCTTGCTAGCACACATTTTGCAAAACTAAGTGTGTTGCTTTGTGGTTTGAAGATATTCTTAAGGAAGAATTTGAGGTGTAACTGTACGATTGAAGTTGATTCCTTCAATTATTAAATGGTGTAAAAAAGAACTGAAAATCACTTGGGAGCTCTGGTCTTTGTGGTTGCAGGTGATGGACTTGGTAGATGGTGCCTCAGTTTCGATTTCCTTTTCTCATATTTATAGGGAAGCCAATAGTGTTGCTAACATTATAGCTAAATGAGGTTCCCCTATCCCCTCTCTTTTTATCTCTGATGATGTAATTTCATTTTTGTAGTTATCAATAAAAGTAGAAACCTTGGTCAAACAAAGATTGCTCCAATCACAAGGTCATGTTTCTACACTATTTTATTTTAAATTTTTTCATATAAACTATTTTGACACCAAATTTTGTATATTCAATCCTCTATTAAACTCGCACTAGCAAAAAATATATATATATAAAAATATTTTCAAAAAAATAAAATGACCAAAATACCCCTAAAAGTTTCAAGGGGTATTTTGGTCATTAGATTTTATCAAAAAAAATATTTTAAATATTTTTTATAGGGGCATCCCAATGAGAAGATGGCACATACCAAATTTCATATCCATACAATTTTTATAAGAAAAAACTAAAAATAAAATACTTTGAGATGTTGGATCTAAGATCAAACGGTGAGTGGCTCTCTCGATCAAAATTGAACGGCTGGATGGTAGGGGAAGAATAGATCTTCTATGCTGTAAGGGGAAGTATATCAACCTTTCCCGTAGCATAAAACTTTTATACTTCCGCCTATCCAACCGTCTATCCTAAATGGATGGCTTAGATGGCCCTAATTACAATGTCATGCAATATATTATTTTTTCTAATTTTTTTATATAAAACATTAGAATACCAAAATTGGAGTGTCCAATCCTCTCTTGAACTCGCCCCTATAAAAAAAATATAAAAACAATATTCTCAATAAAATAAAATAATAAAAATGTAGATGAAAGTTTCAAAGGTATTTTGATCATTTTATTTTATCAAAAATATTTTTTTAACATTTTATTTAGGTGCCCCCTATTGAAAAAAAATTAAAAATAAAATACTTAAAAGGATAAATGACTAATGGCTCTGAACGGTATATATCTTTTATGGTGTAAGGGAAGGATAGAAACCTTTCCCTTCCCTCAATTGGTAAAGTGCTTGTGCACCCTTTACGATCAGATGTACTTTGCCTGAGCAAAGTTATAATCGCAATGGTGAAAGACCTGCACCTTTATTTAGCAGCAAATATAGAAGGAAAAAAAAATAAAGAAAAAAAAAAAGCAAAGAAAAGGAGGATAAAATAAATCAGGCGAGGGGTTGAAAAAGGACCAACCCAACGTCCAAGAGCTTGCTGATGTAGTGATTCATATTTGAAAGAGCAGTAAGCTGCTGATGCATCTCCCTCATCCTATTCTCACACGTCTTTGGGATCATCACACTTCGACCCATACTATCAGTTGCAGTTGCATAGTCCTTACTTTCAAGCTCCTCGACCGCTCTGTTCAACTGAACGTTACTGAGGCTCAAGAATTGAACAAGATCAGGATCGCCGGTGGCATTGCGCCACAACTCCTGTACATAATGACTTTCCACCGCAAGCTTTATGGCTATGGTGACAATCCCAACCAGGTCTGCACTGTGGCTTTTGGGGTCCGAGCCTATCGTGTCGACACAGAAGTCGTAGTACTTGGTGTGGTTGCATACATCCTTGAGTATCTTCGATGGCTCTGAGGCTGCCTTGCTAGAGAAGGGGTCCCTGGCGATTCTAGGGTCTAATATAGAGAGGGAGAGGAGGGAGAGAGCCATGGCTAGGGTTGAAGACATAGTTCAGAGAGACGTTTCTTTTAAGCCTTAGATCTTGTTTTCCTTTCTTCCTTCTCTCATATTTATAAAAGAAAGATCATAAGAGAAAATGGATTTCTCATCTTTACAGGGAAGCATACCTTTTGCACAAAGATAATCTCCGACCGTTCAAACTCTACAATGTACGATGGAGATGAGCTATTTGCTGCTATATATGTACATGAGCAATATACTATATGATCTTTGTTGTATACATTGATTTTGTTTCCCTCTTTAGTGAATATTTTATGAAATGAATATTCTTATTTGGGAAAGATATATTACTTGGGCGTGCCATTTAACCACCATGCATGCACATATTTTCAGAAAAATTTGGAATTGATTGCTTCCAAAATATTATGATTCTGTTCATTAAACATAATGCCCCTAAACCACAGCCGGGTCAAAGGCCCAGGACTGACTATGAGCCCTACGCATGGCCTATAATTTTTGGCCCGGGGAATCAAAATTTAGGAAAGCTTCCCCGTTAGCCAAATTTATCAAAAGAGGAACATGCAAGGCAAAGTGACACATAAGTAATAAAAACTTTCCTAAATAATATTAAGAAATCAGAACCATAAGGAGGATTTATGAAACAAGGGTGGTGTAGTACACGGGTTGCTGGAAAATAGCTCTCTAAACCATGTCTTCCACACTAGCCATGGCTTTGTCCCTCCTCTTAGTGATCTGTTCTCCCACACTTGTGAAAGCGGCATGTCTAACCAGGCAAACTATTCATAGGAATACGGGAGCAAAAACTAATTTGCCCTCTTCCTACTGGAAAAAAAAAAGAAAATTGGATTTTTTATGAGAGATTAAAACTTGAATTCGTGATAGTTAAGTTTCCACCTAAAATGAAATAGAGTTGGAAGCAAAAACTAATTTGCCCTCTTCCTACTGGAAAAAAAAAAAAAAAAGAAAATTGGATTTTTTATGAGAGATTAAAACTTGAAATCGTGGAAGTTAAGTTTCCACCTAAAATGAAATAGAGTTGGATTGGGGCACTATTGATTAGTATGTTTGCAAGTTTATTGTTCTAAAAAACAGATCGGCAGGCCAAATTGGCCATCTGCTAGACCAATCTAGATTGCCGATCCATGCCAATTTGGACTGATTCTCTAAGGTGGGACCAAGGAATTGGTCTCATGGAAATTAAAATAATTAATTTAAATTTACAAAAAATTATAAAAAGTGAGAAAATAATAGAAGATTTGGCTCTTTATTCTCAAGGACGCATGCAACTGCACCAACTACTACGACTCTTGCATGGACACGATAGGTTCGGACGCATGGTCAACCTGGTTGGAGTCGAGTAGCCCTAAAGTTTGTGGTTGACAACATAATAAGCACAATTAATTATGTGCAGCTCTGGCAATGTTGGAAAATTCGCCATCAGACCTCGTTCTTTGTTGTTTAAAATGAATGCTTTCGTTTTTGTAATTTTCTAATCATTCTATACTTTTATAGGCAGTATTAATTAAATTCCTTTTTTCTCATTCTATCTTAGAGTATCTATTTGGAAACAAATCCGAATTAGCTTGCTCATGGCTTTGATCTCGTATTTCAGATTTTTGGATGGTTTATACCTTGTCAAATGGAAGTATTGTCAAATAGAAGTGAAGCCGGAGGCAATTTGTATATCTCTTGAGGCTTTGGTGTCTCTGTTTTTTAATGTCAAAATCCCAAAATAAAAAGTTAGAAAACTTCGATTCAAGTTTGATCCATTTATATTTTTTTCGTCGTCCGCCTAGAAATATAAACCACAATCCCAATTTTAGAATAAATAGAAAATCATTCGTAAGGAGGGATTTCATCTCTATTATGGAAGAGATATATAATCGCTGATCAATGTGAGAATCGGGGCTTGGCCTTGAGTAGTTAATTGTTGACATCGACAACGCTATATCTCAAGTTCAATTCCCACACTTTAAAAGGATATCAACTTCAATAACATGACAGCATTTGAAAATCAAAACACTACACAAATTATACACTGCATTTTTAAATTTTAACAGATAATTTCCCAATGTTAACTTATGGAGACGTAGGAGAGTGGGTTAGCACTCTCGTACCTTGTTACCACGTTGTCATTTCCAATCCTGCTGACACCACCTACTGACACCTTCAAAAAAAGCTAATTCCTTAATCCATATGAAAAAACAGGTAGGGGCTTGTCTTCCCTACTAAATTACCCAAAAAAAAAAAAACTTATGGAGATGTAAACATATAAGGTTTTTCCTTGATGCCAAATAACTCATCTAATAAAGTTGAATTTTTCTTAATCGGGGCGGTAATGGGCCGGCCTTTCTAGCATGACCGATAAAATGCAGATTTTTAAACTTATGGTTGGCAAATTCCCAACTACATCACTTCAGCTTCAGACGTCATGACTTGGGCAGCAAATAAGCCTGTCGTTCGAGTCCAGCCAAATTTTTTCTTTTCTTTTTTACCACCCAGGCTCAGCCCCAACTTGAAATTTTTTTAGGCCTTGAGCCTGGCACATTCTGAGGGCCTTAAATTTTGGCCTCAAACGAGGTGATAGGATCTAAGCTGGATCCCAACCTAGGGTTGGTTTAAGGTCAAGTAGACCCAGACCCAGCCAGTCAGGTCCATTTTTAGATCCAACCTGGTGGGTTTGACCAGCTGGGTCTATGGTCCGACCTGACCCGTCCCATTTCCCACCCCTATCCATAATGTAGGTGAGGAGAAAGCATTCATGTGAGAGATCATAACACATTTTAGAATCCATGGCAAAACCATTAAAGGAAAGAGATATCCATGCCAAATTTATCGAAAGTAGAGCATGCATGGAGGAAAGGTGGCACATGAGCAGTATTTTCTTTTTCTTTTTTTCTTTTTTTCCCTTTTTTTTTTCTTTTTTTTTTTTTTCCAAGTGTTACCTTTCCTAACTAAGATTCAGAAGAGAACCACGACCAGGATTTATAAAGAAATGATGGTGCAGTACATGAATTTACATACATTGCATAACTTCCCTTAAGGACAGGGATTTAACAAGAAGAAACGGATAAGCAAAAACTCTCACTGAACCATGTCTTTCACCCTAGCCATGGCTCTCTCCCTCCTCTTCCTCTCTACATTAGACCCTACAATGGCCACGGACCCCTTTTCTAGTGAGAACTACACAGGGGCGGTTGAGTTTATGGGCAAATGCGTGTAGATCTCCATGAGTTGCGAGGAAGAGAATAGGTCTATGCATATATTCCTTACTCTTTCAGACATGAACCTGTACCTCGACAAGCTCTTGAATATTGGGTTGGCCCTCCTTCAACTCCTCATGTAATCCATCGTTTTCTTTCCTTTATTTCATTTTTTTGTTGAAAAAACACCCTTGCAGTAATAAAATACTTGCCCTAGCATTGTTGAGGTTCAATATCTCTTCTGTTTCGTACAAGAAGCTCTTGAATGCTGGATGGACCAGGTTTTGAGATCTGCACTGTTTGTTCACTTTTTCCTTTTTTTTGGGATTATACAACATGCAGCCAAAATACCCGGTAAGAAAAAAAGATAATAAGAACCATTTTTTTTAATTGTAATTAACTCCAATGTTGGTTCAGCCCTTCAAATATGCCTAAGAAATTGTACTCAAATATGACATAGAAATTGCAACTCACAAATGTCTGAGAGTATAATAGGATTGATAAGCACAAAACTACAAACAAATTAGCTTTAAGTTCAAACATGTTTCTTTCAGACCTGTGAAAAACTAGTAGAATCATATGAGGGCCAAAGAATCCGAAGGTTTACGATGGCCAACTTTTAACCACATAAACTTAAGTAAAGAATTCGAAGAATCACTGAGACAGTGAAACTCTGCTAAGTCTCAATGAAAGGCTTCTACACATAAAATTCAAGAAAAGGATGCCGAGTTCTGGAATTCAAGAAAAGGATGCTAAGTTCTGGAATTCAAGAAAAGGATGCTAAGTTCTGGAATTTGTTAAGTACTAGTATAAGTTAAATTGCCTGGGCCAAAAACGGTAACTATTGGTGACTACCTGATCAATTCAGCTAGGAGCCTAAATGGATCATGCAATTTGGATTCCAACAAATTTGCCAAGAAAGGCATGGAAAATAGGAAAAAAGCCCAAAAGTTAGCAAATGGCAACATTATTTGGATTTCAGCAAATTAAGCATCTTTGATTTTAAAAATATAAAGCAGATTATAACATTTCAAAAAAATATAAAGCAGATATATATAGGGAACAAAAGCATCACATAACAAACCGAAGTAGATATGGCATCAGAAGTTTAAAGCATGAAATCACATGTAGACTGTACTAAGTGGCTCATGAAGAGTTGCTAAGCATGAGCGTGTAAGAGAATTTCACATGTGAAATCAATGTTGATCTTATCATGGGTACAGACACCATTAAGAGAGAAAATGGGTACAAGATCCATTAAGAGAGAAAAAAAAAAACACGATTAACTTCAGAAGAGAGAAACATGTGCAGCTGCCAGAACCCTGCAACATTACAATCCCAAAACTTCACATCATTAGCAATGTGAAGGCCAAAGTAGTAAGTAATGAGGCAGAAAACAATGGCCAAAATTTATAGTTAAAACAAATTATTCATGAGAAGGATCTCAAATAGCCCATTGACTAAAATGATTAGCCTTATCTCATGTTTCTGAGTAATTTGACCAGAAAATATTTTATCCCATAGCACCATGACACGCACCTCAAAGATAACCCGGAAATGCTTTTTGTTTATGCTATCTTTCAATCTGCAAGCATATGGAATACATGTTCAGTGGGGAGTCTCAAATGAATGTTGCAAATACAAATACAGCAAGTACATAATAAAAAATCTATTGATGGATCATGTAAAGAGGATTTGACCAATAAATACACAAAGAAACAAAGAGACAGAAAATATCTTCGAATAAACAATTGGGTAGATACAATCTATGAAACTTCTAAATTATACGAGAGTGAGAGGGTTATTAGGTAAACCAACGGGCCATTGAAATAGAAAAACTAGAGAATGTAATAGGCCCTGAGTTGCATCAAAGGTTTTTATATTTGACCCACACAGAAGCAAGTGTCAAATATTGTTTACAGTAGTTCCCAATCAAGAAGTGGATACGTAGAAATGAAACGAGTAACATGTAAATACTTAGAAATTCCTGCATCATTTCAGCAAATCTGCAACTTTCAGCTCGAATGAGAAGAAAGTTAACGAGAAGCTAAAATTATTAGACCAGAAAACTAACCAGAACATTGAATTCACCAGAAAATAGATATTAAAATGAGATATATTAAAAATAAAAAATAAAAATAAATAAAAAACCGTAAAGAATCAAAGACCAGACCGGAGTTCGAGAAATCCTTCACGAATAAGGATCACTTTGGTGCAAAAATCTCATCCCAAAACAATACAAAATTTCTTTCTCAAAAATTGCAACAAATAATCCTATAAAAACCACCACGCTTGATAGGGACACCAACTTCCATGAAAATGACACTATTTGAAAAGCCAATGCATAATAAAAATTTTAAACTACTACGTTTTCAATTTTTAACTACAATTTCTCATTTATAATTGCTGGAGGTGTGAATACAAATTAGCGACCAAAAATAAAAATGTAGATCTCTAGACTTATAGATTGGTAGAGATCAGATTTAGACTAAATGATTAGCAGTTGACATTAACAATGCTACCTCTCATGTTCAATTCTTTCCACCGAGCAATCCAAAGAAAAAATGAAAAATAATTCAATTCCTTCCACTGAACAATCCAAAAAAAAAATGAAAAATAAACAGAAGATATATAGGTTGGCATCTTCTCCAATGAGTCACGAGAGTTAAAGGAAGTAGCTTAAGATGCTGCAGCTTTGCTCCAACCTGGCCCAAATCGTTTTTACTACGCGAGGCCTGGCCTAAAAATGGTTTTGTCCTCGTGAACAGGGCACACCAGTGGCCCCAACCAAGCCACCTTAAGTCCACATGCCCCGGCCCCAATGGCAATCCGATACATACCAATGACGCTAATCATAATTAATCTCAATACAATTAGGTCTTTGGAGGGCTAATCATAATTAATCTTATTGGGAATTTTTACAGCTCAGTTACAGCTTACAACTCGTCAAAACTGCCCAGTTTCACCTTGGATCTCAACTCCGATACGTCTTAATTTTAATAATTATTTATATTAGGTAGAGACTATAGAAATAGGGGTCTTCTAAAAAACGTAGGGTTATGATAAGAGAAATGATTTGCTGGCACTGTATACCAATAAACATTAGGTTTGGCCTATAGGATTTGAATTAGCACCTATGCTCCTTGTGTGGTTTGAGAACAGATCTAAGGGTCGATAATCCTATCAATATATAGAATTTATTTTTATAATTAATATTATCTAAATGCATTTTATACTAATATATACCGGTCGGTTTAAAGGTCAATTGGACCGACCCGGCCTGTTAGGTCCAATTTTAAATCAACACTTGAACCCACTCGGTTGACTCGATAGGGTCGACCGGTTAAGTCCACGGTCCCACGCGACCCGACCCGACCCATTTTCCTCCCCTACCCATAACGTAGGTTTTAAAATCTCTTTTTCGGAAAGCATTCATGTCAGAGATATCCATGCCAAATTTTAGAATCTCAATTTTATGAAAGCGAGGCATATCCATCATTAAAGAAAGAGAGATATCCATGCAAATTTTATAACAAGTAGGGCATGCATGGAGGAAAGGTGGCGTATAAACGGTACACCTTTCCTAAATAAGATTTAGGAAACTGCTTGAGAGAACCATAACCAGGATTTATAAAACTAGGATGATCAGTACACGGATTTACATACATTGCATTGCATAACTTTCTTGAAGGGAGCAGAACAAGAAACAGAGAAGAAAAAAGCTCTCTCTGAACCATGTCTTTCACCATAGCCATGGCTCTCTCCCTCCTCTTCCTCTCTTTATTAGACCCTACAATCGCTAGGGACCCCTTCTCTAGTAAGGCAGCCTCAGAGCCATCGAAGATACTCAAGGATGCATGCAACCACACAGAGTATTACGACTTCTGTGTGAACACGATAAGCTTGGACCCAAGCAGCCGCACGGCCGATCTGGTTGGACTCGTTGGCATAGCTGTAAAATTTTCTGTTGACAATACAACAAGCACAAGTAATTATGTACAGAAGTTGTGGCGTGAGTCCTGGAACCAGACAAACCTTCACATGGTCCTCGACAGTTGTAATGACGACTACATTTCAGCACTTGGGGATTTGCAAAACACAGCAGATGAATTTTATGTTCATAAGGACTACACAGGGGCGGTTGAGACTATGGGCAAATGCATGCTTATGCCAATGAGCTGTGAGGATGCCAACAGGTCTCTGCATATGTCCCTTAGTCACCTTTCAGACATAAATATGTACCTCGACAAGCTCTTGCACGTTGGGTTAGCCCTACTTCAACTCCTCACCTGATCCATCATTTTCTTTCCTTTCCTTCGTGTGCTGTTGAGTAAATCACCATTGCAGCAATAAAATATTCTCCCTAGCATTGCTAGGTTCATTATTTTTTCTGTTTTGCACAGCAAGCTTTTGAATGCTGGATGGACCAAGTTTTGAGATCAGGACTGATCTTTTTTTTTTGTTTTTCTGGCAACGTGCAGTCCAAACATGCCTTAGAAATTGCACTCAAATGAGATAGAGATTGCAACTCACAAATCTGAAAGAGTATAATAGGATTATGATAAGCACATTCAAACTACACAAACAAATTAGCTATAACTTCAAATATGTTTCTCTGAGACATGTGAGAAACTAGTCACATGAAGCCATACATGCTTAATTTCCGGCCAAAACGTTGCCCTTCTTAGTTGAAAAGAGACAATAAGGAAATGTGAATTAAGCATGTATGGCTCCGTGTGACTAGTTTTCCTGGTTAATTGAAAAGCAAAAATGATAAGGAAATGTGAATGTTACAGACTTCACCCACATTTGGTGAACTTCTGCCCAAGAATCCGAAGATTTATGATATTAACTTTTTAAAGAAAGAACTGGAAGAATCACTGAGACAGTGAAACTCTGCCAAGTCACAGTCGTAAGGCTTCTAGACATAAAATTCAAGAAAAGGGTTCCATGTTCTAGAATTTGTAAGGACTAACTCGAGTTTATTGGCCTGGAACAAAAACAGTCTCAAGTTCAAAAGTTATACCCTCACCAGGCAATTAGTGGTAGACTTCATCAGTTCAGTTAGGGGCCTAAATGGATGATGCAATTTGGATTTCAGAAAATTTGCCAAGGAAGGCAACGGAAAATATGAATAAAGCCCAGAAGTTAGGAAACAGCAATAGAATTTGGATTTCAGCAAATTAAGCATCTTTGATATTAAAAATATAAACAGATTATAACATTTCAAAAAAAATATAAAGCAGATAAATATAGGAAACAAAAGCAGTACATAACAAACCAAAGTAGATTTGGCATCAGAAGTTTAAAGCGTGAAATCGGATGTAGACTGCACTAAGTGACTAATTATAATTGCTAGTGGAACAAGCGTGAGCTTATAAGAGAATTTCTCATTCCATAACAATGTTAATCGTATCATGGACACATGCTTCATTAAGAAAAAAAAAACCATGATTAAAATAGAGAAACATGTACAGGTGCCAGAACACTGCAACTTTACAATCCCCAAAACTTCACATCATTCATTCAGCAATGTGAACGGAAAAGTAATAAGTAATGAGGGAGAAAACAATAGCCTAATTAAAACAAATTATTCTTGAGAAGGATCTCACATAGCCATTGACTAAAAGAATTAGCCCTCTCTCATTTCCGAGTAATATAACAGGAAAACATTATATTCCATGGCATCATGACACGCACCCCAAAGAGAACCCAGAAATGCCCTTTGTTAATTCTGTCATTCAAACTGCAAGCATATGGAATACATCTTCAGTGGAGTGCCTCAAATTAATCTGGCAAATACAAATACAATGGGTACAAAATAAAAAATCTGTTAATGGATCATCTACGAGGAGTTGACTAATAAATAAATAAGAGACAAATATATTCAAATAAAGAATTGGAGAGATACAATCTATGAATCTTCTAAAATCTAAATTACTACCTATGTGAGAGGACAATTAGATAAACATACAGGCCTGAAAATCACAACATTGAAATAGAAAAACTAGACAATGTAAAACCGCATGAGTTGCATCCTAGGATTTTATATTTGACCCACACGGAAGGAAGGGCAAAGGCTCATTCCAACAGTATTATTTACAGTAATTCCTAATCAACAAGTGGATACGTGGAAATGAAATGAGTAACATGTATATACTAAAAAATTCCTGCATCATTTCAGCAAACAACTTTCAGCACGAATTAGAAGAAAGGCAATGGGAACCCAAAATTATTAGACCGATAGACTCACCAGAATAATGAATTCACTGGAAAATAGATATTAAAAGGAGATATACTAAAAAAAAGGAAACCATAAGAATCAGAGACCAGACAGGAGTTTGATTTAGCAAACCATCGCAAGAAGTCTAGAGAAAGAGGTTCAAAGGGAAAGGGCAAAGATGGGTCAAAACTATGAAAGGGAAGAAAGATGAGGATTTAGATAGAGAAGATGTAGTTCGAGTGAGAGGAAAAATAAAACATACCAGAGAATACAATTGAAAAATCTAAAAGAGAAGAGATCCTGGAGAGAGGGAAAACAGAGTAGCAATGGCAGTGAGAATTTCTACGTTAGAGATAGCAGCTTTACACCGAATTTGAAACCATGAGAAGATAGAGAAATTGGTGATTCAAATGGGGTTGGAGAGATAGAAACTCTGCACCAAATGCTCTTTGTAGAATAGCAATGGAGAGAAAAATCGTTAAAAGAGATTGAGAGACAGAACTTTTGGCAGGGAGAGATGAATTTGCAAAATAACTAGACACTAAAACACTAACCCACCAGTTTGGGGTAATATCCGAAGTTTATATGATTCGATTTGGAACTATCAAACAGACAAACACCACTTTGAACAATAATTTTTTTTGGGTAAATTGACTTTGAATCATATTGCATTAAGCAAATTCAAGAATTTATAATCATGTAATATTCTGAAATATAAAGTTATTACAGGCTCATCAAACATACCCGCAATGATCCATGTCGATCCGTTAATGTAGTCCTTTTCCCTGAACTTTTTGGCTTCAGCCTCGGTCAGCTTGTGAGACCACGGAACTCTTCCTGTGGTGTTGGCCCCAGGTCCCCAACAGGCATATTCTGCATAGTATACGGTGCTAATACCACCAAAAATTGTATGAGGTCTTAGTAATATTTGAGATGTATTTGAAAAAGCAAAAGGCAATTAGCACAAAACGTCAAAACCAATTTAAAAAGAAACCATGAAGATTCCTACAATTTCAAATCACAGCCACTGAAGAAAATGAAGGTACAACACGCACCCTATCACTGGATTTTAGTATATTTTAATTTCTTTATTGTTAATGATTGTAAGAATAATGTTAGAAAGCAACCCCACAAAGTGCCATTGTCATTAAATTATGGAAGCAAATCAGTGTGAACTCTTAGTCTCATTCTGAGACATGGAAAAACTTGGGCATAGATGACCATAAGTGATTTTCCAAATAAACTTTTACGGTTAAAATTACCCCCTCACAAGAGATACCAGAGATGCATACAACATTCATAACAGTTGATAGATTCATAATGAAAGATTGGGGCATATATGGTACTTGGATACACATGATATAATGACTTGCGGTAGAAGTTTGTCTAGTTCTTTGTCTCTCTTAATTCTTTCAATTGCCTCTTAAGCAGATCTCTTTTTTTGTTTCAAAGATAACATGGATATTAAAGGTAGGACATTTTTTTTTAAACTTCATACTAACCCCTCGCAAGAGATACTCAATTTTCATACTAGACAAAAGATTCAGAGTAAAACATTGGGGTATAAATAGTACTACCATAAAAGTTCAGATGCTAGTAC